>NC_134579.1:12405294-12722647 GCF_037038515.1 Microtus pennsylvanicus | reverse complement strand
CTAACTCCGCCGGGAAACTCGCCTCCTCTTTTCTTTCTTCAGGCTGCCCTGCACATAGGATGCGTTCACCTGTCTCCTGGTTTCTGAAAGTCCTGCCCTCTGACATTCCAGCATAAACTGTTGCAGTTTCAGGGTTCCGCTGTGTCTTGGTGCTTTCTTCTGTCCTTCTTTGCCTTCCCCCAATGTATTTGTAAATGTGACATTTTTTGTCACATTTACACCCTTACCCTGAACTGCCACCCACCCAGTTCATTTCTATTTTTTAAAAATTTATTTTATTCATTTTACATACCAACCACAGTTCCCCCTTCCATTTTCATATTTTTGTAAAAGAGTAACACAAATTTTGTTGATGACAATGCTTTTAGACCTGCTTTGAACTGTCTAGTACTGACTGTTTAGCCTGCGTTTCTGTTCAGTTTCAATTTACTGATTTTTTCCCCAATTATCAAATTTAACTACATTTTAAAGTAGTAAAACAGTCTTGTTCGATATTATTAAACACTGCTTTATATTTGCTACCTTCTTTTGTGTAAGAATGGGGAGCTTCCCCATTTGTTTCCTCTGATAACTGATATTCTCTCTCTGTGTATCTCTCTCCCTTCATCCCTCCCTCTCCTCTCTCTTTCCTTTTCTCCTTCCCTTCCCTCTCTTCTTTTCATACACTTAAATGTTGTTATATCCAAGCACACGTTCTTGACTCTATTCATCCCTTCTAGTGTTGTCATTTACCAGACATGCACTAACACCTCCCAGTCCAAAGTTAGTCCAACTTTTCTCTAGGCTTGATGTTCACATATCAAATAGTATGCTTCTTTCCAAGCCTAAAATTTATATGTACATATAGGCACATATACCATGTAAATATCTTAAATGGATATTGCAAATACATTGTAATATCTCATTTTATTGTATTCATTAATATGTATGTAAAACATATACATGTGTATATATAAATATAAATGTATACACATGTATGACCCATCTGTGTGCATATATGCATGCATACATATTTAAGAGCCTGCAATATACCATGAACTGTGCTGTTCATTAAGCTTGTGTTATGAACAAAATGGATTTCTTCTGGCCTTCCTGGAAATTACAGTACCTAAATTGAACTCATCACCTTTTTCTATAAATCTGTTGCTCCATAAAATTTTCATTCCTTTAACACGAAATGACTTTCCTTTCCTTATTTTCCTCCTTCATTGCCAATTCATCACAAACTCTTGCCATGTCGTCATGATTTCTTCACCTTTTATTCACGGCTCCTGGCACTCTAGATGTGCGCAGAACTGCCTTAATATATCAGCCTTATGATTCAGCTCATTGCCTTGTAACCTATAAATTCAGACACTAATTTACTGTCAGATGGCATATCAAAACACAAGCATAGTTATAATATTCATCTGTTCAAAAAAATTATGAGTCTTTTTGGACCAAAATTTGAATGTCAATCTGGCCTGACATTAAAGCCCCTGAAAATCTAACCTTGCTTCACTTTTCTAAGTTGCCTCTGCTGGTAGCACAGAACATTTACTCTAGTGCCTATCAGACCCTACCTAGTGCAGCATACTGGGTCTCACTTCGACTGTTCCATTACCATGTTCTACCACACGGGCACCAACCCATTTGTAAAGTCCCCCACCCTAGGCTTTTGTCCTCTAAGATTCACAATACTGCTTCCTTATGCCTCTACTTACTCATGATTCTACCACATTGTGTTGATTTCTCTGTGTTTCTCTCTTTATGATAGGAGGCTGGGGTCTGTACTCTAGTCATCTTTGAACTTCATAAAACAGGAAATGTTTAGCACATATTACTTAATGAATTGAGGGAAAGAAATCAGAAAATACCATTTCTCTTTCCTGGCATTTATTCTTCTACAGTCTTTCCTTAAATACCTGAGCTGGGCTCCACTCAGCATAGTACTTGGTTTGATAATGTGGTGTTTGATTTGTGATGGATACACAGAAAATGTTCATGCTGTGAAACTGTGGTAAGGTTGGAACTTTAGTGCTTAGCTATGAGGGAGAAAGTTACCTCTGAAAGAAAGAAAATGCGTAAGAAGGAAGGAAGAAAGAAAGGAAGGAAGGAAGGAAGGAAGGAAGGAAGGAAGGAAGGAAGGAAGGAATTATTTTTAAACACACGTTCCAATCAGATTGAGGCCTATTAATAATTGAGAGGTCATGTGTGAGCGAGGGCCTGAGCAGCCTGAAGACACCTCTACATCTGTTCAATTTTGCTGTAAACTTAAAACATCTGTAAGAATTGCTGCCTTAAAAAACACTGGGGAAAAAAGCAATGAAAAGACAAAGAAGAACCAATTTTTCCGATGGTCTTGAAAAGTGCTTACATAAAGCACTAGTGTATCTCCCATTAAAACAAAACTGAAATGGCTAAAAGATGACTCAGAACTTAATCGCACATACTCTTTCTGCAGAAGACCCAAGTTCGGTTCCCGACACCCATCTCAGGTGGCTCAAGACTGCCCTGTAGCTTCAGCTCCAAAGGAGCTGGTGCCCCTGGACTCTGCTGACGCTCACGCTCATGGCCACATACCCAACACAAACGTACGTACACCTACTTTTTAAAACCTGAATTATTGAAAAGATGTTTGCAGGAGGTCATTTTCGGATATACCCATGCAAGCTATTTATTTGGTTTTCTTTGCAACATCCGTGGCAGTGCCCGCTGCTGCTGAAGCAAACGTGTTTACTGTTGTCAGCGCACGAGCATCTACCATGACAAACAACTATGAAGTTAAAGACAGAATCTTCACTGACCTTGATAAAAACTCGCTGTGCCTATGGTAGATTCTTACTAGCTGATTGCCGCGCGAAGCTTCAGTGCACACGGCTGCAATGACTCTAAAACTCGGAGGTGTGTTATTAGCTGCCGCCGTGGTGACAAACATAGTAGCTGTGTTCCGATTCTCATCCCTGACTTTTGAAGACCGTGGGTAGTGATTGGCAGGGCTCTGCTTCTGATGATCGAACAATTTATTTTAATCTAAGATGGATTGGATAAAAGTCAAAGGAAACGTTTTACTGCTGCGTGAGCAGGCACTAGAAGATTCGCAGAAACAGAGACGCTCCTGATGTAGAGAAGGCACTGCGGTTAGTGTCCTAAATAGAATCAGCCACAGAAACAGGTTGTAAAATGTGATAAAATCTAGAGATTATTGGAAAGCTGACCTGGGAATTGAAGGAACTAGATTGCGAAGCAGAATCTACCATTATCTTGCTCTACTCATGTGGAACAAAATCCATTTTTATTGTAAGCCTTGCTTCTTTTTTCCCCTTGAATCTGGACGACTAGGCCAATGCCTTCCTCAATATGAATTAAATCTCATGTTTCTTAAGTTTTAATAAAATCCCAGGAACAAGGGCGGGTTGGAGATAGAATGGCAGACCCAAGTTCTGTTCCCAGGATCCACATCTGATAACTCTTGAATAATGTAACTCAGCTCCAGACCCAGCACTTTTTCTGATCTCCTGGTAACACACACACACACACACACACACACACACACACACACACAGAGCATACCTATACACATAGAAATGTTTTAAAGTTAAAAATTATTTTTTAAATCCTGCAAACAAAATTTGCCCACCAATTTTGCTCTGGGTCTCATGGGCTTTCCCAGCTTGAGAAAAATGGGTGAAAAAGACAAAGAGATGAAGATGTAAAGAAAGGGAAAATGGTTTTATTAATCATTTGAAAGCGTTTTAATATTTTCAAAGTACTGTGGTTTGGTTTTCGCTCTCATCCTTCTATCAGATCAGGGAAAGAGCTGCCCTGGTGTCCTCAAATAGGAAGAAGCCAGTAGCTTGGTTAAGATGTGTGTGGTGTGGCTGAGAGAGAAGAGTTTGGAGGGAAACGCAGGACTGTTGCTGCCCCCAGGAGCAGCTTCAGCCTTTGGATCCACAGTGTTGGACTGAATACTCAACAAGCTAGTTGATTCTTTGAGCACAATAGCAAACTGCCATGCAAGTGTTCCTGTCCCAGAGATGTGCCAGACGAATGCGGGCATGGGATCAGGGTGTCCACTGCTCCGAGTCAAGGTTCAGGTGTAGAAGGGCCTGGTGTGGTAGTGAGAGGGTTGCCCTAATAGCTGCATTGTTTTCACAGAAATCAGGCAATACCAGAAAAGCACACGACTTGCTAAAGTGGTATCAGAACAAAAGATGATTTCAACTGAATTTTAATTGTACTGATAGAAAGATAAAAATGATACTCTCATAACATGAAACTTAATGTAAGGGGAAACAGAAATAATGCCAAAGTCAAAATGGAGAATAAATGAATCACCAATAATGAGATTTTACTAAACAAGAATCTAAAACTTCCTCATATCCACAAAATAACAACAGATACACACACATGCAGGTCTGCTCTTTAAATTTGTGACTGTGTATGAAGAAGGTGTGACCAGAAGGGTTAATTACAGGAAGCACCTGGAATACTGAAGACTTCAGGAATTATATGAACATGAAAATTTTAGGGATCAAGACAACTTCTGAGTGACATACCTTGCTCATTATGGAAATTTCAAAATTGAATGACGATCCCAAAAGTCTTGAAATGGAAGAATGCGATTTAATCATTAGCTTTCTCACTTTGGAGACTGAAGGTATAATCTGAATTGAAATCAACTGTGAGTCAGAAGGCTAATTGTTCGTCTTCCCGAAATCTTATTCTATCTCACGCTTAAGCTTCCTAAGCTTCCTATACAATCTCATGGCCTGGGTAATTTTCTCTGGCATTAAGGTTGTGACATGGCTTTTTCTCATTTGGTCTGGAAACTCTAAATAGAACACTCAAGTCTGTTGATATTATACTAGTTTTTCATGTTCATGAACACTAAATTAGCTCATATGAAGAAACCCTAAAATTTATCAAAGATCACTTCTGAACATCTTCTGATTTTCTTCATGGTCAGTTCTTTGACAACACTGAAAACACAATTAATTTGTAAAAGTCTAGAGAGCAAAGGTTATATTGTACACACTGTATGCCAAGTAGCATCTAGCTTCGAACTTCACAAGCATTTGCTCTAAAATGAGTGTATAGAGCCAGGCAGTGGTGGTGCATGCCTTTTATCCCAGCACTCGGGAGGCGGACACTGGTGGATCTCAGTGAGTGTGTAGAGTTATTAACTGGCAAGACCACTACAGTCCTCAAAGATGTAAAAAGGGTTAGACTGACCATATTTCAACATACACTTTTAAAAACTGAAATTTAATTATTTTCCTTAAAGTTATTTATTTTTACCTCACAAAGAACAGAATTCCTATTCATTCACTACTTTACCTAAAATCATATAACTATGTGATATTCCTTCATACCAGTTCTGTTTTGTGAATGCAGCCCAACAAAATCATAGAATATCAAATTGAATTTTTTCTAAAATAAATATTGTCATAAAATATAAAAAAAATACTTTACTAAGAGGCTTCTAGGCAGGGGAAATTGCCAACATCAAACTTGAACTGAAGTGCTATAGATATAGTCAAGGGGTCACTCCCATCAGGCTATTGACAATTTTTCCTGTTTCTAGATGCCAAATTCATGCAACGAGCTTCTGTCACACTCTTACTAGGATTAGGAACTGACATCTTTGGAAACTGATATGATTTCAAATTCAAACCCATGCATTTAGATAAGACATTGTTTTCAGTTCAAAAGTAAACAGTCAATCTATCCACTCAGCTCTTCACCTTCCAACATCTCATGTCAAGTACAGAATTAAAAAGCAGCCAACAAAACACGGTTTTAACTTAGCTTGGGAAAAATGCAGGTTCAACTCACAGTGAACTAATTCAGCTGATGCTAAAAAGCTTGTGAGCAAGAGCAACTAAATTCTGACATAATTTGAACACAGATTCCATTGTACCTGCATTTCTTGACTCTGGTATTTTCCAGTTACACAAACCATGATTTTTCCATTCTTTTTTCTTCCAACTGACTTTACGAAACACATCTTCATTCTCTCTCTCTCTCTCTCTCTCTCTCTCTCTCTCTCTCTCTCTCTCTCTCTCGCATACTGTTATCCATTTGTACTAATGCCTATAACCTAAGTCAGCTGTGGGCATGTTGTTGGCATGGTTTTCTGAATGAAGGATCACGAAGCATTAAGTTCAATCTATCATTTTACTTGTTGATGCAATCTGGACATAAAGAGGATGCATGCAATTTGGGTTTTTTATAACACATTAGAACTATCAAGGAAACAATGTCTTTGCTTCACTGTTAATATCACTTCATAGCAGGTAACAATTTGACCAGGATTCTTTGGAATAAGGGGCAGTGAACTGTGGTGATGAAAGCCTTAAACAACTGTGCTTATAAACTTCTTAAGATGGGTGAAATGTGTAGGCGTCACTAAAGTGAAAACAGAATCATTTTTGCAGAAGGAAACGATATATATATACCACTGACTTGACTATCATTACTCGACCAAATGTCTGTGGCCGTGGAAAACTTGTATAACTTCAGTAGAGGACATTAATTAAAACTTGGCCCAAAGAGAATCCAAAAAATTCCCCCAAAGATTTACAAACTTTTCACGCTAAAATCAAGACTGTCTCCTGCAGAGTGGTCTCAGCTAAGCCATACTTTTTCTCTGTGGCCCAGGACAAAAAGTAGTGTCACTGCCAGCGGACGGCCCAGTTAGACAGCAGTGATGTGCAGCCACTGGCAGAGACAACCAGAAGGAAAGCGCAGTTTCAAAGAACTGCAGGTTCTTTGGTTGTGACAGGTATGTCAGGAGAGCTAAGGTTGAGCACAAAAAGGAGGTGAGAACACACCCGTGGGTGTTAAAACTTAGAGTGATATGGGATTAAGGCATAGCTTATAAAAATTCAAGTTCAGAGATGAGATCACCCAAAAGAACCATCCATCCGAAGGCTGAAGAGAAAGATCAAAACCAGATGCAAAATTATGTGAAAACAAGATGAAACACACCAGGACTTGAAAAATAGTCACTTCCAGCTAGTGTGGAGCAATTATATGAATACAGTAATTAGAGATTCAGAGGAGAGTTGTAGGATTAAATCTATGTTCTGAAAAATACACGGCAAGATAACAGAATACGTTTAAATCCTAGATCTGTCTTTTCTTTTGTTCAAGACTAAAGTCAAAGAAATGCACTAACTCACTAACTTCCCATACACACACACACACACACACACACACACACACACACACACACACACACTACATGCAGTTGAATAAAGAAGTATGTCCCCGGAAAATTAGAAGATATTCACACTGAAAAATGAGTCATCCATATGCTCTCTGAAGGGTTACTGGTTTAATAGCAGCATTCCAATTGCTGCTATATTTTACTCATTCGCTAAGGCAGTGATCACTTTTGAAAAATATTTCATTCGTGTCATCTGTTAAGTGTACCATGGTGACATGAAAAAAATGAGTATCAATAGAATAAGTTTAGCACAAAGCTAAGAGCATTCAATTTTAAAAAGCATACACGGCTCTTAGTATAATTTCCTTATATTTGGGTGTTAAAATATCTTCTTCTCCTATAAAATAATAGTACTAACAGATAATGCATAGTGTTAACATAATCATAGTGTACTAACAGTGTACTAATAATAGTACTAACAGATAATGCATAGTGTTAACATAGTGTTCGAAACAAAAGCTTATAATGTGTGCACACATACACACACACAAACATCACACACACACACACACACGGAGGGTGTGGCATGCATATGAAACAATCCCATGTTATCATTTCAAATGGTAAAAGAAAGGCTCAGCTGGGCAGTGGTGGCGCTCATCTTTAATCCCAGCACTAAGGAGGAAGAGGCAGGCAGATCTCTGAGTTCAGGGCCAGCCTGGTCTACAAGAGCTAGTTCCAGGACAGTCTCCAAAAGCTACAGAGAAACCGTGTCTCAAAAAAAAAGCTCAAAATTTAGAATTTGAATAATTTATGTAAAGTTGCTATTAGTATTTAAAAGTACAACTACAAGTTAGCTCAAGTCAGAAACAACGGCCAGAAGTAGATTCTTCAAAAGCACGTGAAACACAGCCTCACCAATACTCACATATGCAATAGGTTCAATTACAAAGACTCCCAGCTATTGATAACCTTCTGCCATGGCTTTCAAGTTTGTTTTGCTCTAACACTCCTGAGTTATAAACTCATCAAGAACTCATTGAATAATAGTATGTAGAAAGCCACTGAAAACATGATACATAGCTAGTCATTCTAGTTGGTAAGCTGTAAGATCTTTGTATGCTACATTTGACATAAATTTATGGGCCTATTGAACATGGCTTTTGGGTAGACATTATTTCAGTACTGTTTATATTGGTCTTTCATTTTAAGTAATCTTGAGCTTTAATAGTTTGAGAGTTAGCAAATAGATATCAAAGCACATTAAATATGCTTAATATATTAATAGAAATTTGCAAAAGAAGACTTTTCTGTCCAACCTCGTTCTGCAGACACTATTAAAATAATCACTCAGAGGCTTAATATTAATTATAAACTGTTTGATCTATTGCTCAGGCTTATTACTTACTAGCTCTTACAACTTCAATTAATCCATTTCTATTATCTATATTTTGCCAACTGGCTTCATGGCATTACCTGTTATCTAGTCCATCTTGTTGCTGGCATCTGTCCCTGACGCTGACCTTCTTCCTGATCTCTACTTGGATTTCTCACATGACACTATCCTGCCTTGCTATAGGCCAAAACAGCTTCTTTTTTAGCCAATTGTAATAAAATATATTCACAGCATGCAGAGGGACTATCCTACAGCAGAAATCTATATTCAGTTATACAAATTAATTAGTAAGGGATATTAGTCTATATAATCTATGTGATAATATCTAAAGATGTAAGAAGAAAAGGAAATATCATTGCCTTACCTACATGTTTTAGGTACAGGCATAATGTGAACACAACAAGTGTGGACAACAAATACAAAATGGACTGGACCATGGCCCTGAAAATGAAATAACTGTCTTGAATCTCTTCTAGAAAAAGGGAAAAGGGGGGATGGGAAGAAAGACGGTGGTTTCCCTCTGATATTGCTTTCTAAAAGATGTAGAACACATGATATAAGCCACCATCTAAAAGCACATATCAACCAGTGATAACTCTAAATGAAATGTATGATTTAGGATCATTGATTAATGAAAGCATTAATGAGCTAAAAATAAAATGAGAGCAAATATTTGGATAGCCTCGAAGTATCTATCACAAATTATTCTCTGAGTAATAGGACTAGGAAACACAGTTACTTCACTGGAATCTGGTAGAAATTACCTTCACAAAGAGTTCAGTGTGAGTTCTTTATATATTTTGGAGATCAGACCTTTGTCTGTTGCGGGGTTGGTGAAGATCTTCTCCCAGTAAGTAGGTTGCCTTTTTGTCTTAGTGACAGTGTCCTTTGCTTTACAGAAGCTTCTCAGTCTCAGGAGGTCCCATTTATTCAATGATGCCCTTAGTGTCTGTGCTGCTGGGGTTATACGTAAGAAGTGGTCTCCTGTGCCCATGTGCTGTAGAGTACTTCCCACTTTCTCTTCTATCAGGTTCAGTGTGTTTGGACTGATCTTGAGGTCTTTAATTCATTTGGACTTGAGTTTTGTGCATGGTGATAGATATGGATCTATTTTCATTCTTTTACAGATTGACATCCAGTTTTGCCAGCACAATTTGTTGAAGATGCTCTCTTTTTTCCATTGTATACTTTTAGCTGCTTTATCAAAAATCAGGTGTTCATAGGTCTGAAAAAGCATGGGATAAATCCGGACTAGTTGGACATAGCAGACAATGAGGAATACTGAGAACTCAAGAACAATGGCAGTGGGTTTTTGATCCTACTGCACGTACTGGCTTTGGGGGAGACTAGGCAGTTTGGATGCTCACCTTACTAGACCTGGATAGAGGTGGGCGGTCCTTGGACTTTCCACAGGTCAGGGAACCCTGATTGCTCTTCGAGCAGATGAGGGAGGGGGACTTGATTGGGGGAGGGGGAGGGAAATGGGAGGCGGTGGCAGGGAGGAGGCAGAAATCCTTAATAAATAAATAATTTTTTTAAAAAAAGAGTTCAGTGTGGTTTTGTTTGTTTGTTTGTTTGTTTTAACTCTTTGGGGGGCCTACCACCCAGCTGCCAAACAAATACATGGAGACTTATTCTTACTTGTAAAGGCCTAGCCTTAGTTTGGCTTGTTTCTAGCCAGCTTTTTTAACTTAAAGTAACCCATTTCTCTTCTTCTGTGTTTTGCCTCTGGACTTTTTACCTTTTTTGTAGTAAGAGCGTCAGGCCACTTCCCACCGCCCGGCTCCTGCACTGCTAGCTTTACCCAAAATAATTACACGGAAACTGTGTTCTTTTAAACACTGCCTGGCCCATTAGTTCCAGCTTCTTATTGGCTAATTTTCACATTTTGCTTTAACCCATATTTAATAATCTGTGTAGCACCACGAGGTGTGGCTTACCAGGAAAGACCTTAACCTGCGTTGTGTCGGGTGGGAGAATCATGGCAACTACCTGACTTGGCTTCTTTCTCCCAACATTCTGTTCTGTCTACTCTGCCTACCTAATTTTTTGTCCTATCAGGGCCAAGGCAGTTTCTTTCTTGACCAATGAAACATAGACCCTCCTCCATCACTTTTTTTTTATTCTATATGTCTTTCTTTCCTTATTACTCTGTGGCTGGCTGGGTGGCTGGGTGGTTCGGCAGCCAGCTCCTGGCATCTTCCTCTCCTCCTTTTTTCACTCTTCACTATTTTTTCAAACCTAGATTTCTCTTTCTGTCTATTCTCTGCCAGGCAGTCCTGCCTATCCCTCTCCTGCCTAGCTATTAGCCATTCAGCTAATTACATTACATCCATCAGATATTTTAGGCAGGCAAAGAAATGAAACATAAAAGAATGCAACACATTTTTCCATCATTAAACAAATATTGCATAGCATAAAAGGACGTAACACATCTTTAATGTTACACATTTCCCTGTAAGAATTAGCACAATAATGACGAGATGGCAATATGTATCACCAAGATACAAAGTAGTTGGATGTATTAAACATCACTCTTTTTGGCTTCATTGCCAAAAGGGACATGATAGAGGTGCAGCAAGGAGGTGGTGGCTTTATTCTCAGCTGCCAGGAGGCTGAAGCAGAAAGATCACAACATGGATTCCAACCTGGATCACATAGTGAGAACTTTTGTCTCCCAAAGAGTGTAACAAACAACAAAACAACAAAGGAGTAATATGCATACCATGAGTTCCATCAAACAAGCCGAAATGGAGACCATTCTGGCATTCTAATAAACAGTAGTTCGTAAAGATGGTGACTAAGAAAATGATACAAACGGGGTTTACATGGCTGAGAACAGATTCAATCTTATGATATTCATAACTACATTATCATTATAGAAGATGCTCAAATTTGAAGAACTCGGGCGATGAAGTTAATTTAAAAGTTCTATTAATTTTTTCTAAGTAAATTTTGGAGAAACCTAGTACAAAGGTTCACGGACACGTAACAAAAGACACTGAGAATTTAGGAAAAGGCTCATGATACATCATGTTCAGCCAAAACCTTGCTTCTGCTTCCTTCCCTCCCTCCCTCTACATAGCTGAGGCCAGTTCATTCTCTTCAGGTCCCCCCCAAGAGCACACCTTCAGAGTAAAACCTATTTTTATTCCATTTATTTAGTTTGAAGTTTCACTTTATTGCTTTCTTTCATTTGTATGTGTCAGTGGAGTGAATGATGTGTGTAGTGGTATCCAAAGAAGCCAAGAAAGGGTATGGGATTCCCCTAGAGTTGGAGCTTTAATTGGCCGTGAGCTGCCCAACATGGGTACAAGGAACAGAATTGGGGTCCTCTGGAAGAACAGCAATGCTCTTAACTGTTGAGCCCTCTCTCCACCCCCATAAAACTTAACAAGACAAGAAACTGTTGATAACCATAAGCCAGCTTATTTTTGCAACTCATCAGTGAGACTGCTAATGTAGTTCAAATCGTGTGCCTGGTGTCTACAAGAAGGCTTCTGTCTACTCCACTCTTACTGTTCTTACTTCCTCAGACCTTTAAGCACAGTAGCAATAACTTTCCCTTGCACTGTCGCCTAGTTCTTAATGATTGACTCACAGATGCCAAACACTTGCCAGGAAGCCCAGGGAGACATCCTCCTCCTAATTTCTCATGACTTCAAATTGACTGTCGTTATAAACCACCACCCCCTTGTAATTATCCTGTTCCTCTTGTCTGCCTTTCATAAGGTGCTGGCATTTGCCATCACAAACTTCCCATAGCTGGAGCTGTCTTAGAAGCATAAACTACCCTAGAAGTAATCTAGAAGTTAAGAAATCGAGATACTTCTCCTTGCACATGTCATACGAGTGGTGAGAACCTTTATGTTCAGTTGGAATTGATTTTTTTCTTATTCATTTGCAAAGGCATTATTAAGGCCATGACTTAAATTTTATGTAAAAGTAAATGAGTAGTTAAGAATATTAAAGGGAATTTCAACTACATTGCTGCACTGTTCAGTTCAGTAGGTATCAGGCACATATGTATATTTAATTTGCATCTTAAACTAATTAATTTGATTATTCAGTTGCACAAGCTACCTTTCACTTACTCAACAGCTACATGTGGCTAGTGGGTATTCTACAGCCAGGATATTTCTATGAGTGGGAACGTGAACTCCGGGAATTTTATCATGGTAATGTGCATAGAATTTTTGAGTGATATCACAAAGAATTGGTTATCTCTCAAGAGGATTTGATCATATCATAGTAAGAAGCAGGGCAGGTCACTGAATGCTAAATGCACACTTTTTTCCTAATAAAAATATTCATGACCTTATGAATTGAATTATGCTAAATTTCTATACAATTTCATATGTTACTGTGAAATGATTTTCTTCGCTGTGATACTAGCCAATATGTATTCTCTGCTGTAAGTTTTAAACATCTAATCACAATTTCCTCCTGACTCATTAGCAGCCCACAGTACCTTGAAAATATAAGATGCCTATTTTACAAAGTCAGTGTAACATATAATGCCTCATTTAGAAAAATGTATCCAGATACTCCTCCATACAAGTTGATGTAGGCCAATTTTCAGATCTTTTCAAGTGTTAAATCCCACACACTGGTGAGTTGGATCAGAACTAAAAGTAATAGCTCTAATGATAATAGCAATAGTGAGTCTGATGATTTCAATCTGGAGGAAGTCCTTGTCACCTGTGCTATTTAAATGTTAAACCCATCTTTTTATTCACCCTTTCCTAGCACTGTTGAAGAAGGTCAATAAGCACACAAACATGGGACGTTGAGTGCAGGTCAGTGAGCTTACAAACAGTGGTAGGCCAGCATCCATGCAGCTGACTAGATGGCCACAGACTTCAAAATGCTGCCCCTGGCTGTCGTTAGTGAGTTATGCCGAGAACTGACCGCACATATCCAACATGTTGCCCCCTGACTTCAGACACACAAATTGTTGACTGAGTAGAATGTCAACAGAATTTCCACATGCACTGGTCCTGCTCTATACAGGCTTTGGACCCAAAGTGCCCATTCATTTTTGTCATTCCCATGCTAATTATTACAGTTTGAGCATGAAGCATCCTTCAAAATGGAATCATCTGTTAAAGAAATGGTCTCTGGTGGTACTATTTTAGGGGGCTCTGGAAACTTTGGGGCATAGGACCTAACTGTAGGATGTGTCACTGGTGAAGCGTCCTTGGGGGGGCTGTACTTGGTGGGCCCATTAGCCTCTCTCTTTCTACTATACACCATGAGGTTCCTTTGAAGGCATAGTTACTTTCTGAGGTATGGGGAAAAAGAACATTTATCTAAGGGAATTGGAAATTTATCAGAAGCACATAGTAAAAAATCCACAGACGGTACTCTAGTACTTATAGTCTCAATACATACATACATACAAACATAGTACAGTCAATGAGTGAAAAACAAAACAAAAACCAGGTTTGGAATATGGGCTAAAAGGACTGAGAAAGAAAAACTAGCTCCCACAAAGCCAGTTCATGCAGTAGGATCGAAACCTGCATGAACTGGCTTTGTGGGAGCCTAGCCTGTTTGGATGCTCACCTTCCTGGACCTGGATGGAGGGGAGAGGACCTTGGACTTCCCACTGGGCAGGGAATCAGGACTGCTCTTCAGACTTGAGAGGGAGGGGGAATGGAGTGGGGGGAGGAAAAGAGGAGTGGGGGGAGGGGGAGAGGAGTGGGGAGAGGGAAAAGGGAGGTGGGGAGGAGGCAGAAATTTTTTCAACAACAAAAATAAAAATAAATAAATAAATAAATAAATAAGAAAAAGCAAAACGCCGGGAGGTGGCGCACGCCTTTAATCCCAGCACTCGGGAGGCAGAGGCAGGCAGATCTCTGTGAGTTCGAGACCAGCCTGGTCTACAGAGCTAGTTCCAGGACAGGCTCCAAAGCCGCAGAGAAACCCTGTCTCGAAAAACCAAAAAAAAAAAAAAGAAAAGAAAAGAAAAAAAGAAAAAGAAAAACGAGTAAAGAAAAGAGTCATAGTGACCATAGAAGGAGAAAGAGACACTGCAGAACCATGAAACACAAAGAGTCTGAAGGGATGGGACAAAGCTAGAACACGTGGCGTAGACAAGTCAAGTCGCACTGAAGGTCTTGGAGACAACTGTGAAATTAATTTCATTAGTGAATTTAACCACTCAGAGAGGTCAGAAGAGTAGCTCAGGAGTACATGTTAAAAGATTTGAGCGGTCAATAGAAATAAACAGTAATGACATTATTGCTTGAAAGAAAAGAGACTAAGGAATCCGAAAACCAAATAGGGAAGTTTGATATGGATATGGAGACTTTGGTCTTGGTAATGATGTACCCAGTAACATCCTCAAGATGGAAACTGTGACATTTATTTCCCAGTGAACATTCTGGAAACAGAGGGAACTGTGTCTTTAAATTCCATGAACTGAACTATTTCTACACTAACATGTAACCTACTACATATGTTCCAAATATAAATTAAGAGAAATACTCTGACTTCCTACAAGATTCTATTTAAATATTAGCAGTATAGAATGTTTAATTGAAAATAGTTAATACTTTCTGGCAAGTAAAGTTTTCTTCTGTCACACTCCCCTGAGCCCCTGTAATAGAAGTTCTGGAATCTAATTAGTCCCTTATTAACTTCAAACATGTTCTTTTTAAAGATATATGTTTTCCCGGTTTTGGTTTATTAATTTATTTGTTTGTTTGTTTGTTTGTTTAAGATTTTTGTCTCTTCCCCACCAGTGCCTCCCATATCCCTCCCCCTCCCCCAATCAACTCCCCCTCTCTCATCAACCCGAAGAGCAGAGCAGACAGGGTTCCCTGCCCTGTGGGAAGTCCAAGGACCAACCACCTCCTTCCAGGTCTAGTAAGGTGAGCATCCAAACAACCTAGGCTCCCATGAAGCCAGTACGTGCAGTAGGATGAAAACCCAGTGCCATTGTTCTTGACTTCTCAGCAGTCCTCATTGCCCGCTATGTTCAGTGAGTCTGGTTTTATCCCATGCTTTTTTGAAACAAACTTGTAATTTTGTGTAGTTGGTAGACATTTATTCATCTACGTATTTCTTGAAGTTTGATTTTTGGCAGATAGCTTTCCAGGTGTTTGGAATATATTAGTGAAAGAAACTATGGCCCCTTCTGCAGTATATGTGACCTTCCATAGAAAAAAAAAATAATATACACAATGAATAAAGCAGCCACTTTAAGGTCACAGGGATCTATAACCACAGAACTTGGGAGAGAAAAACAGGAATATCAGGAACTCAAGGTCAGTTTTGCCTATAAAATGAGTTCAAGGCTTGCCTCAGTTATATGAGACCTTCCTACATGGATAAATATAAAAAGTAACTCTAAAGTGACAGAAAGGCAAGTGTTATACAGAGAGCCCAGGAGGCAGATGCAGTATGGAATGAACTCCAGGATAGGTTTGCGGGAGGAGGCAGGCTGTCATGGCAACTGGACCTTAGATTTATAAACAAACAAACAAACACAAAAATAAATAAGTAAATGAACAAATAAATGAAAGCTCTCAAGTCTGCTCCAGCTCTAGATGCAGATTTCCTATCCTTAGATAAGAGGAGGAAGGATGATTTCAAGATGCTTGAAGGCCTGGTCATGAAGCTGCATCTTAACTCCAAGCCCTCGCTAACTTCCTCCAGTTCCCACTGATAAAGTCCTTCATGTTTTCTTGCGGATTCTGCCTTTATTAGTGCTCATGCTGTTCATGGGTGCTACAAGGTCACTCTTCTTACATTCCTTTCTAGTGTCAAAGGTCCATTTTTAAACTTCAATTTCAAGCTGAAAGAGTGTGTCCTTGGGGGATGGAGATCGTTGAAATCTTTACAGATAGACGCTAATGCATGAAATGCAATTTCTCTGCAATTTAAGATTGCTTTATTTCCTTGCTGAGTTGCTCATTGCTCACCATTTGTGCCTAGAACTATATGTGTTAATCCCATGCACAGATACGGCGTGATTTAATTAAGAAATTCCAGGAGGGTAGGTATTGTGTCTGCTCTTTGCTTTCACAGTTCTCAATGCGCATCATGAATATGCAGCTACTTTATCATGAATTCGCAGATTTCCAATTACTACCTAAGTGACCCCAGCAAATGATTTAACCTCTCTATGCTTAGATTCCATTTTGAAAACAGATATTAGCTAGGGTAATTGCCTAATTTACTTTCTGAAGGGACATTTTTGTAAATGGTAATGCTTATAGTAATTACTCTAGCAAAACAAGCATAAATGCAGACTGTTCAAATTAACCCAGGATATATGGTCATCTTACTAATAAATACTAAGATCGTTGATTTTGAAACAGAATTTCATTCTCCATCCAGGCTAGGCTTGAATGCACCCTGTGGCTGAGACTTCTCTCAATTTTGCTGTAATCCTCCTGCCTCCTCCTTCAAAATCCTGGGATTACAAGCATGAGACACCACACGAAGTGCCAAGTGCCCACATTATAAAATCACAAAATACACAGATAACACTCAAAAAACAGATACAGTACATACTCTATAATGATTATTAACACTTGTACATGCTACTATTGGTTTAGAAAACCTTCTAGACATTTTGTGTGTATTAGATGCCACCCTTACTCAAGATATATAACTGCAATTACATGTCTGCCACTTTTATATTTTCTCTTTGTAGCATATTCCAAAGTTAGTCTCTCAAACATCAATACATTTTATAATCTGGATGCAGTAAATAAAAGACATTGATGAACTGAAAACTCCTTTGTTGGCATTGTATCTTATGTGGATACTTAAAAGAGCTATTCTAGTTTTTGAATGAGTCCTGAAGGATTATTCTGAAACTGTTCTCAGTCTCCCAGTTTGAAGACAGAATCATTTCAATATCTTTAATTTCCCCTCACGAGTGCAATTTCCAGGCCTCTCATTTATGTGGTTCTCCGATGAGTCCTACACAGAGTTCATTACATTCCTGGAGGAGCCTGAAATTGGGCATTGTTCTCTAATAACAATAAGACATTGCATCCAGCAAGAAGATAACATTAAAATGTTGTGTGTAAATTTGGCATCGTAGAAAAGTACTTGTGGGTGTATTTTTAGTATCATTCTTGAATAGTGACTTTCTATGGAAATAAATACAACTCTCGGCTCCAAAGAGATTACCATAAAAACAAAAACACAGATTTGTCTATGACAGTAAGCTCTTTCTGTGAACCAGGTTCTAGAGACAGGAGAGTGTCATAGAAACTGAGTCTGTATCGGTTTTCAATTATTACAGCATCACAAATAACTAGCAGAGAATTGAACATATCCTAGCAAGTATTTGCTGAACAAATCAGTGGATGGGTAGACATGAATGAATAAACATAGACACAGATGGAAAATTAGATACATGTGATTAATCATACTTTATTTTACTAGAGTTATAAATCAATAGTAATACTTAATCACTTTTGAAATGCTTATCAAAATGTCTCTTTCTAGATATTATAACTTTTAAGAGAAAATTAAGATGTAATCATAGTTAAAATTTAAAAATAAAGAAAATGTTAGATAAAATAAAGAATTTCAGTATACACAAAAGATAATGATACATGAAAAATAAATTATACTATAAATGCAAAAGTATTTAATTGTAAGAAATCAAAAAATGATACCATCAAAGATATCTATTATTAAACTGGAGAGAAGGTTCAGCATTATCAGTTCCCAGCATTATGGTCCACAACAGCTCATTATTTCAGTTCCAGGGGATGTAATACCTTCTTCTGAATTCCATGGGTGCAAGGCACACACATGGTGCACCAACATATATGCAGGCAAAATGTACTCATAAAATGAATTAACTACTCTTTTTTGTTATTTTGTTGTTGTTCTTTTTATTGAGCTATACATTTTTCTCCACTCTCCTCCTTTCTCTTCTCTCCCCTTCTACCCTCTCCTGTGACTCCCATGTTCCCAATTTACTCAGGAGATCTTGTCTTTTCATCCTTCCTATGTAGATCCATGTATGTTTCTCTTAAAATCCTCTTAGTTCTCTGGGGTTGTAGACTGTAGGCTGGTTTTTCTTTGCTTTTGTCTAAAAGCCACTTATGAGTGAGCAGACCCAGGAAGACGAATTAACAAATCTTTTAGGAATTATTTTATAAGAGCTATTGCATATCAACTCAAAGTAAAAACCCATATGTTCAAAGCACCACTTGATCAAAGAGATTTGATCAATTCAGTATTTCTGCAATCTGTGATAGAAAACTGGATGCATGGCAGAATTCTTAAACACACATAGAATTCACCAGAAACTATCATGGAGCTTGTTCTAAAAGGACAAATCACCAGAGTCATTTTCAAGTCAAAAGAACAATCATAATTTTGTATCATTAATAAGTGTCCCAGCAGCAGCTTTGACACTGCAACATGCCATTGTCAACTGCAAAGTTCATACTAGAGAACTGCCTGGTCACGCTACCAAAAAAAAATTCTACCCACAAATCTGAAAATGTTATAAGTAGGCTTACAATTTGTCTTGGATATTTATAGCTATCTAGGGGTGACTGACTGTAGGTTCCCCTGGGCCACAGGTTGGGTGGAGAATATAAAGTGTAAATAATGAATACCAAACAACTTTATTTTTGCAGAAGAGGAGAAAGCAGGACGGCAATTAGTAGCATATGTCTATTTATGGCGAAGTATATAAAGATGCACATTACACCACCACTAATGACAATCTAGAAGGAGGCAAGTCACAGGAGCTTCCCCATTTTCCCACTTACAGTTCTGTATTTGACATGGTGGGAGTGGTCATAGGTCTATATTTAAAAGTCGCCTTCCCACCCTCATATAACTACACTAAAACAGAGAATGTAAATATTGTCAACTTACATAGCTATGTCTAATGTGGTAGAATATTTACATAAAATAGAGCAGGGCAGAGAGCCAGAGGGATGGCTCAGTGGTTAAAAACACTGGCTGTTCCACAAATTTCTGTAACTCCAGTTTCTGGGGTTATGGCATCTTCATAAAATAAAATATAAATAATTTAAAAAAGAATGGAGCAGGAAGCAATGAGTAAGGTGTCAGGGGAGACTGTGAACAAAAAATGAAGAAAGGTCATTTTTATAAAAGGTTAATTTTTATTATTAATTTTGTGCACACATATGTGTCTGTGTGTAGCTGTATGCACTTGAGTGAAGGTGCCCATAGGGAATGGAGTTCTCAGATCTGACTGAAGTTGTGAGCTACCCAAAGCAGGTTCTAGCAACTGAACTTACAGCAGCTCATGCCTGTGAACACGGCGCCATATCTTCAATACCCAGAAATGATTTCAAAAAGCAAGAATAATATAGGAGATTAAGGAATTTAAAGGCAAAATTATTCATTCTCTGCTTCTATAGAAAAATACCAGAGACAGGCATGCATGAGAAGAAATGTGTTATTTGCCTCTTGGTTTCTCAGGTCTCTTTGTGTTAATATGTCTCTAGTATTTCAAGAACCTGTGGTGCAAGGCAGAGCATTACGAATAAAGCTTCTGACTGACAAGTGAGCGGGGGAGCTTAAAAGCCAGGATGTATAGATAGGTTCATGTCCTAGGCAGGAGATGGAAGGTTGGTAAAGATTTGATCATGTTACTCAAAACAACATAGGCGTTAAACTTACTAAGTTTCTGCACTTTCTACTTAATATGTTTGCATCCCAGTTGACCATCCATAACTAAAACTGTGGATAAAAGAACACCACAGACAAATAAAAACTGCTGTAAATCAAAGCTGACCGAAGATATGATTATCTTCAGTCTCTTCTTTGGGACTCAGTCACCTTGTTCCGAATTGTTTAACTGAAGAAGCCACAGTGGCCAAGAAAAGAATCATGGAACTGATGCTGAGGAGCCTCTCTGGTCTCTTTCTCTAATGTATCCCAATCCATAGTCTCTGGAGGGCCTGACTTCGCTCCATCACACTGGGAAAAGGTCGCCTAGGCACTTCCATCTATCTCCATCCTGCCAGAGAGCAGCTGCAATGTATTTACCGTCAACTGAGAAACAAATCTATATTTATCTGGATGTGCAAGATGCTGAATTTACCGACAACTGACAAATTAGTCTGGAATAAGAATGCATATAGAAGCAGCCTACAGTGTGCCATTATGTTGTGACATAAATATATAGTCTCTTCCCTCAATTTATGCCAGAAGCAAATGAGCAATGCTTCTGCAACGTAGGTAATTTCTCATGTACATTAGTCTGCCTTCATTCATTTTATCTCTCTCTGAGACTTTAACAGTGACGAAGGACATTCACATTAACTAAAGTGAAAATACGCTCTCATGAAATTCATACCAGAATTAGTAAAGTTTCCAAAATCTGTATGTCAAGTTACTTGGTTAATAGAAGCTTAAGTTGTAATCTTGTTCTCTCCCCATATAAGTATGTGTATAAACATATAACAAATGAAAATACAGATAACTTTAATAGTAATCTACTACAGATCTTATTACAAGATAAGCAAGCTTTTTTTATCATACAATCAAATGAGTTCTCACTTTCAAAATTTCCAAAATAGCATTTTCAGTGGAGTGCTATAAACTAGCAATTAAGAACTTATCAGAAGGTGTTATATTAAAATCCAACTTTTTGTTTTTACCATATCTGAGATTTGTTAAGTTATTCTCCCATTTGATTTCCATGTGTGCCACATAGAGTTTTTCTAGATGCTAAGTTCACATTCTATCCAAAACCTAATTTTAGTGTTTGGTATATTTTGGATATCTAACATTATTTAGTTGTTGGTACACAAAGTCTTAAGAATTGAGCATTAATCATAATTGTTGTAATACTATGACCTCATTCAATATAGTCAGTCAATCTCCATAGTCATTGATACCAGTATGGTACCGAATTCTTTTCCAATTTACTCTCCTAAGGATCAGCTCTGTGCGGTAGTTCAAGCTGCTGTTACATATTACAGAAATATAATTTCTAGAGAGCTTTCCTTGTTGTCTAACTTTGGTGTTCTCTCTAATACCCAGCTCCAAACTGGAAAGGTCTTCCCTACACCCCTCACCCCTTTTCCACAGTGACACGATATTTACTCTCTTATTGTCCATCAACAGCATCTCTAATAAAGACCAAGATCGCAACAGCTAAGACCAGACAGACTGCTCTAATCTCAACCAACCATCACATCAAATAATGACAGAATGTCAAGACCGGCAGAAAATTCGCACATGTGGAAAAAGTCATTTATTTTATGCATAAATTGTTTTGTGTACTTGTTATTTTCAACTGGAAAAGTAAGCATTCTTAATATAGTAATGACCATGTAAGATAGGTCAAACTATTTTCTGTTTAGAGACAGTCACTTGATTTCCTAAGTGGATGAATAAGGGAATGACTCAGTCCTCAGAGAAATGGTTGAAACCCCAATAGAAGAATTGTGGTTCTATTTGACCTGCTGTTGAGAATGCCTAAAATTAAGCATCATTTCCACCTTTATTTTTTCCTTCTTTTCAGTGTTGCAATCTGTTTCAGGGTCTTGCATATGTTAGGCAGGTGATATCTTAGTTCACAGCATAGAAGTGCCCATGCTCATTGCTGACACAAGGGAACCATGGCTTCTCTTCCAATTAAAGTTATTTAACAAAGATGTGCACAAAATAAAAATATTTTTAACAATAAAAAGACTCAGTGCTTATCCTTCTCATTGACATCTTGGTTTCCAATATCATTGCCAACAAAAGAGATCAGGGTACACAGGAAAATACCCAAGACTAGAAAGGACAAGACATGTAAAAAAGATAACTCTACAAAGTAAGAAGGAACGAACTGAAATAAGAAAAAATATTGCTGAGAATGTTAGAATATGCCTTTAACCCCAGTACTTTGGAGACAAAGCCAGGCAGATTGCTGTGAGTTAATTCGAGGCCAGCCTGGTCTACAAAGCGAGTTCCAGAACAGTCAGAACTACACAGTGAGACTCTGTCTCAAAATTATGCTCAAATAAATAAATAAATAAATTCATATCTGAATATGTATATAAATAAGAAGAAAAGAAAGGAAAGAAGGGAGGGAGAAATGGAAGGAAGGAAGGAAGGAAGGAAGGAAGGAAGGAAGGAAGGAAGGAAGGAGGGAAGGAAGGAAGGAAGAAAAGATAGACTTCAGGCAAATCCAAATATCTCAGTTTGGGAATATCTGGCCAATGCTGCTTGAAAATGTGGATGCCATCAAGCACAAGAGAAGCCTGGGAAAGCAACAGGACCCATGACTCCTCACTACAGTGCAGGGTGACAGGAGCGGGTGGGACAGGGAATGTGAGTGGTAAACTACAAATATGAGCAGGCACAGAACTTAATAAAATATCAATATTTAGTCAGTGCCTGTGGCAGACACATGCTAACCTAAAGGTTAGGAACAGAAACCAGTGAATCTAACATATATAAGCAGCCTCTGAACACTCTTCCCCACTCTATAAACATGAGATGCCCTAAAATAATAATTCTTAAAATTTTTTATTTAAAAGATACCTCTAGGGGTTAGTAACATTTTAGTATGAATCTTGTTTCAAATTTAAGCAATTTTTTCACTCAACTTCTTCCTGAAATAAAACTGTTAGGTTTAAGTGCAATTGCTATATGGAACTTGAATAGAATTTTCTGTCATTTTTCTTAAAAAACAAAAGGGTATATGGGCACATAAGCAGTATTCACTTCCATGACTGCTCCTATGGCATAGATCTTTAGCAAATCATTTGAGTGGGTTACAATTTGACAGAATGGGGGAGGGGGTTGCAATATATAATTGCGATTGATTTCCAGCAAGTCTTCTGAGAAGAGTTAGCATTGTCTGTTAAAACTTTATCTGAGGAGGAAAAGGGCTGAAAACAGAAATCATGTAGTACCAGTGACAATTTTAGGGCAGAGATACACCCCTCATAGTGCAAACAGTGGAGTTTTCCTTCTCATCCCTCCACATCATACTCAAGGTGCATGTTGGGAGTATTAGATTTATAATAATCCTCTTAACAACAGGAATTGTTTTCTACATTATTCATTTTCCTGGAGCAATTTCTGTCCTTATTTGGCTACACAATTAACTAAAATGATAGCAAGTGTTCTGCCTTTAAAACAAAACAAAATTAATGGTAATGCCGTAATCCATCAATTATGAGGGGGCTACTGATGGATCCAAATGGCTTAGTGTGAAAATACTTTGTTGGATTAATAATATATTTAATGCTATGTACTCACGATTACAGCAGGGAATAAAATATTATTTTAGTTAATCTCCCACTGTCAGCACCTGGAAAATGTTATAATCGAAGGGATTATTCTTTGCTCACACATGATAATGGACAAGACTGTATGGCAGTCCATTTTAAACTATCTCAAATTCTAGATTGACAGCAGACAGGGACAGAAAAGCCCTTTTAGCCCAACTTCATTTCCCAAAACATTTATTGATGATCGAGTGAACTATCACAGTATGAATGCATTCCTGTCCTTCCCTTTGCCGTAGTTTTATGAAATACATTGAGTGGTTTACTATTCATGTGTCTATCAAATAAAATTTTAATTGTGGAAAGTATATCTCAACAAATATGTTGTACAATCAAATTCTAGCATTGACTGTGAGTTGGCTTAACACCATTCAAAATCACTCAGCCATCCCTCGATGGCCCTACATCCATAGATAAATGGATGATTTCATTTATGTCTCTCTACTTCAGCCAAACAATGGCCATTTCTTCTGAATTGTTTTTAATCATCATCCAGTGAGTTAAGTTCAAGCAAAATAATAACCCCTGTAGTCCAGAATTCTTGGGATTCTTGAAAGTCATACTTGTCCTTTTAAACGGCTTTTATCCAGAACATTCAACACTTCGGAGCACATTTTGATAGTTGAGCTGCATTTCCTGAAGAATTTAAATGGGATTACTGCAAACAGCAAGTCAGAATCTGCTCCATGCTTAGGCATTTTCTTTTTTCACTTCTAGAGACATTTCTCCACACTGCAAATGTATAAAAATAGCTGGATAGAATTGCTTTACCCCTTACTAATAGGTAGGTCTGTGGAACACTGTTGCATTCTGGCGGACGTGGCTTCCCTTACTCGGTTCTGTCCCAGGTTTGCAGCCAGCTGTGCAGAGTCCTCTCAGCCACAGAAGAAGAAATTCTTTGACTGGTATAGGCATTAAGTAATCCACTGTGGATCATGAGTCACACAGAGCTAAATGAAAGGAAGGAAGGCCTTTTCTTCCTTAATTGAAGAACACCAAAGGAGGAAAGGAGACACAAGAAAAATGATCACCATGAAAAGGAAGTTAAAATGATTTTATTGAACTGGCTGCAGTCCTAGCCACCTAGAGGATGAAGTAATAACAATCAGTCACATTATGGTAGGTGATTAATATTACAGCTGATCCCAGCATCCCCTGCCATCCATCCATCAACATCTCAAGGAGGCAGTGTTCACATTTCTTCAATGCTTGGCTCTCTTTCATAGCATTGGTATACCTTTGTTCCATTAAATACTGCAAAATGCAGCTTGTAAGGCTGTTCTTTACAAGAGGGAGAGAAGCTGCTTTCATGGTTTTCTCTCTTGTATTGGAAGTAGATTGTTTCATATAATATAGTCTATGATTTTTCCGTGAAGCTGTTTTTAAAGGGTGTGAAGAACTTTTAAGGGGTTATGGTGTTATCAACCAGTTTTAAATTCTTGAGGTATACCTGGATACTTAAAGATGGCAGAAGCTCATCACAAAGAAACACATTGAAGAAAGATTTTCAAATTTTTTTCTTCTATATTCTCACCAGGTACTGATAAGCTTCTATTATTACTGTAATTAATCTTCATTTCCAAGACTTAGAAATGTAGGCACCATTGGAGATAGGATTGTAGCATCCTACATTTAGTAGACTACAGGAAAGACAGGGGCATCTTACCAATGGAAGAATAGTAACCCATGTATCAGGATAAAAGACAGGCGAATTCATTTGCAGAATAACTTAAATTTCACAGGACTTAAGTCTGTGTTATATGATCTTTTGTTGTAAGTTTTCTTTTTTCCCCACATTAAATACAAGGAGATTTGGTTCTCAGGGACAATAGAACTAAAAAAGAATGAAATTGGACCAGATTCCAATTATAACTAAAAATGTTATTTCTAATTCTATATTTCCTTTTTTATTAATTTTTTATTGAGAAAAAGAAAAAAAAAGAAAAAAAAAAGTTTCTGCCTCCTCCCAGCCTCCCATTTCCCTCCCCCTCCTCCCACCCATCCCTGCCCTGTGGAAAGTCCAAGGTCCTCCCCCCTCCGTCCATATCTAGGAAGGTGAACATCCAAACTGGCTAGGCTCCCACAAAGCCAGAACATGAAGTAGGATCAAAACCCCGTGCCATTGTCCTGGGCTTCTTATCAGCCCTCATTGTTCGCCATGTTCAGAGTCCGGTTTTATCCCATGCTTTATCAGTCACAGTCCAGCTGGCCTTGGTGAGCTCCCAATAGATCAGCTCCGCTGTCTCAGTGGGTGGGTGCACCCCTCGTGGTCCTGACTTCCTTGCTCATGTTCTCCCTCCTTATGCTCCTCATTGGGGCCTTGGGAGCTCAGTCCAGTGCTCCAGTGTGGGTCTCTGTCTCTATCTCCATCCATCACCAGATGAAGGTTCTATGGTGATATGCAAGATATTCGTCAGAATTGCTATAGGATAGGGTCATTTCAGGATCCCTATCCTCAGCTGCCCAAGGAACTAACTGGGGACATCGCCTTGGGCTCCTGGGAGCCACTTTAGGTTCAAGTCTCTTGCCAACCCTAAGGTGGCTCCCTTAACTAAGATTTGTGCTTCCCTGCTCCTCTATTCAGCCTTCCTTTATCCCAATCATCCTGTTTCCCCAAGTTCTCCCCATCCTCCCCTTCTCACTTTTCTCTCTTAGGTCTTCTTGGAAGTTCTGGTAGAATTCCGCATTGAAACCATCTGGTCCTGGGCTTTTTTTGGTAGGGAGGTGTTTGATAACAGCTTCTAATTCTTCGCAACTAACAGGTCAATTTAGATTGTTCACCTGGTCCTGGCTTAACTTTGGTATTTATTTAAAAAAGTGTGCATTTCTTTTACATTTTCCAGTTTTGTGGCATACAGGCTTTTGTAGTAAGATCTAATGATTCTCTGAATTTCCTCTGTGTCTGTGGTTATGTCCCCCTTTTCATTTCTGATCTTATTAATTTGCATGTTCTCTCTCTGCTGTTTGACTAGTTTGGATAGGGGTTTATCAATCTTGTTGATTTTCTCCAGGAACCAGCTTTTTGTTTCATTGATTCTTTGGAATGTTTTCTGTGTTTCTATTTTGTTGATTTCTGCCCTCAGTTTGATTATTTCCAGTCTTCTACTCCTCCTAGGTGAGTTTGCTTCTTTTTTTTCTAGAGCTTTCAGGTGGGCTGTTAAGTCTCCAATGTGTGCTTTCTCTGTTTTCTTTAAGTGAGCACTTAGTGCTATGAACGTTCCTCTTAGGACTGCTTTCATAGTGTCCCATAAATTTGAGTATGTTGTTTCTTTATTTTCATTGAATACAAGGAAGGCTTTATTTTCTTTCTTTATTTCGGCCTTAATCTAGGTATGGTTCAGTAGTTGACTGTTCAGTTTCCATGAGTTCGTTGGCTTTCTGGGGGTAGCATTGTTGTTGAATTCTAACTTTAATCCATGGTGATCTGATAAGACACAGGTGGTTACTAATATTTTTTTGTAACTGTGGAAGTTTGCTTTGTTACCGAGTATGTGGTCAATTTTTGAGAAGGTTCCATGAGCTGCAGAGAAGAACGTATATTCTTTCCTATTTGGGTAGAATATTCTATAGTTGTCTGTTAAGTCCAATTGATTCATTACCTCCATTAATTCTCTAATTTCTCTGTTAGGTTTCTGTATGATTGACCTGTCCACTGGTGAGAGAGGAGTGTTGAAGTCTCCTACTATTAGTGTGTGCGGTTTGATGGCTGCCTTGAGTTTTAGTAATGTTTCTTTTACGTACGTGGGTTCTTTTATATTAGGGACATAGATATTCAGGATTGTGACTTCATCCTGATGAATTGTTCCTGTTATGAGTATAAAATGTCCCTCTCCATCTCTTCTGATTGATTTAAGTTTGAAGTCAACATTGTTAGAAATTAGTATGGCCACACCTGCTTGTTTCTTAGGTCCATTTGCTTGATAAGCCTTTTCCCAGACCTTTACTCTGAGTAGGTGCCTGTCTTTGTGGTTGAGGTGTGTTTCTTGTAAACAGCAGAATGTTGGATCCTGTTTTTGTATCCAATCTCTTAGCCTGTGCCTTTTTATAGGTGAGTTGAGCCCACTGACATTAAGTGATATTAATGACCAGTGGTTGTTAACTCCAGTCACTTTTTTAGTAGTAGAGTTTGTGTGTTTCTTTTTTGAGTTGTGCTGGTGAAGGGTCTCTAAATGTCTGAGTTATTGTGGTCATTGTTGGACTTCTTGGTTAGTGATTTTCCTTCTATTACTTTCTGTAAGTCTGGATTTGTGGCTATGTCTTGTTTAAATTTGTTTTTATCCTGGAAAATTTTGTTTTCTCCATTTATAGTGAATGAAAGCTTGGCTGGGTATAGTAGTCTGGGCTTGCATCCATGGTCTCTCAGTTTCTGCAGTACATCTATCCAGGACCTTCTGGCTTTCATGGTTTCCATAGAGAAGTCAGGTGTAAGTCTGATAGGTTTACCTTTATAAGTAACTTGGCCTTTTTCCTTTGCAGCTCTTAATATTCTTTCTTTATTCTGTATGCTTTGTGTTTTGATTATTATATGGCGAGGGGATGTTTTGGTTTTTTTTTTTTTTTTTTTTGATCCAGCCTATTCGGTGCTCTGTATGCTCTTGAACCTTCATAGGTACATCTTTCTTTAGGTTGGGAAAGTTTTCTTCTATAATTTTATTAAGTATATTTTCTGGACCATTGAGCTGCACTTCTTCTCCTTCTTCTACTCCAATTATCCTCAGGTTTGGTCTTTTTATTGTGTCCCATATTTCCTGAATGTTTTGTGATGAGAGTTTGTTGGACTTGCTGTTTTCTTTGATTAGTGCATTTATTTTCTCTATGTTATCTTCAGAATCTGAGATTCTTTCTTCTATCTCTTGTATTCTGCTGGTTATGCTTGTTTCTGTAGTCTCTATTCGTTTACCTAGATTTTCCATGTCCAGCCGGCCCTCTGTTTGGGTTTTCTTCTTTGCCTCCATTTCAGTTTTCAAGTCACGAACTATTTCCATTATCTGTTTGCTTGTTTTTCCTTGGTTTTCTAGGGTATCATTCACTGATTTATTCAATTTTTCAAACTTGCTGTTATACTTCTCATCCATTTCTATAAGGGCATTTTTTACATGCTGTTTTAGGGCATCAATCACTTTCATAAAGTCATTTTTTTCTACTTCTTGATTAAGATGTTCCTGTCCTCCTGTTGTGAGGTTGCTGGGTTCTGGTGGTTTCATGTTGTTTTTCAGATTGTTGGGTGAATTCTTGCATTGGAACCTGCTCATCTCTTCCTCCGAATGCTTCCCTATGGATCTTCTTTTACAGGATCATGTCTCCTTGGGTACTGATGTACCTTCACAGTGATGGCACTCCCCAGTGATGGCTCTCCTGGTGCTCTTGTGATGTCTCTCCTGGTGCCAAGATCAGATCTCCGTGCTGGTTGGGTAGCTCGTAAACAAAGCACCTACCTTGCTTGCTGCAGGCAGGCTATTGAAACAAAGGAGCTCCCGCCCACTAGGTTGCCTCGGGATTTGGCCCCAGCGCTCGGAAGAGGGAAGGGAGGCAGAAAGGGGGAGGGTTCTGGATGCACACTGGGTGGGATAGGCAGAGAGAGGCACTATGCTGGGAGTGTTAGCCCAGTAGGAAGCCCAGGAAGTATAGGGAGGATGAGAAAAGTCTGAGTTCCCTGTCCCGGGCTGCTGCCACGGGTCCAAAACTCACCCCAATGATGGCTCTCCTGGTGCCGAGATCAGATCTCCCTAATCCTAAATTTCTATTGATTAGCAAACACCATTAATCTCACATCTGTCTTCCCTTCAGAGAAATGCCTTTGACACAGAGAAACATTTAGCATGTGCTGAAGCTGTGTTTACCATACAGTCTTTCTACAGTGAATAAATTACTTGGGGAGCAGCACAATTGTCGTTTAACTGCTCCATTCAAGGAACATAGTCTCCACGGAGGAGGTCTGTATTTCGTTGGGATTAAAACCCCCACATGACATGCTCAGCTTCTCCCTGAGGTAACACCTGCGTGAGGGTCACAAGTGACTTCCAGATGCTGTGGGAGAGAGACTTGGTCATCTTGAAGTGTCAGGCTGGCCGTTCTTCACTCACCCATCCTCTCCCCTATCTGTGGCAGATTCCCTTTGCTCCTTCTCTCATCCCTTCATACCCTAGTCTCCCCCCACTTTCCTTCACAAAAGCACATGGCCACGAGTTTGCCTTCTTCTCTTTTCATCTCACTTGGCTGTTTTCCATTGACTTAAATCATTTCCGCTTTAATCTGATTTTTCAGATTTCAGAGGAGTTTGACAATTGTTTTCTTTCAAATCTGAAGCACTGTCTGAAGTTGTCCGGGTTGTCAAAAACTGCATTTTTTTTTACATTTCTTAGAGTTAACATGATAAACTTGTAGATGATGTATATTAAAAATATTTTTGTGTTATGAAACTTTGATCTGACAGGCAGCTCGATGTGTATCAAACAATTCATTAAACAGAGCTTTCACACAAACAATCACAGATTGCTGTCAATTATGCTATTCACTTTTCACATTTCTGTTGACTATTCATATGAGAAATCATTTTTAAAATAGACTTAATTTTCATATAATATTAAATATAACTTAAGTGTGAATGTATTCAAGGAAAAGCTGACACTGCTCACTTCACGGTAATTTGAAGAATCTGCGGAATTTGGTTTAAATTATGACTTTCTGCATTTATGCTTTCATAATTTTATTTGGAAATATATTTATATATGCAAACATATTCTAAGATATATTTATACAATATTCATGTTTATATTTATTTAAAATTCAAATAAAGTGTTTATCCTAGAGAAGAAGTAATGATTCTGTTTTTCTTTGCTCCTTTCAATTTATTGTTAATGTATTGGAAAAAGCTGAAAATTTGGAAAAAATATTGTTCATGTTTAGTAGTTTTACCTGCAATGACCGTTTAAATGGATCAATGACTGAAGAGCAATAACAAACATATCACCTTTTTAAACATTTATGTATTTGAGGAAATGGTCAGATTATCATGGTACCTATGTGGAGGGCAGAGACAAGGCTGCATGGAGGAGGGAGTCAGTCCTTTCCCTCCATCTCTTGCGTTCCAAGGACCAAGCTCAGATCATCAGGCTTGGCAGCAGGCCCTCCACCTGATGAGTTGTCTGGCTCGGCCCAAGTCACGTCTTTATGTGTTGAACTGTTAATTTAAGGGCTATCTTACACATATAATAAAGAGAAATAGTGTTAGCATTAGCATTGCAAATGTTCTTGTAATCATCAGAAAGGGCTCTTCTCTGATTTTGTTTTCTTTGGTCATTGAGACATTCAAGTATTCAGACTTGGATTCGTGTGGATTTATATCCACAATGGCAAAAGCTATGAGTTTTGTGGGTGCTGGGAATTGAACTCATGACCTCTAGAAGAACAGTCAATGCTCTTAACCTCTGAGCCAGATGAAAAGCAGCTGGCAGGTTTGCTGTTTCCCTGTGTTACTTCACTGGTTATAAATGGTGCCTTCTTCAGTTAGGTAAAATTTTTATGAAGTGTAATATTCCAGAAGTTCTTATTGAGGAAAAACAAAGATCAATAAAGAAAAAAAATTCCAGTTACTTTTATTAAGAAGAACCTTTCAAAATTTAGACTCCTTATGGAACAGGTTGCCTTTTGCCTTTTTTTTTTTTTTTGAGAAGGAGTGTTTTGAGACAGGGTTTCTCTGTAGCTTTGAAGCCTGTCCTGGAACTAGCTCTTGTAGACCAGCTGGCCTCAAACACATAGAGATCTGCCTGCCTCTGCCTCCCGAGTTCTGGGATTATCTTTTTAAAGGTGTTTCTGGTTCATATATAGTACATCAGCATTTACACCCTGGATGGTTTTCCTGAGGACTGCCTACTTCCATAGCAATGTGACCTGGACTGTCTTTGCTGAGCTCCGTGACTCTGAGGAATTGATGGGGTCAGAACTTAGGTTTACAAAATGCTTATGATACGCGTTAAGTGAAACAATGGAGATCGAGAGATGATAAAAAAAGGAAATGGCGCTGCGTACTTTATCAAGGTCTGGGTGATCTTACTGACAATATGTTTTACTTGCTTAATCTTGATTGGCAACTTAGCCGAATAAGGAATCATCCAAGAGACAGACAGACATCTGGGTATGTCTGAGGGACATTTGCAGAGATGTTTCAGTGAGGTGGAGAGACCCGAGCATGACATCATCTTGTGAGACGGAGAAGGAAGTGAGCACCAGCGTCCACCTCTCTGCTGCTGACTGCGCATGTCATGTGCTGGTTTCCTCAGACGTCTGCTTCTGCATCTGCCTCGTCATGGCCTCTACACTCAAACTGTGAGCCAAACAAAACCCTCCTTCCTTGTGTGCTTCTTGGTTTGTTTCAGATATTGTGCCACAGCAAAGAGGAAAACAATGTCAAGGGCCAAAAATTATCTATGCCTGGCTGAAGACCTTTCAAAAAATACTGTTTTCCTTTAAGTTCTGCATGTTACTAAATTTCCTTCTGACTTAATTGTTAAACCTTTTGAAATGTATTTTTAAGCTTAGCAGATGACAAACTTCCACAAATCTTAAAGCTAGGGATCCTTACAAAATGATATATGTAACCTGTAGGAAGGACTCTCCCACTATGCTGTAGTCTGCTTTCTTATGCCCCAACAAAGGCTTTGTTGAATGTACTGATTTATGACTGTAGGACAAAAGTTCCATCCAATGAAACCCACTCTGGCTCTGAAACCCAGGATCTGAAACCCGAGCCAGTGAAAGAAACAATTTTAGCCCCGAAGCCAGACCCTAAGAAACATACCCTGACTCTGAAACTAGAGCCAAAGAAACACTTATTGCCCTGGAATGAGAGCCAGTGAAAGAAATAAGCCCTGACCACAAAACTAGAGCCAGAAAAAAACAAAAACAAAAAACAAAAAAATAGTGAAAAAAGCACAGTTTGGTCCCGAAACCAGAACTAACTCCGTCCCCAACCAACTAAATTAACTAAGTAATCACTGAGTAGGAAAACTAACCAATCCCTGAGTAGAAAATCTCCCCCCGGAAAACTCCACCCCTAAGAAACCATATGTAAGTCCCCATGCCAGTTCAGTTGGGGCAGCTGTCCTTTCCCACCCTGGCAGAGGCAGCCACTCTCCTGGATTCCTCCTTCCCAAATAAATTTCTTTCTCAATAGAATTTTGGAAGAAGATCTTCATTCGCTGGGGCAGAAGAACCTTGCTGAGACGTCCCTTAGGCGACTGAGCAGAAAAAACAAAAACAAACAAACAAACAAAAAACCCTGCTGAAATGTCCCCTTGGGTTGGGGGAAGGGGACTGAGCAAGGTTTAGCAGAACAGACCCTTAGGGAACAGAAGAGCTCGGCTGTAATAACTCTCTAGGGAGCAGCAGGATTGCAGTATCCTATGGGGAGACCATTCCTTACCACACCCAAGGTTCAGGAATTGCCTGACTTCCTGACAAGTCAGGATACTCTCCCTACAGGGCTGAACTGTCTTATTGCAGCTCCAGCCTCCAGAGCTGTCCTATTGTGGCTCTAGGAAGAGCCTGACTTTCCAAAAAGTCAGGGTTTCTTTGCAGCTCCAGAGCTGTAACACTCACGCTCAGAGTGACCTTCTTCTGTCTTTGTCTATAAAAGCTCCCACTAGTCTCTTACTTGAGAATGTGGTTTAGGTTAATTTAAATCTGTGTTCCCAAGATAATAAAGTTCCTATAATAAACTACTTTATTTTTATTCTTTTTTTGACTTGGTATTGTACATTGACAAAAGATTGTTCTTTCTCAAATGTTATTCCCACTTCTCTCTTTATATGAAATGTATAATTATTGGGATATACTAGAGATTTAGGTCATAACTGAATTTGTGAAGGGATCCTTTTAAAGTAAAAAAGTGGAAGTTTGATAGGTCAGGGTGGGACCCTGGGGGCAATGAGGAGTGCCAATGAGAAGATTTGTCCTGAGCTGGATCATATTCTTTACTGAGATTCTAAGACATAACAAGAAGGGAGAGTTTTACTTCCTTCTTTGTTTCAAAATCACTCACCCGACTCTTGTCTATTGAGACGTGAATATCATATGTCACAACAATAAAATTTTTCCTTGTAAACAGAATGCATCTTTTTCATCATTGTTTAGTCAAAAGCACACTTAATCTGCAAACTGAAAGGATATGAAAAACAGATTAAATGCATGCAACAGTCCTTTCCCAATTCATCTTTTTCCCATAATGTCTACTTGTGGCTCTGAGGCATCACTGATCATCTCTTTTATAGGTTCTCTTGGAGAAGATGTGAGCAGACATGCAGGAGCAATGGCATTTCTAAAAAGAGTTATGATTAAACAATTTTAGACTATAAGAAACCATGCTGTCAATAAACCTCAGCTTTATTGTTCCAACTTTTTCAGCGCTCATCTAGTGATGTCCTAGAACAATTTTCTGAGCAATATATCAAATCAAATTTATTAAATGGCCATCATTTATTTTATGTTTTCATCCTCAGGAAATACCATTCAAATAAAAGTAGGGTTTTTTTCTATTTAATGTTTGTTGTTAGAAGTTAACAAAAAAGAATGGATTTTCTGTCACTACTCCACTGAAAACCTCATTTTTACAAAATGACCTTCTGCTATTATTGAGAAAATGATTTTGATCTGAAGGACTTTGCAAAGTGCTCTCTTTTCTGTGGCCTAGAGCATCTGTCTTCACTTGTATTAAAAGAGAAAGACACACAGAAGAATTTTGATGTGTTCTGGAGGTAAAGAAAAATAATAAAAATCTAGGACATGAGACAAAAATGTGAAAGTGACTCAATGCGACTAGCCAAACAAATTAAAGATAAGCACCATGGTGTCTGTCTCAGAAGAACACAATTGATTTCGCATATGTTCACCATAAGCATAAGCATGGAAAAGGAAAAATATGCTAATTAGCATGATTTATCACCTTGCATAGGTGTCATAACCAAAAGCAACTTGAAGAGGAAGGGTTTATATCATCCTCCAAATCTCAGGCTGCACCCCATCACTGAGGGGAAGTCAGGGCAAGAACTAGGGTTGAAGTCTGAATTCAAAAACTGAAGCAGAGAACATGGCAGAATTCTGTTTCTTGGCTTGCTCCTCATGGCTTACTCAGTTTGTTTTCTTTTAGAACCCATGACCATCTCTCCAGGGGTGACACCACTCCCAGTGGGTTGGGAGCTCCTACACCAATCACCTCTCAAGACAATGCCCCCCCCAGATGTGTCTACAATACTGTGGCAGTTTGAATGTAATTGGCCCCCATAATCTTACAAGGAGTGGAATATTAGGACGTTAGGCTTTTTTTTTTTTTTGGAATCAGTATGGACTTGGTGGAGGAACTGTGTCAATTGTGGGCCAGGCTTTGAGGCTTCCTATGCTCAGGATACTGTCCAGTGACTCAGTTGGCTTCCCATTGCCTGTAAGATGTAGAAGTCTTAGCTACTCCTCCAGCACAAAGTTCACCTGCATGCCACCATGCTCTCTGGCATGATGATAATGGACAAAAGCCCCTTCAATTAAATGTTTTCTTTATAAGAGTTGTTGTGGTCATCGTGTCTTTTCACAGCAGTAAAAACCCTAAGACACAGACAATTTTATAGAGACATTTTATCAGTTAAGATATGTCTATCTCAAATTGACAAAGCTCAATCAGAAAAATCAAATATATATCAAAACATATCATTGCATATCATAAATATATATGACTTTTATCAATTGAGAACTTTTTAAAAAGAATATAATACATGCATGTGTTTTTATGGGATTGGGTGGACCTGTGTGTTTCCATGAGTGTGGAGACCCTAGGTCAAAGTGAAGTCCCAAGTATGATTCTTTAGGTGTTTACTGAGAAAGGGTCTCTCACTTTGACCTAGCACTGGCTCATTTGACTCAACTACCTGGCCAGAGAGCCCCAGGCCTCCACTTGTTTCCTCTTCCCCAGTACTAAGATCAACACCAATCCTGGCTGTTTTAAAAATAAGCTTTTTAGGTTCTGGCTATTACAAACAATGGTGTTATGAACATAGTTGAGCATATACTTTTGTTGTATGATAGGGCATCTCTTGGGTATATTCCCAAGAGTGGTATTGCTAGGTCCAGGGGTAGATTGATAGCCAGGACCTGGAAACAACCGAGATGCCCCTCAATGGAAGAATGGATGAAGAAAGTATGGAATATATACATATTAGATTACTACTCAGCAGTAAAAAAACAATGACTTCTTGAATTTTGCATACAAATGGACAGAAATAGAAAACACTATCCTGAGTGAGGTAAGCCACACCCAAAAAGAGGAACATGGGATGTACTCACTCATATTTGGTTTCTAGCCATAAATAAAGGACATTGAGCCTATAATTCGTGATCCTAGAGAGGCTAAATAAGAAGGTGAACCCAAAGAAAAGCATATAGGCATCCTCCTGAATATTAACCTTCATCAGGCGATGAAAGGAGAGAGAGACAGAGACCCACATTGGAGCACCGGACAGAAATCTCAAGGTCCAAATCAGGAGCAGATGGAGAGAGAGCACGAGCAAGGAACTCAGGACTGCGAGGGGTGCACCCACACACTGAGACAATGGGGATGTTCTATCGGGAACTCACCAAGGCCAGCTGGCCTGGGTCTGAAAAAGCTTGGGATAAAACCGGACTCGCTGAACATAGAGGACAATGAGGACTGCTGAGAACTCAAGAACAATGGCAATGGGTTTTTGATCCTACTGCACGTACTGGCTTTGTGGGAGCCTAGGCTGTTTGCATGATCACCTTACTAGACCTGGATGGAGGTGGATGGTCCTTGGACTTCCCACAGGACAGGGAACCCTGATTGCTCTTTGGGCTGACAAGGGAGGGGGACTTGATCGGGGGAGAGGGAGGGAAATGGGAGGCTGTGGCGGGGAGGAGGCAGAAATCTTTAATAAATAAATAAATAAAATGTACTTCTGGGACAGGGAAAAATTTAAAAAAATTAAAGTAAAAATAAGCTTTTTAAATTCATTCTTTAGATTTTCCTACATACATGCATACATACAGTGTATCTTGATCACCCCGTTCTGCAACTTCCTTTCTCCAGCTTACGCCAGGACTTCCCTATACATCTCCTTCCTGACTTCGAATCACATATGTTCTGAGCAAGCTTTCTAGCCTAGGAATGTGAGTCCTTTGAGAGGACAGATGGGAGGGGCCGCTTCTGCCAGGACAAAAAGTAGGCTGATGACAGATCCACACCTTTCCTGCTCCTCCAGAGCCATATCACAGCCGAATTTGCGGCACACAAGGAAGGCAGCTCTAAGAAGCCCATTCATAGTACTACGTGCCTAGTAAAGTAACTGGAGATATCGCTTACTGTAGTGGCATTTCATTTTTATTTTAATAAATAAAACTTGCCTGAGGATCAAAAAGTAAAACTGGCCAGCCTTACAGACCAGGTGACAATTATATACACCTTTAATCCCAGGAGCCACACTAGCTTGCCATAGAGAGCGGGTGCACGCCCTTAATCCCAGAACTAGAGAGGATTATAAAATGGAAGGAGACAGCTCTCAGCCTCAGACTCAATTTGGAGTTTCATGGAGGCAGGATCACCATTTTCAAACTGAGGTCGAGGTTAAGAGTCAGTGACTGGCAGTTTTGCTTTTCTGGCCTACAGTTTGAATCCAAATTTCTGTCTCTGAGTTTTTATGAAATGGGCTTCATCATACGAGGAGCTTAACAGCATGTCTGAAATCTTTAGAACAAAATGAAGAAGTCATACCCAAAAGGAGTAGATGGCAAAAAATAATCAAACTCAGGGCTGAAATCAATAAGATAGAAACAAAAAGAACAAATCAAAGAAACAAAGAGTTGGTTCTTTGTAAAAATCAATAAAATCGGCAAACTCTTATTCAAATGAACTGAAAGATGGAGACAGAATGTACCAATTAAGAAAATCAAAAAATGCAAAAGGCATTATAATAACAGACAATGAGGAAATACAGAGAATTAGAAGGACTTACTTTAAAAATCTGTACTACATCAAACTGGAAAAATATAAAAGAAATGGTGGTGGCGCACACCTTTAATCCCAGCACTCGGGAGGCAGAGGCAGGTGGATTTCTGTGAGTTCGAGACCAGCCTGGTCTACAAGAGCTAGTTCCAGGACAGGCTCCAAAACCACAGAGAAACCCTGTCTCGAAAAACCAAAAAAAAAAAAAAAAAAAGAAGAAGAAGAAATGAATAATTTTCTTAGTAGATACCACTTACCTAAGTTAAATCAAGATCAGATAAAAAATTTAAGCATACCTATAATCCCTATTGAAACAGAAGCAGAAATTAAAAGTCTAAAAAAAGAAAGAGCCCAGGGCCAGGTGGTTTTAGCTTAGAATTTTAAAAGATTTTCAAAGAAGAGTTAATGCCAATACTCCTCAAATTATTCTACAAAATGGAATCAGAAGGAACATGGCCAAACATGAAGCCACAATCACTCTGATATCCAAACCACAGAAAGATTTAACAAAGAAAGGGAATCACAGACTAATTTTCATTATGATCATAGATGGAAAAATACTCAATAAAATACTTGAAAATCAAATCCAAGGCCACATCCAAGAGCCCACGTCTCAATTTGCAGCACTAAAACTAAAGACTAAGAAAATAAAAAGTAAAAATAAATAGTTCATTTCAAATTTTTAAAGTTATGCTTCTTTTCTCACAAACTATCCATTTTTAAAAATCTCTGATCACCACTGCCAGAATTATTTTGCTATTTTCTTTCCCCATGTCTTTACATGAAGGCTGTAACATGAAGAGCCTGCTTGTTGGGGTTTCCATCCCGCCCAGTACCCCACAGCCAGCAAGCCCCAAAGAAATTCACACAAGAGATCTCCTTAAGTTATAAAACTGATTGGCCCATTAGCTCAGTCTTCTTATTAGCTCTTGTAGCTTATATTAACCCATTATTCTTATCTATATTCGCCACATGGATCTGTATCTTTCTCAGAGTGGCAGCTCACATGTTGCCTCTTCAGCGGTCTGGGCTGGACTGGGAGGAATGGGCTTCCTCCTTTCCAGCATTCTCCTGTTCTCATTGCCCCGCCTCTACTTCCTGTCTGGTTGACATGCCTATACTTCCTGCCTGGCCAATCAGTGTTTTATTAAAATACATGATTGACATAATACAAACAATTCTCCTGCACAAGAAGGCCAACAGTATGACATGGTGGAAGGAATTGTGGCTCCCAGGAGAAGACCTGGGCTTAGTGCTTGCTTTCTGTACATTCTTAGTAGATCAGGTACCTTAACTGCAGTGCAATTCGTTTGTCTCTGAAAAACAGCAGAAGATAAAAATAAAGAATACATGCAATTGTTCTTTTTAAGCATATGTAAGATATATAATAAAATACCTTTTGTAAATCCAAGCAACATACAATACTAGTTAATGTGGTCACCCACGAGAAATAACTAAATAGGAAAGAAACATTTGTTATGTAATAGATGTGTAAGATCACCCTGGAGTTGAGGCTCTACTAGTTGGAAAATGGGAGGTTCTTGCCTTCCGTGTTCTGTCTGTTCAGCTTGCACTTGACACTCTCTTTAAAATGAATGTGAGACACTTGTGACGATCACATTTCACACGCCAAGGGATATCTATAAACTGACAGACAGATATAGCTTTTTTAGGGTTGTGGTAATGAATGGAACTTAGGTTGAAAGCCACAGGTTTTTTGTAAGATCCTCAAAAACAAATCCAGCAAGAGTTCAAAATAATTCATGAAACGTGTCCTATGAGCACTTATGTTTATTGATCATAGAACGTCACCATCCCTGTATTTTGCTTTTTTCTCTACAGATGTGCACACTCACATGATGTCGACTGTAGCTACATGCTACCCTGACCGATGTAGTTTGCATTGCTGAGATGGGATGTAAGTGACTTTTGACTTTTTGGGTTCATATTGTCCCATACCCTTCCCTGCTATGTGAAACTGGCAGTGGCAGGGAGGTGCAGAGCCTTGTCAAACACTATCAAGGAATGCCAGGGGAAAACAATGGACTAAATACAAACACTAGTTTAACTGAAAAACTCTGTAAATGTAAATTGCAAAGAAGGGCAATTTGTGTCTGAGTTTTACCTTGAGATTGTAAAAATTCTTTTGTTACTGCCTAATGCTTGCTATAAAAGGAATAGTTCAAAAACAGGCCTTTGCCACAGCCTTAAAAATCCACCTCTGACTGTGGTCTCAGCTAGCTGATAAGCTTTTTGTGACCCATGAAGATTTATTTTTTTTTAATTTTTAGTTTTTTTTTCACCCTGGGATAAAGTTTGCTTCTGGTGTCTTAGACTTTGGTGGTCTGTTCCTATGTGTGCATGACCCCTGTGGACCCAGCAAAACATTACAGAATAACTCAAACACAGTTTAATGTACAGGGATGTATGTTGCAAACTGTTTACAAGATCAGTTAATTTGAAGATTAATATACAAAGTAATGAATACCATTATGATATTCTGGATCTGTAGGGGGAGGTTTGTCTCTTTAAAGCTGGGATCAACTTTTATCTACAGATATAAGCATAGATATTTAGAAGGAAGGCAGTTTGTTGCTTTGTCATTTCCACTGAACATCAGTCATGAGTTTTTCCACCTAGGCCTGGGACCTCTGCAGACCTGAGCCATTAACTAGATTTCACAATGCCAACCTGAGTCCTTCCCTCCCTCAGTGCAGTAGGCCTCAGACGCAGAGGACAGTTGGTTACCCCAACCACGGTCAAGACTCCTTTGTGCATGTTAGCAAATCTTATCCAGCAGAGTCAACTTCTATTTCACAGAGGTCACAGCTGAGTAAGAACATGGTGCCTTTCTCCCATGGTGGCCTCTCAGCAGCCCCCTCTGGTTTGAGTGATAGCCAGCATGGAGGAAGTCCTCAGCTCAATGCAGCCCATCTTTCCTGCTTCTTACAAACCACATGCATGAGGTCTTTTGTGGCACCATCTCACCCTGGAGTTCCAGCGGACAGCCTAGAACTTGAAAACTAAGGCAGATCCCCTGAGATCTACTTTATATACAACCTCTCAGTTATTTACCGCTATCATGTGATCACAGCACTTTAAGATTTGAGACGTAGGCGATTCCCGAAAAAGGAATTCACAAGAAATTAAATACACCTATGTTCTGTCCCAAAGCTGCAGTGGTTTTAGAAGCTGTTTCCCTCTACAGTGACTACACCCAGGTAGACGCTTGCAGTGTGTCACATTCAGGCTCAAGCCCACCATTGCATTCTGAAGACCTAGTGACTTCTCTTTAAAGACTGTTTCCTTCACTGTGTCTGGGTTTTCTATAATAAATTAAAAATCAAAAGTGGTTAGCAATGCATGACTCAGATTTAACCTTCAAATGAGCTCTTTAGAGTTGCTTTAGAACGATTCAATGGACACTTGAACTTTAAAGGAAGGCACTTAATTCTCTAAAGGTTCGGAAATACCAATTGATTAGAGCAAGGAGGACAAAACACTGTCCTTTCCAGTATACTTCTGCTTGGAATCCAATTTTGAGGTGAAAATTAGTCACCTCTACCATATCAATCCTTCCAGTCAAGTTATAATTAATAATAATAACTTCTTATTGAAGTAATTATAATCACTGTTCCAATGAAAGTCTGGGAAATAACATCTCTGCTTAAAGAGCCAACAAATACATTTTATACAAGCAAAAATCACATTATTTTAAAAATATAAATAAAACCTCTTTTGAGTCTATTTTGGTACTCCTAGAGTGTGGCTTATATCTTGAAGTATTATAAAGCAATTCTAGATCAATAGAAATAATATTGTCAAATTATAATTTTAAAAAGACTATAAAAGTTGATATATAAACATTGTTTCATTGATTTGACAACTGTAATATAAAAAATTGACACATCCCAATTAGTTTCTACCCACATTGTAGCCTTTCTGCTCTTATATCTAATGAGTAAAAACACAAAAGAAAGAAATGTATTAAGGCATCTATTGCAAAGACATGATTTTCTTTGCAATATAATATTGCAGGATAGAATATTAGAGAAATAAAATTAAAAGAAAGCCTCAAGGGCATTTCACATCAAGTAGTATTTTGCTTAATGCTTCTAAATTAAAACTTTATAAATCAAATACAAGTTCAATTTGAGAAATAAAATTAACCTCAGGAGTCCCACAATCTTAAAAATTCATAAATTTAACTTTGTATCCATTTCTTTGTCCTTTGAGGGTAGGGCCAGTATACAGCATAAAAACTAACGCTACATGGCAACCACATTTATTTGATTCTCCATTGATGTCCCTTTCTATCACCATATTATGCAATGGTCAGGTCTACAGAATTGTGCATATACTGCCTCTAATTTTTAGAGTGCCTGTGCCATGAAAGTAGTTGCTACCCAATAAAAATAGAGAAAACCCTTGAGTGAGACAGATGGAATTTGCTTGATGTTATTATAGGTCGTTGCCTTCTATATGTTTTGTATCTACTCCCTGGGATATTTTCCTAATACTTCAAAATTTCTATTTTTCAGATATAGCTTTATACTTCAAATACCTTGGTTGCCAACACTCCTAGTGTCCTATTGTTGCAAGGGGAAGTTTACATGTAAACTTCCAAAATCCTATGAAACCAGTAGCATCCTACTACCAAAACCAGCTAAAGACACTACAAAAAGAAAGAAAATTACAGGCTGTTGTAATTAGGAGCGGCGGGGCTGTGTCCCCAGCACCCGGCCGCCCATGCGGGGCTGTGTCCCGCCACCCGGCTAGCTTTACCCGAAATAATTACATGGAAACTGTATTCTTTTAAACACTGTTTGGCCCATTTCTATCTAGCCTCTTCTAGGCTAGCTCTCGCACCTGGACTAGCCCATTTCTAATAATCTGCTGTAGCCCACGAGCTGGCTTACCAGGAATGATCTTAACCTGCATCTGCCTGGAGTGGGAGAACCATGGCGTCTCTCTGACTCAGCTTCTTTCTCCCCGCATTCCGTTGTGTTTATTCCACCCACCCCTATCAAATGGGCCTAGCAGTTTCTTTATTGCTTAACCAATGAAATTAACAGATTGACACTCCCCCATCAACAGGCAAATATCCTTGATGAACATAGATGCAAAATTCTTTATTAAAATACTTACAAACTGAATACATCAAAAATGTCATCCACCAACATCAAGTTAGTTTTATACTGGAGATACAGGTTCAACATGTCCTTAGTTCAACATACACAAGTCTGTGGCTGGTACGGAGGCCTTTGTGCTCACAAATAAGTACTAAGGGAACCATAAATGTTAAACACATGGTTGTCCCTTTAAACAGAGAATTATATAACATGTTTTTCACCCAGAAGGCAGGCAGAACAGAGCTAGATGGGGGGGAGGGGGACTGATGGAGGAAGGTCATTGGTTAAATAAAGAAACTGCCTTGGCCCTGATAGGTTAAAATTTAGATAGGCGGAGTAAACAGAACAGAATGCTGGGAGGAAGAGGAAGTGAGCTCAGATGCCATGCAGCTCTCTCCAGGGCAGACACGATGCAGCCAGCCACCAGGTCAGACATGCTGAATCTTTCCTGGTAAGTGCACCTCGTGGTGCTACATAGATTATTAGAAATGGGTTAAGAGGCTGAAACTAATGGGCCGGGCAGTGTTTAAAAGAATAAAATTTGTGTGTTGTTATTTTGGGGTATAAGCTAGCCAAGCTGCCAGGAGCTGGGGCGGGAGGAACACAGCCCGCAGCTCCTTCAACAGGGGACTAAACTGATTCTGAGAGAAAGAAGGCAGAGGCAAAGAGAAGCCACATAGTCCCACCACAGACAGATGCTGGACAGAACTTTACTCAGTAAGCCACAGCCATGTGGAGATACACAGATTAATAGAAATGGGTTAATTTAAGATATAAGAGTTAGACAAAAATGTGCTTAAGCTATTGGCCAAACAGTATTGCAATTGATACAGATTTCTGTGTGATTATTTTGAGTCTGGGCAGACAGGAACAAACAAGCAGCCTCTTATAACACATGATCAACACGTGAAATTGAAATGGCAAAATTTAAAATAGTCTCTTTCCATACTGGGATTCTATGGTCAAGATACTCTAATTTAAGAATTCTTGAGTGTAACCCAGATACATATATATAAAAGCCCCTCTCCCAGCTAACTGAAAATGACTTTCTTAAATGTACTGGCATCAGTATGATTCTAAACTAAAGTTGACCCAAGATTACAAAAAAAGGGGCCATGCCAACAGGCTGCAATTCATACCCAAGGAGATGTCCTTTGGTGAAGAAATTAATGTCTGGGTGAAACATAACAAAGGTAAGGGAAGGTTGCTACAGAAATGAGATGTTGTGAAAAGATTTTCCAAGACAGAGTATAAGTAAATGAAAATATTCAGTCATTTTTACATGTCATTACATATGAATGAAACTTGTGTCTGGTTGCCAATAACTGTCTACATGGTCTTTCATAAGAAGCTTATAGGAGTTAATATAAACGGTTACAAAAAGAAACTAGTATGGCAGGGTAGAATCTATGCTGACTCTGCATGTGTTTGTGTGTGTTGTGTGGTTGTCTGTGTGTGTGCATGCATGAACATGTGTGTTTGTGTGTGCACGTTTGTGTGTCCAGTACAAGCCTGTAGATGTGCTATTAGTTTTCCAGGCTCTTGTTGTTTTCATTTATACTTTTTGTTTATTGGGGTATACTCTGGGTAATGTTGAATAAGACTGACTTAAAGCAAAATGTTTAATTTGTCATCATGGCTCCAATGAATCCCACCACAATAACTACAGTATTAAGTATTTAGAAATCATATTGGTCAGTTTATTTTAATTTAAAAAAAACAAAGTCTGAGTTAACATCATCAAATTCTCTGAGAAATTATCAAAGATTTCTTCCATCTTAGGTATAAAGCTTTTTTTTTTAAGGAAAAAAAATCAGTAGGCCAGGCAGTGGTGGTACACACCTTTAATCCCAGAATTTGGGAAGCAGAGGCAAGCAGATCTCTGTGAGTTCGAGGCCAGCTTGGTCTACAGAGCAGGTGCCAGGACAGGCTCCAAAGCTACACACAGAAACCTTGTCTCAAACCCCCCAAAAGAAAGAAAAAAAAAGGAAGAAAGGGAGAAAGGGAGGGAGGGAGAAAGGGAGGGAGAAAGGGAGGGGAAAAGGGAGGGAGAAAGAAAGAAAGAAAGAAAGAAAGAAAGAAAGAAAGAAAGAAAGAAAGCAATAGCTGAGGTTTATTCCTTGAGTTGAGACAATGCAAATTAAATATTTTTCCATTTATTGAAAAAAATAGATTTCATATAAGATGTCATAATTATGGTCTCTCTACTTCTTCAAGTTCCTCCTCACCTCTCCTCCTACCCAGAAGCCTCTTTGTTTTCTTATGAGGTGTATGCTTATTATGAGTGAATCCACACTCAAGGTCACTCTGTGCTCACGACCATTTTTCAAGATCCCACAAACATGGTGGTGTTGAGAGTGAAGATTGCTTGCTGCTGTTATATATGGCTAAAGTCATCTTAATTTCTCAGTATCTACAGCCAGCATTACATCTTTGACTTCTGTGCACTTTCCTAATTCATTTGAAATACAGTTATGAAATGAAAGCATGTACTCCTAATATTCCAACGCTAATTAAGTAATAGCAAACACCTTCTCTGGGGGTTGTTTTTCAACAATTGATACATAGATCTCTGACAGTAGAATGGTTACACCTAACACTTCGTTTGCCACCCTTATAAGTCATTCTTCAGGCACCAGTGGAACCCTGCTTGCAGCATGAAAGTAGAACACGTGAGCATGCTTATTTTATGTACTCTCAAGCATAGATAAAATATAGTAAGCGAGCCTTCTATGCATGTAGTGAGAGCTTACAGCAGCCTCCTCTATGCATGGAGATGCGCTCCCTGACCCTCAGTAGACATCAGAAATCCCAAGCAGTGTAGACAAGTAAAATACCCCATGTGGTTTTGGTCAGTATATCAGTATATATATATATATATATATATATATATATATATATATATATATATATATATATATGTGTGTGTGTGTGTGTGTGTGTGTGCGTGTGTGTGTGTGTGTGTGTGTGTGTGTGTGTGTGTGCCTTATTAATGTTAACTAAATATTTATGCATCGAGGCCATTACTTTTGCCTTTTAGAGGGAGGGAGGGAGGAAGGAAGAAAGAAAGATCTTACACAAATATAGAAAGGTTTAAAAAAATGACTAAATCATGTAAGGAGATGAGGAGTAAATGTTACTTTCTTGTTGCTGTGGCTAAATACTAGACCAGAAGCAACTTAAGGGGGCGTTGTATGAATTTGAAGACACAAAGCATCCTGGTAGGAAGGCCTGGAGCTTGAGGCGGGTTTTGGGTGAGACTTCCCTTCTCAGTTAATTGTCTTTCAGGATATTCTCCCAAAGGCTGCCCCAGCTGACTTTTGGTGGCTCGAAATGTAGTCAAGCTAACAATGACGATAATTTGAATGATAACACCAACTTTTTATTTATTTAGAGATTCTTTCGGAAAGTGTTGAGTCCTTCGCATCTAATTAAAATATTTACAAATAATACATAAATTATCTGAAGTGCAATGTACGCATCTGTTATTTTCCAACCAAACAAGCTCTCCTTGTTTTTAAAATTTATCTTATCTATTTTCAGATATTTGTTTTCAAATACGTACACAAAAGTACACCTAGTCGTTATTTTTTCAAGGAAATCTTAGACTGCCGGCCGGTAGTTTCATCTGCATTCATATTTCAAAACTTGCACGTGAGTGTGGTAAATATAAAAACGGATGACCAAAGCCTAAATTCCACTGGGCCTTGGAAGTAGGGCTGTAGGATTGAGCATAACCTCTAGCTCTCAACACGTCAGCATAAGCAAACACCCGGTCAACCCCTGTCAACAGTTCCTCACTTTCAACTCACAGCACAGTTCACCCCTCAGCAGCTCCCCCTGAGATTCCCCTGGGAGTCAATTAGAATCACATAGCAGCCTTAGACAGAGCAACATCTGGAGAGGGCATTTCCAAGGGTTAGGAACCACTAACTGTGCCCTCAGAATGGCTTGTGTTGTTTTTAGCACTCCTGAGGAAAGGCAGGGCATTCATTCAAAGAAGCAAAGACCTGCTTAGGATTGATATGGGAGGTGTTCAGCTTTTAAAGAGCAGAAATGTTACTTAAAACTTTTCCACAATTTATGTTTATGAGTTTTGCTGCTTAGAGTAAATCACAAAGATAAATAATTTCTAAATGTAAATGAAATCTTGATATAGGTATGAATAATTTGCATTAGTATAGATTTTGCTTTATTTATAGAGATTTAAGGTCAATTTTGTTATATGTATAAATGTTTCTGATGTAACTTTTACTTGATAACTGTTTTGTTATATGTAATTTTGCTATGTTAAGGTTAAAGCCTTCCTTTTTTTTGTTTAAACAGAAAAAGGGGAAGTGATGTGGGAGTGTCATATCTGTTGATTTCATTAGCTAAGCAATAAAGAAACTGCTAGGCCCATTGGATAGGCCCACCCTTAGGTGGGTGGAGTAAACAGAACAGAATGCCGGGAGGAAGAGGAAGTGAGGTCAGACTCCACAGCTCTCCTCTCCGGAGCAGACGCAGGAGAGACGCCATGCTACCTGCTCCAGGGAAGACGCACGCCATGCCCCAGCTCCGACCCAGGATGGACTTAGGCTAGAATCTTCCCGGTAAGCGCACCTAGGGGCGCTACACAGATGATTAGAAATGGGCCAGAGCAGTGTTTAAAAGAATACAGTGTCCGTGTAATTATTTGGGACATAAGCTAGCCGGGCAGGGCAGGCGGCTGGGGTGTTTGGGGACGCAGCCTAGCCCCGCCGCCCCTACTACTACAAAATCTCTTGAATTTAGTTGGAGAACAAAAATGCTTTGTCCATGACGAATCACAGAAATCTCCTAACTCAACAGGCATGACCTCTTACCATACAAACAACTGTGGGAAGCTCATTCTTGGTTTACGTTTTGTCAAAGATACTCTTGTCTCATCTTAAAATTTATTAAACACACAATTTGAATGATTTAATGAACTATTTCATAGTCTTTGAATTTCATGTGCTTACCAGTGTTTTAGTTAAAAAAAATACGATGTGCCGAGGCTGAGAGAACAGTACTCAGTAGAAAAGATAAGTGTCTATAATATATGTAATTTGCTTAGCTTCAACTGTCAATTCCAGTTTAAAGATGGCGAACGAAATCCATACAACATGATGCTCTTTCATTGTACTTTCCAGTGTCCCCTTCTCAATCACTTTCCTCACAGGCACTTTGAAAACTAAAGTACATTTTCAATGGCATGTAATACCGCCCGTTTTCAGCTTGTTTTCCTGGATTACCCTTCATTTCCCTATTACTGATTTTCTGACACATGGCCTGTTTTCAGCTGTCACATTGCTCTTTCCTCCCACTGAAACGTGAACTCAGTGTGCACCAGATCCTTTATAATGTTCATTCATTGATACATCCTCGGTGCTTAGGATGGAAACATTACACAGTCGTTCTAAGTTAATCTTTTAAAGAAAGTTGTTTTTTACAATGGGTTTACCTAAAAGAAAGTGAGTGATCTTGAAAGTTGTGAAACCAACAATACAGATGAGCTCATAATATTTCCTATAAGAAGGTTCACATCTCTATGCATGCTTTCCTGATGCTTATGGCTGTGCAATCCAGAGGAAATGGATGCAGCAAGTGTTATGATACAGCACAGAGGGGCCTTGGCTGGTTTAGGGGCCTTGTGGGGTGTAGGGGGGAGTGAGAGACAGATTCACCACAGAGACAGACAGAGCTTACATGGGAAGTTTCTTTGGAGGAAGGGAAGGGAGTGAGGAAAGGGAAAGGAAAGAGGAAGAGAGAGACAGACGTGTGTGTGTGTGTGTGTGTGTGTGTGTGTGTGTGTGTGTAGGCAAAGATCAGCCTGGCTCTTCAGTGAAGGGAGAGGGGAGTTGGCAAAGCTTGTCTCTTAAAAGGACATTTTGCGCATGCACACAAACTACATAGTGACATATCAGCCATAGGACCCTAGGCTACAAGGTCCTGAGTGCATCCTGCCAGGTGACAGACCAGCATAAAGCCTGAATCCTAAGAGTAGTTATCTGAGACCTCTGAAATATTAGCAGCCAAACTCCCATAGTACAGAATTCAATTTCCAACAAAGCAGAGGCACAGAATTCACCTTTTTCCCTTTTGCATTCTCCATGATTTGAAGAACACTGGTGGCTTCTCCTGATGATCATGCACTCTGACACTTCATATCATTCAAGACAACAAAAGCACATTGTCAGGCTGCAAGGTTCACCAGTGGAAGCCCTCAATGTTCAAGGCACGGAGAATGCATGTGGTTTTCTAGTGTGCATAGGTAGCTGTTGTAATAGGCCATATGCTGAGTGACCAATAAAAGCCTCAAGCAATCTAAAACAAGTAGTAGTAGGTTGGGGAGATGGCTCAGAGGGTGAAGGTGCTTGCAACCAAGTCTAACAACCTGGGTTCAAATTCATGGGACCCACATGGAAGAGGCAAAGAATTGATTCCCCGGCAAATTGTTCCCTGGCCTCCGCATGTGTGCCATGGCTTACGTTTTCTACCTTACTAAATGTTGGAGGCTGCTTGTTTTTTACAGCAGTCCTGAAATAATCACAGAAACTGTATTAATAAAATCACTGTTTGGCCCATTAGCTCTAGCTTCTGATTGGCTATCTCATATATTAATTTAACCCATTTCTATTAATCTGTGTATCACTATGAGGCTGTGGCTTACCAAGTAAATTCCAGCATCTGTGTCTGGCAGGATTACTTGGCTTCTTCTCACTCCACCTGATGTATAAATTGAATCAGGATACATTAGTAAACTTACCAAAAAATGAGCTGACTTTGTTTGGTTTGATTATATTTCTGCAGTTAAGAGAGATAGGAACAAAGGGCTTCAGCTGTGTTACATACACTTATTTCTGGAAGAATGGGAAATGAAGCTGTAAAGCAGATTACGTGCATTTCCATCCACATTGGGAGTACAGGTCTTATTTTCAGGAAAAAGTGGCCTGCAAAAGGAGATTACTCCAAGCTAAGCTTCCTTTTTAAGTGAAAACTTTAGAATTCTATTTCAATAATAACAACTATCAGGTAATGAAAGACAATGGCCCTTGATCAGGATGAAGCTCTAGAAGCCACTTACCACCCTAGTCTTCCTCCTAAACAGGTATTTCTACCTACAGTGAGGGAAAAAAAAACCAATTGGAAGCGGTTAGATTTCTTTAGTTGAGATGTTGCTGTGCAGTCAAAGAGATCAGGACATATACACCTATCAAGACAAAGTACTCAAAAAAAAAAGAATTATGCAGAGAGAACCCAAGAGATCTTCAGAGAACCCCCTCTGAGTAACCAGCCTAGTATAAATTAGTGTATGTTTGTGACAATGTTATTCAATGCTAAAGAGACAGCAACCAGAAAGACTTGGAGGACATCATAATCAGAAACAACACAGCAGAGAGGAGTGCTCAGTGCACTGACAGGATTGGAGAACTCATGATTCAGGAGAAGAGAGCAGTCGAAAAGGTTTTATTGTATACATTGGCATCAGTGAGCCAATGCCTTCTTCAAAACCTGCCCCAAAGCTTAAAAACATGACTTGAAAGAGTTCTTCACAGTCCCAGAAACAGAGTCGAATTCCACAACATAGTTTGAGCTGTGTGGATCATAAACCCTGTAAGGAATTCAAAAAGATGTAGGGTCTTGCAAAACTCGTAATTTCTGGCAAGCAATCAAGTATTATTAGGCATACCCAGATGCAGGGAAGTAGCTCATAATGAAAATAACAAATTAATTGAATCTGAGCCAGAAGTGTCCTCCGTGTAAGAATAAAGAGACAGGAAAATTAGGAGTTACTATAACTATGTATCACATGCTTTAAAAGTTAGATAGAGACATAGAGGATATAAACAATAATTATTTCATATGTGTAGAGATGAATACAACAAAATCAGATATGGAAAATGCACTAGTAAAAATACCAGTGTGAAATGCAGACAAGCCATGAGATTGACTAGCTTGAAGATATGGTAATAGGAAGCACTCAAAAGGAAACACAGAAACAATTGTATTTTATGTCAGAAGTTTTATTCATCAAGAAGTGTGGAGCTGGGAAGGTGGTTGGATTGGTAAAGTGCCTTTGTGCAAGCATGAATTCTGATCCCGAGTTTAAATTCCTAACCCATAGGAGCCTCTGTAGGGTCAGTGTTTCTGGAGGCAGTGGGAGATGTGGAGGTAGGCAGGTTTACAGGGGTCTCGCCAAACTGATGGTATTTATGTTGCATGGAAGAGCCTGTCTCTAAAAATAAGATGGAGGGCTAGACACATGGCTCAGAAATTAAGAGCAGGTACTGTTCTTGCAAAGGTAAGAGTCTGGTTCCTAGCACATGTTATCAATGGGCTCACAACACTTTCTAGCTTCCGATCCAGCAAGGTCTGAGGTTTCTGACCTTTGAGTGCCCCTGCATGTATATGTGCAATACCATATAGAAACATAATGGTTTAAATCTAAAATAATAATAAAGTGAGAGTAACAGAAAGAGACTCAATGACAATTTCTAGTTTCCAGAGCTATACAAACAGGCATATGCATGTGCACGCGCGCGCACACACACAACACACACACACATGCATGCACAAATACACAGAGTGCATTATCGTATACATTTTATCCAAAGACTTTTGTATTTTCTTGTTTTAATTTGTTTGTGTGTATGTGTGATTGTGTGCATGTATACATTTTTTTGCACATAATTACATGTTTCATAAAGACAATTCTATTTAAGACTATCAAGTACCGGCCAGGTAGTGGTGGCATATGCCTTTAATCTTAGCACTTGGGAGGTAGAGGCAGGTAGATCTTTGTGAGACTGAGGTCAGCCTGGTCTACAGAGTGAGTTTCAAGCAGCCATGGCTACACAGAGAAACACTGTCATGCACACACACACACACACACACACGCACACGCACACGCACACACACACACACACACACACACACACACAGAGTATCAGACACTTTGACCTTAATCATTGCTATGTTCTTTTTTCTAGTCAGTCACTTAATCTGTTCCTTTTAATAGAAAGTCTTCTTTCATGTAGTTCATATGTACACATATGTATAAGATTTATGTGTGTATATATAATCTAGGATATATAATTTATATAAAAATGTGGTGGTATTTGTCTTTCTAAGTCTGACTTCATTTCTTTAGTATGGTTGTAGCTAGTTGTACCCATTTTCCAGAAAATGACATAATTTTATTTTTCTGTATGGTTACCTAAAACTCCATCATATAGGTATATCTGTTTAAAAAATGCCCAAAGCAATACCAATTTCAAATATTTAAATGTCCTAATTATGTGTTAAATGCTGATAAAAAAGAGAAAAGAAATACAGAAAATAATTGAAGAATTTCACAAAAACTATAAGCCCACAGGTCCAAAAATCTCAAATACACAAAATACAAAGCAAAAACACATGGCATATTATAATAAAATTATTCAAAACTGGTCATGGGGATAAAAATTACAGACACATCAAAACAGAAAGACAAGTTACACATACAGGCAAAAAGGAAAGACGTGATGAAAATGAAGATACTGGGAAACAACAATTTTAAGTAAAAATAAAAATACAACTTAGAAGTATAGTTACAAAAGACATATTATAACCAAAAAAGTAGTTTTGAAGTATAGAAAGCAAAAATTAACAGAGTATTGGAAAAATTAACCCATAATCAAGATTGGTTGTTTTAATATTATTATAAGTAACTGGCAGAATAAGATGACAGAAAATTAGCAATGATAGTAGAGACAGAACACTGTCAGTCAGATTTATCTAGCTGACATTTATATAATAACTGGTCTTATGAGATCAAGTCCATACAAAGCAATAACAATGTAGCTTATATTCAGGGTCAAGAGCAATGTATCATTAAATGTAGCATGACTGAAATAATGTAAGTTGAACCACCACAACTGAATTAAACAAGAGATCAAAATGAGGAGCTGGAGAGATGGCTCAGCTGATCTTCCAGAGGTCCTGAGGACAATTTCCAGGAACCACACAGTGGCTCACAACCATCTTGAATGGCATCTGATGCCCTTTTCTGGTGGACAGACATGTACGCCAAAAGTCACCCATTTACATAATACATTAACAACTATTTTTTTAAAGAAATAAAAAAATAGAGATCAAAGGGAGATTTTCTTCAAAATATCTCAACATTTTGAAATTAAATGTTCATACATAGCCCATGCTCCTAAATAAATAAATCAGGTGGAGGGATGAGAAAATATTCTGAATTAAATAGAGCAAAAATCAATCAGAATCTTTAGATGCTGTTGAAACAGTAGATAGAAAGGGTTTACAGAGATAAAAACCTACATGAAAAATGAAACTAAGTGACTTTAACTTCCACACTAAAATCTTTCAAAAGGGTATTTCATTTACTGTATTTTAATTCAAATATAATTACATTCCCCTTCTGGTCCCTTCCCATAGTACCTCCAGTGTCCCCTCCATCCACTCTGTCCCATGTACCACTCGCTTTGCTTCCTTTATCCTCTCAAATTCATCACCTCTTTTTCTTGGATTATTATTTTTACACAGAAAGAGAGATGCACAAAAAAGGAAATACCACATGCTTACTCCAGTGTGTGTATGAATGCATGAATGTGTATGTGTGTGTGCGTGCATGCGTGCGTGTGTGTGTGTGTGTGTGTGTGTGTGTGTGTGGTGTATGAATGACTCAGGGGTGGACCACTTTGTATTGGTTACTAAGTAGGCGGGCCATTCTTGCAGGAGGGTAATCCCCCTCTTTCAGCAAAATAAATAACTAAGAAATACCTCAGAAAGCATTCATTACCCTGCACAATTAGGGAAATGCAAATTAAAATAACTTTGAGAGTTCATGTCACCCCAGTCAGAATGGCTGAAATCAACAAAACAGCTGACAGCAAATGCTGGCTGGAGTGTGGGGGAAGGGAAACCTCATTCACTGTTGGTAGGAAGGGAAACTGGGGCTGCCACTCTGGACATCAGTATAGAGAAAATCCTCAAAAGGCTAAAAATAAATTTACCAAATGATCCCATACCACTCCTTGGCCTATGTCCAAAGGACTCAACATCCAACACCACAGATTCTTGCTCAGTTCAGTGCTACCCTATTCATAATGGTGGGAATAGAAAGAACCTAGCCATCCTTCAGCAGATAAATGGATAGTAAAAATGTGGTGCATATGCACAATGGAATACTATTCGGATGTAAATAAAAGTCAAATAATGAAATTTACAAATAATGAAATGGATGGAACTTAAAAAATTATATTGAGTAAGGTAACTCAGGCTCTGGAAGACAAATGTCTCATGTTCTCTCTCATCTGTGGCTTTTTGCTCCAAATATTCAATTGGAAGTGTAGCTCTCTCCCCTCCACCAGCGAAGTGAGTCTATGTAGCAAATGGAGACCATTACTGAACACCAAAACTGGACACAATGCAGAGAATATCAATTGGTCATGGTGAGCTCAGTGCCAATGACTGCGTCTTCAATACAGCTCAAGCAGTTACAGCTCAAGAAACAACTTAAAAGAGGAGCGGTTTTAAAAACCAAAGGATCAGGAAGTCTGCTTGCATCTCCTAGAAATTAGACCCGAACAAAGACAATATCAATAAACATGTTAACACAGAAGGGAGGCAATCCAGGGAAGTATCACACCTACGCTGAGAACCGTAGGCACGTTCATATCTTCTCTGAAAGCAAACCAAACTGGGCATGGTGGAGCACACCTTTAATCTCAGCACTTCAGAAGCAGAGGCAGACCGATCTCTGAGTTATGGTGACTGAGGTCTACAACCAGGACTACACAGAGAAACCCTGTTTTAAAAGCGACAAAAAAAAAAAAGGAAGAAAGGAAAATTACCATTAGTGCGAGAAGTAGTTAAATGAAAGATAGAGAGAAGCAGGGAAGTCCAAGCTGTTAGTAGAACACATGGCGAGGAATCCTGAAGCTCTGCATTCCAACCCCAGCTCTGAATAAATAAATAAATAGCAAGGAAAGAAAAGTGCTTGAAGAGGACAGAGAAGCATAAAAGAAGACCAAAAAAGAAAAAAAAAAAGTCAATCTCTGAAATCACTAATAAAATGCATAATCTTCTCACTACACTTACAGAGTAAAAGCGACAGAAAGCATGAATTAACAGTATCAGAAATGGAGTAATTGCATCCCTGTAGAGATTAAATAAAACTTTTAAAGTTGCTCTTCTATTCCTAATAATGTGATGTTTAATATCCCTAAATTGGAAACAATTCATGTCCACAACAGCACCCGAAGGGATTAAACATGATCTGAACACTGTAGGAGAATGAATGAAATACTATATGCACAAGATGGCTGAATCTCAAAATCAGTACATTAGGAAGATGGAAAAAATATAAGTTGCAAACTGTATTTTTAAATCAAAATATAACTGAGGAGAACATCAAGTAATCAGTGGTGATGCAAAGAATATCAGTGGTCAGCGAAAGCAGAAGGGAGTGTGGTAGGGAACGGCAGCATGGCGGTGCTTCCCAGAGCTCATCTTTGCGTTTGAGACTAGCTAAACGTGGTGTATATCATGGGTGATTCACTGCGCAAGGTTTTAAATAGTAAACAAAAGGGGCCTGACTATTTCAAAACCTATTATCAATATTAGTGGCTCTACATAGTATCTTAATATATAAACATACACAAAGTAAAATTCATTTTAATGTATAAAATTCCCTTATAAACTCATAGAAAAAGTATGGAGCAAAATTGCAATTGTCCAAAAGTTATAAAGAAGTGATTCACCAAAATGGACAGAAATGGTCAAGAAAAAGAAAAAAAAATAGGGAAAAAAATCAGCTGTGTTTTAGGCTTTCAATTATATATAAGATGATACTGTCAGAACTGTGGGGGCTGAGATGGGGGAGTTAAGTAAGTCTGGAGCTAGTTTGGGGTACAATGTGAGACCCAGTCTCAAAAAATTGAAACAAGTAAATAAAAGATGACCGGATAACCCCCTCTTTTATATTTTCAATGCTGAAAAACTGATCTCTTCTAGATGCTGCTGAAAATGTAAAAGATACATTTCTACAGATTTTTTATATTAATCTTAGCCATGTTGACAAGTTATAGAAAACACTAGAAGAAAATTATACAGGTGTTCATTGAATACTATACAAAATAGCAATGAAATCTAAACAGAACCTACTTTCAAAAATGGTTATTTAGGGAAGAAGACTAAAGTAGTCCCTGAGTAACAAGTGATATAATAGATTGATGCAAAAAAGAAGTAAAAAAAAATGCTAGATTAGCCTACTTCCAATATGTTAGTAAATCATTTTTGAGTAACATATATTTCCTAATCTCATTCATGAACAGGTATATACCATGTGGTACATGCCTTCTATGCCTTACCTGTGAAATTTTTTTGTTAGGTGCATGGAGGTAATTAGTAAGAGGAGTAGGTAGCATCATAAGGGAATTGTCAATTGCATACATTTCTTTACAGAGAAGATTTTTGTACTACACAGATACAATTATCATTTTAAATATTTTCTTTTTGTTTCCTTTTTTCTTGAAACTGAGTCTGACTATATTGCCCTAGGTGCCTCAAACTCAATACATAGTCCAGGCTGCCCCTAAATTCATAGGGACGCACCTGCGTCTACCTTCCAATTCTGGGATTAAATGAGACATCTTGCCCAGCTAATATTTTCTGTTTTGAAAAAAATAAGCAATCAAGTTATTTAATGAAATCTCACAATGAGTTTTGACAGAATGTATGCCATCAACATTTCTGACAGCAGAACAGAATTCAGAACCACATACTGGGTTAGAATTGTTTTGTCAACCACATAATTGATGTGGGATTTCCCTCTGTATGCTATGATTACCATTAATGGATAAAGTAACTGCTTTGGACCTATAATAGGGCAGAACTGAGGTGGGGTGGGAGAACTAAACTGAATGCTAGGAGAAAGAAGGAGGAATAAGAGAGAAGTCATGTAGTCCCATTGGAGACAGATGCCAGAACTTTACCCGGCAAGCCCCTGCCACGTGGTGATGCACAGATGACTAGAAATGGCTTAAAATAAGATGTAAGAGTTAGCCAATAAGAAGCTAGAGCTAATGAGCCAAGCAGTGTTTTAAATAATGCAGTTTTGTGTGATTATCAGCTAGGAACCAACAAGCAGCCTCCACCCAACACATAGTAATGGTGTGAACTTGGAAATGTATTTATGTCTCTGATACTTAACCTATACATTGGAATAATGCTACTTGCATCAAAGAGTTAATGTAGGATTGCATGAGTAAGAAGTTACAAAGTGTTTGTGACAGAGGTTCAAGAAATGCTAGATTTCTTACTCTTAATGCCAGGATTACATAGCTTAGTGTCCTCATTGAGTTTTCAAATAACTAAGGTGCTTCCCAGAAGTCTTTTTTTTATTGAAAATTTCCACCTCCTCCCCTCCTCCCACTTCCCTCCCCTCCCCCAACTCCTCCTCCCCCTCCCTTTCCAGTCCAAGGAGAAGTCAGGGTTCCCTACCCTAAGGGAAGTCCAAGGTCCTTCTCGCTCCCCTCAGGTCTAGGAAGGTGAGCATCCAAACAGACTAGGCTCCCACAAAGCCCATCACCACCTTCCTAGAAGTCTTATCCACACCTTAGGTAAGTCTAACAATAACCCAAACTTCCTGGAGTACCATGCTTCAGGACAGCGCATGGAAATCACTTTTGCCATTTGATAGTTCAGGCTCTAAATCTGGAAAATGGAATCCAAGAAGAATAACCTTAATTAATCTGAATTCTATCTAGATCTATAATGCTAACATAGCCCTAACAGGAGAAGAAATATTCCCAAATCATTACAAACTAAAGAAGAATCCAGTTGGGGTTGAATGTATAAAGGCACATAACAAAGAGTGAAACAGTTCATCTCTCATGCTGACATATGCCCTCTCCCTGCTGTTGCCCACGAGCAGGAGGCAAACACTGGTGCAGGTGGTCCTTTCTAATTGTGTGCATAAAGTAACTGAGTCACTTTCTGATTGGTAAATAATATGCAATGTCAGCCTCTCACCACCATCTGTGGCACTCACCACCACAGTCTCTGCAAAACTGCCAGCAGCCTGAGTTGAGCACAGCATTGTTGGAGAAGTCACAGGAAGAAGTACTTGGCATCCTTGGCAAAGCTTGAATCTTTTCACAGTATTGAACCTGACATATGCCCCAAAGCAGAGCATGTATGCTACCCTAACGATCTCTCCTGCTGTTTTATAATCAGAGACATAGATGGAGGAGCGCTGCCACTCTTTCATTTGGCACGGATCAAACTTCTGGACTCCCTTTTGGCCAAAACAATGTATTCTCATTTAGGAGAATTAATGTGCAGATTACTAAACACACACTCTTCACCACCTCCATCATAATTTCCTAAATATAAGATGGTCGTTATTACCAACTCTTAGCTTCTACTTTCCTCGGTATTTTGGAATTCATTTTCCATATCATTAGAAAGATGAGTGGCCAACTGCCAATCATTCATCCTGACAGGTTAGACAGACTCTTTGAAATGTAGAAGAGCTTGGGTGACAGTTGCCTTGTCAACTTCTCTTTTCATCGGAGAAAAGGAACACCGAGTTGGAGGGCATGTCCTGGCTTCAGTCTCAAGACGTCTGGTAGTGACAGAAGCTAGGAGCTGCTCTCAGCGTGCACCATAGGAAAGGCCTGGAAGAGCTTCCATTCCCATTTCTCTTTTCTGTTGATTCCTTTCATGAGATCCACAACATGCCATACCCATATGGTGATAGAACAAAATTCAGGAGGTACTAGGTTTTGCCAAATCTCTTCCCAACAGAGACTTTCATGCTATTGTTTGATACCGAAATTAGCTAAAAAGCTAATAGGTCTTGATTTATGGGAAAAGTGTCACACAAAATTGAATTCAAAAGAGAAAAACAAAAATGCTGACCACAAGTTTTTCAAATTCAAAGTTAATAAAATCCTAAATAATTGATCAATTCTAGAAACAAGTACAACTGCTAAATACAATGATGTAGATGCAAAAAAAACTTGACAAAAGGAATTATTTCCATAAAGAGTCAACTCCTGGTGGCCTTGGAGGATTACTTTCAAATTCCTCAATGCTCAAGGCCATTGCATAGAAAGGCAAAATATTCATATGTATACAAATCCACAACCTCCTAAATACTTACTATCTCTACTGCTAGTTCCTAATGGTAAGTGCAACGAAATAGCTGCATTATGGAATAACGACAAGGAAAACAATTGCTTCACTTGTTCAATGCAGTGCAATTCGCCTTTCCCAAATAATTTCCTATTGGGGATGATTGTACCCCCCAATATAGAAACTGTGGGTGAAGGGGCCGAGAATAAATGAGCACAAGACTGTCTTCAGAAAGAGCACCCTCTAAAGACAGATTATTAGGCTCATTCTGAGTCCTACCAGACTCTGGAACTATCTTTGGATATATATTTGTGAATACAATCAATCTTCTAAAATGTATACCTCAAAGAAGTCAATCCATTTCCAATTTAAAAGCATCCAAAAAAAAATAAATTTGTCTGTACTTAAAAAGAAAGGTATTTTCAACTGGCAATTATTCCCTAAACAATATAGCAATGATTTGCACAGCGTTTCCTCTGGACTTAGTCTTATCTGTAAGCTAGATGATTTGAAAAATGGTAGTGGATACACACAGGCTGTATTTAACAACCACATGATAATATAAGGACTTGTAAACTCCTGATTTTCGGAACTAGTCATCCCAGTGCCTGTGGACCGTTTCGTTCTTTCATTGAACAGCTGTAATTTTGTTTGACATTTTTATTCTGTTTGTAAAGCAGCTCTCGCCAGTGTCTTTGACTTGATGACTCTGCAAGGTGACTCACTGAGTGTCAGGCATTAACGCGATCCAGGTTCTAAGATGAACGTGTCTGGCGTTCACTGCGGTTGTCCTTCCGCCAGTTCGCAATCCCCTGCTCTTATCCTTCAGGCAGGACTGGAGGTGAAGGCCACAGACAGTAGGAATAAAATACCTGGACTGTTTCATTGCAGGTTAGAAATGGCGTTTCCACTCTGCATGTCTGCTCAAAAGAGCTGTGAGGAGGCCACGACTTAGGGGCTGTATCTAAAACCTCTGGGGTATGGATAGCAAGGCCAGAGCTGTGAGAGAAATGTGATACCTCAGCTTCCTTAGAATAGCAGGTAAGGTTGTTAGGCGCCACCGTCCGCACTTGAAACCTAAACAGGTACAGCAACTCACCCTCAGGATCAATCCATTACTGAATTAGAAATACGACCGAATTTAGCAACAAATTTGTGCCAACATTACTTCTAGCAGCGGTAGGTTTTCAGCAGCAGATTGGCATCGTGACAGAGTCCATAATTTTCACAGTATGTGTTTCATAATTTGTCATGCACACTCTGATTGCTTGGCATATTGGCAGAGTCCACAGTGCTCTCTAAATGTCACCAGGCGCGTTTGAGGATTTGTCATGCACGATCTGAGCAAGTGACACAACACAGCGGAGTGGCCAGGTTCAGAGCCGTTTTCTCTGCTCTCCCTGTAAGTGAGCGCGCTTGAGCTCAGCCACCAGCCAAGAGGGCCTGGTGGGGGCTTCACTCTTCTCTTGGAGCCGCTGATTTGTAATTCTGTGTCAAGTGATCATCCGGATGCAGCCAGGGGAAAATACTGTCACACTGCAGGTGTGACACGCTATACACTGCATTTCTTGCTTGATAATATTCTTTTCAAATCATTCCTTGTAGTGCACTTAACATTTTTTTTCCCTCATGCAAGCACAAAGCACATCTCAGAAATTAGGAGGAAGGAGCTGGGGAGGAATACACATGAATAGGGGGGAGAAAAAGATATGCTACGGGAAATTGCTCGGTAAAGAGATCAAAAGACATGATGTCTGGGCTGATCTGAGCAGAAATGGAGCCGGGTGCTGGCATCAGAGAATCCTGAGTTAATCATCTTAACACCTGATTCCCGAGAGGAAGAGCTCCTGAGTTTAGGCAAATCAAGCATTCTTTCTTGGCCTCAATTAATGAGGTAGTTGGATGGGAGCACCTTTAAGGGAGCTTTCATGTCCATACATTCTATTGTTCCAACATAGATGCCTAAGTTTATTAATATCTTCCCGGCGTCTGACTCGTTTGCCTGTGCTGATTGCCTACGACCTTCCAGTGTTTAGTAAAAGCTTCAAGAGCTACATCTGCTGGAAGCTTTTAGTTGTCAAGGATCCCAGGCATTATCTTATCACTTTCAGGCACTGTCTTTTAGGAGAAGAAAGGAAATTAGTCTTTTTTTATACACATGGGTCCCCTGGACGCACCTGTTACTATGAAATCTGTTTGATGATAAATAACTCACATATGCTCGAGAGCGTTGTCTTGACATGTGCAGGAGAAACCTTCACAGACATATGTTACCAAAAAAGCATCCCAGGATCTGTGACTTCATTTCTGCTGGTGGATCAGTGAAACTAGAGGGCTGCCTAGAGGCAAACGGAGATTGTTTAGGCGGAGAGAAAAGCTAGGATTTTCATTTAAGGACTTTCATATTTTGAAAGATCTACCTTCGAGCGCATATCTGCTCAATTTCCAAAGGCAAAGATGTAAAAGCATACACAAACACACATACACACTCACAAACCGCACGCACTTTCACACATATAGACACACAGCACTAACATCACTCACAATATATACCTACTAGCCAAAGCTGTAATGTATTAGCAAAAATATATTCTATGTGTCAACCATACAAAACTATTGATTTGAAAAAAACACCAGAAGATAAAAGTCATTGGTGTAAGATTTATAGTTTTACCAGAATACTGCCTTCATTTTGAAATAGCTATCACAATTAACCCTTGTTGAAAATGTTAGTTATTTTAATTTATCTCTGACTAGTTTGACTAGGACAAGGAAGGTTAATACCACATTGCTCTGATTTCATATTTGTATGAGTAATTCTTCACTGTTTACACACATTGCCAACTTCCTGTTCTCAACAAGGATGTCTCCAAACCCTCATATGTTCAAATTTCACCACAGCACACAAAATTAAGTAAGAACAAGGGTTGATCAAAATTTCAGTGTGTGATTAAAAATTAGGTATTTGGGGACGGGGTACATGCTCAAAAGTTAAAGTTATTATTCTACAACCTTCAGGACCTGAGCTCAGAAACCAGGCACTCACTTGAAAACCAAGCATGGTGTCACACATATCTGTAGCTCCAGCACTGTGGGGGAGGGGGGAGCAGACAGACAGATTCCTGGAACCACTACCTGGCCAGATTAACTAAATGGTAAGCATCAAGCTCAGTGTGAAATTCTATCCCAAATAGTAAGATGATAGAGACCCATGAGGACATCTGATGTCAACCTCCGGCCTCTAAATGAATGTATGCAGACAAGCAGCCACACACAAATGAACCTACGTTATTATAACACACACTTCATATCTCATGTTTCAGACACTTTATAGTTTCAGACTATAGTGAAGTCTGTAACTTTTTGTTACATTTGAACATAAAAAAGCTGATTTCTTTTGATTGTTATTTTGCTATTCTAAAATATACCTCCATTCTGCTTTTCCAAATATCCTTTTTACGTTATTGCCCAAAAGAGAAAACTATACTTTCCATAGAATTACACATATATGTGTATAGCTAGGGAGCTTCCCATGAATACTAGTAGCCTTTGGGCACTAAAGAAAATACTTTATCTCCATTTTGTACAAACAGTTAAGCACATCCTGTCTCTGAGATGCCACGTGACCCTTGCACAGACATCTACTCAGGCTGTAGCTGCTGCATTGCTAGTCATCCAGAACTCTCCGGCCTATGGAGAAATATCTATTTATAAGCATGTTTGTAGTGATACCATAAAGATAATTTTACACACTCACCTTCAATTAAGTACATCATTTATATCTTAATACATACAAGCACACACATATATAAACATGCTCGTCAAATGGCTTGGTGACTTTGTGAAGTTGAAGTATAGTATTTATTTGTTCCAAAACATTTACTTTTACCTTCTTATCATGTCCTCAATTCAAATTGTCTAGAGCAATGAGCAGATAGAAAGAAAACCAAAAAAAGAGAGAAAACATTAGATTAAAATGAAGCAAAAATATTCATGATTAAGTTGTTACTCTAATTCTGAAGATGATATGAGGATATAATGTTGGAGGCTTAGAATTTGTTATTTTATATTTTTGGAAAATGCTTGCAAAATATCTGTGACGTGGGATATCTCTCTGGAAATATATTTTATTACCATTGGTTAATCAAGAAGCTGCTTTGGCCTATGACAGGGCAGAATATAGCTAGGTGGGAAATCCAAACAAATACAGGGAGAAGGAAGGTGGAGTCAAGGAGATGCCAGCAACCAATGAAGAAGCAAGATGTAAGCTAACAAGCCGTGAGGCTTGTGGTAAAATATAGACTAATAGAAATGGGTAAATTTAAATTATAAGAGCTAGTTAATAATAAGCCTGATCTTATAGGCCAAAGAGTTTGTAATTGATATTAAATCTCTGAATCGTTGTTTTAAAACCTACTAGACTAGGTGGGAACAGAAATCTCCACCTAGGTATCTGTATTGCTCTGCAATTACTTTAGTTCTTCTAGTTCTATCTGCAGTTTGTTTGTCTGTTCGTATTTGCAGTGCTGAGCATCTAACTCAAGACCTGTCGTGTACAAGGTAAACTCACTTTCATATTTCTATACCCTACAATTGTTTACTTAGCTTCCTACAAACACTATGCATTTCCATGAATTATGTCTAGCCTGTTTTCCTATTAGTTCTCACTTATATTAAAGCTGTTTGGTGAGCAGAACTGGTTTGTTTAGGCCTGCCTGGTTCCTTTAGCAGGGGTGTACGAGGTCATCTCTCACACTGGCTTTAGCAATATAAGGTACTGATTTCTTCATCATTCATCTCTAAAAATAAAAGATATCATAAAATCTTTTGTGAGAGGCATACTTTCATATATTGGATAAGAAGTAAAAATAAAAAACGTTCTTCCTAGAATCAAATATTCACCTTGTGTTAAGAAACAGGAGGCATCTTTCATTTCCCCAAACTCTCAGCAGCTTTCAGAAAACACCTTTGCTCTGCTTCACATGACTCCCTAGTAAGGCAGTCTGAACTGCGAAACAGCCCTTAGCCTAACACGAGGAATTTTCTCAGGCTGGGGAATAGTGTTCGGCAACTTCCCCTACAAACCACAGTTGTGCTGTCTCATTACAATCTTGTGTCTTCCTGTTTTAATTTGTACCTGAAGGTCAGTCACATGATGCCTTGGTTGAAGTGAACAGGAAATAACAATTCTTTTTGCAAGAAAATTACTTGAGATGCCAAGAAAAATAAAAAGGAGAACAATTGAAAATAATTTTGAAAGATTTTCTAAATATATTTTAGAAACTTTGCAATGTTAATACGAACAAGGTTTGCTGTTATAAACTTAAGAGGGAAACAAGAAATACACAAATAATCAACTTACTGCTCTATGAATATGAATATTCAAATGCACAAATACATATAATATATGCATAGATACATTACCATAAATTGCTGTCATAAGCACACATATTTTGTGGATGTTTCTGTTTGTATTCACCAGATAACAAGAACCAATTAACAATTTTAAACAACAAGAAATAAAGCAAAACCAGGCATTGACTCCCCACCACCCCAAAAAAGCATGTCCCTTGCAATGCATTAAGAAGGGAGAAGATAATGAAAAAACACAGGAAGAAAGGGGGCTCCCCCTCATGCCTACACTACCTCTTCTCGGCCATGACACTGTGTACACATTGGAGATCTATGGAAAGCTTCTCTTCCTTTCCATCTCCCCTTTCCAGAGGAGAGGTCACTACACTCTTTCTCATGGGTGAAGGCAGAGTACACCTAGACTTTTATACCCCATCCTCCCTTTTTACTTTTTAGGACAATTCCCATAGCAAACTCAGGAAGAAAGATGAGACTGTTAACCAGCCAATTCTTTAAATAAACATGTCCATGTTTCTTTTGATATTCTCAATACTGCTGTCCCAGCAAACGGGAACGCTCGAGGAGGCCATGCTCATTTAGTATACAAATGAATTTGTTCTTATAGTCACCATACAAGAACCTTTTACTAGTCAACTTTCTTTGCCTCATACTTAACATTGGCAAGAAGACCCAACCTTAATTCACTTCTGCAATGCACAGTTGCCGTAGAGATGGTGAAGGATGCTGGCCCAATCACTACCACAAGGACTTTCACATAGTCAATGGCCCAAACAGCTGCTTCTGTAAACTGCCAAGTGCATACTGGAAACCTGCCCTTCTGCCCAACCAGATAGCTTGAACTGAATCCAGTATCATATCCCCTCCTGCTGAGCTACTGGTACTGTTAAATACAACCAACATCTACCCAGGTTACTACAGCTTTTCCACCTTGCCCTTTCTGTCCCTAAGATGCATTTCTTCTGCCTCCCGAAGTCAACTCAAACATCATCTCCCACCCGTAGTCATTTCGGCAGCACAATTTGATCCTGATATTTGCTCCCATTATCCGCCCAGTGGAGCCAGGATTAGTTTCCATTAGGAAGCCACATGCTTTCAGGAAATTTGAGATTTCCTATGCATAAGAATTTGAGTCATTATTTATCCAAGCCAACAGTGTACATGGAAACGTCCTGAGATGATAAAAAAAACCATTGACAACGTGTCCTGGTCAACCCTGTAGTCACTGACTACATTTAAGCATTTAAATGACTACTGATAAGCATTTAAGGTCTGGATAGAGTAAATAATGGACAGAACTTTTAATTTTATATACTTTTATTTAAATTTAAAGTTACACATAACTAAAGGCAACTTTATTAAATAGCATAGATGTCAATCAGGATGTTTTCTAATCAATTCATAATTAATTCAGGAATGGAATTTGACAGATATTTGGCTAGTTAGACATGAGACTGTGTCCAAGTTCTACAGTAGAGATCAAGAATGAGTTCTTTGAAGGTTGTGTTAAAGATATGCTACTTAGAGGCCTCAGAGCCATCTTGAATCCATAACAGAGCAAGCCTCAGGATAAACACCTATGTAATGAAGAGGTCTAGTCAGGGGGAAAGATCAATTGAATAGTCTAAATAATATCTTCTAATATCACCTCAAATAAACTCTTGATGGAGGAACATTAGACTCCCCTTATGGACGTATTTGTATACAAACCTTTTTGTTCGGAATCTTTCACTTTGGCATGTCTTCCATATCACTAAGTGTAAATTAACCTCAGCAAAGAAATTTTTTTCCATTACCTCATCGTTTTGTGTGTGCATCCAGTCACCTGTTTTCTGATTTCTATTCACTTTACTGTACTTCAGATTGTTTTTCCTTCACAAGGTTTTCAGGCCCACAGGTAGACACTCGGTGGTTTTTGATGGTCTATCCCCAGCCTCTGGACAGTAGACATGCTTGGCACACCATAACTTCCTCATTGCTTAACATTTAGAGTTCTCCCTTTTCCTTGACTTTGTTTACTCATTGATTCTCTTGTATGTGAAAATGTGTGTAAATAAATGGGGATGGAGAGGGGGCAAAGTGGTCCAAGTACTCCCTGCTTTACAGAACTGCACTTTTTTTTTTTTACTAGTATTTGTTGGTATATGGGGTCAAGATAAAAAGATGGAAACAGGAACACTGAGCAGAGGCAGCTGCTATAGTCTGGGAAGAGTTTTGGCCCTGATGTCAAGACTGGTGGAACCCAGCCGAGCCTAGAGAGCAGTGTCACAGATGACCAACTGTTGTCATGGTACTTGAGGAGAAATAAATATATTTTATATGCCATTGCTAAATCGCAAGTTTTTGAGACAAGAGACCTCTGGAATAAAGTTTATTGAGCCATGATAGCTGTCAGCCAGAAAGAAAGTGGAAAATGATGTTCGTGGGATCAATAGGCTCTGCCTCCAGCAGCAAGGCTCAATTTCAGATGGAGAAAATACCCTCCTGGCCTCCCTCATCTAAAAACCAGGAACCTGTATTATGACATTTGGAGGAAAGAAGGCACAGTTTACTTACACTGAATGCATATTGGCTGCAGATACACAGGGTGAAATTATTTCAACTGAGCATAGTTTTGGGTCCAGCATGTAGACCGCAAGGAGAAGCAACCACAGCTCTGGATTAGACTTTACAAGCAGATGTGGCGCCACCTAGAGGATTTATACAGAATTTTGGTTAAAGGTTTAACACAAAATCAATGTGTTAATTAAAGCAATTTTTAAAGCTAATTTATTTTATCCTGTAATTTGCTACTAATTGAATCTTCCTTTTTACATCTTTGGATGTTCTGTGGATAAATTTGTGAGATCTCAGAAACTTTCTCTTTCTACCACTGAGTTTTGGAGATATTTGTTGATACAACAAAAGGGAGTATAATCTTCTGTTTTAACTTGCCAGTAAAATTTATATAATCTATGCTTCATTGAAATCCATTGCTTCCTAAATGTTATAGCATCATATCGTGTAATATATACATGCAAACAAGTATATGTGTACATGTAGAAGAAGAGCAACATTTAGAAGGGAGAACCAGGAAGGGCAGAAATGCCTGGTAAGGACAAAATTCACATTAAGCACACATGAGTCATGCAAGAGGCTATACAGCTAATTGTTTACGAGTTTTAACTTCATTGTTTTTTTCTTTCACTTTCTATGGCAAATGTGTTTATAGATATGCAACTCGCAGTGAAGGTGGAAAACCCTGCATGAAACTCTATGGCTTCAGAACTTCAGAGCAGGTCCCTGGCATGTTGAGTTTGGGACGAGAGAGGTGTTTGGGTGTTGACGCTGCTGCATAGTGCCTTGTTTGTGAACTCATTACAAGGAAGTGATTTTAAAGCATATTCTTACACATGATTTGAATGAGCACAATTCTTGGCAAGTGGTCCAATGCAGACCTCCCTCCCTCTACCCCTTCCCTCACCCCATTTCTTGCTTTTAACAGCATGGTGTCCACGGGGATAAATGTCATGTAAGAGTATTTCAGACAATGTTAAGTTGCAGGCCTCTACGATTTTAAGATGTCTAACTAAAATTAGACAAAGCAATCAAAAAGTGAACTTTTCCAATGTGTGCATTTTACTAATTTCCTGCAAGTTCCACTCCTAGCACCTTCTGGGGCCCTTAATCCTTTAAACTGGTTTGTACTCCTCAAATCTTGAGATCAATTATTGTTATTCTTTTGGTCTCTGGTCCCTTTAAGGGACAAGCCACGCCCACTCCCAGTGACCCCCCCCAACCCCGGTCCTCGCCATCTTGAATCTCTCTCACTGTCCCCTCTTGGCGTGCGTGCACACGTGTCTCTCTCTCTCTCTGTCTCTCTTTCTTTCTCTCCCTTTCTCTTCTTCTTCTTCTTCTTCTCTCTCTCTCCTCTAAGTAATAAATATTCAGTTTTATGCCTATTTACTATGTCTTGTAAGCCTTTTACCCGCCGCCTGCTCACCTGCCCACTTGGATGGCTCTCCCAGCCACATGGCAGGACCAGCCTGCCTGGGATGAGCCACCCGCTCATAAACTGCCCTGGGATATTGCAGCTCCCAGAGCCCACTGCCTGCCCTGCCATGTGTCTGCCGCTCGCCACTGGGAATCTGCACCGTTCATTTCCCACCACTAGCTGCTTGGGGAACCACCCGGGGATTTTGGAATATTAGTTATCTCCTTCCTCAAACGTTCTTAAGTTCTCTCTACAAAATTGCAACATTTCTCATAGGAATATTTTCTGCTTCCTTATCTTCTTGGAGCAAAGTGTCTTTTAAGTGTTGACAAAAAGTTGAAGTATTGAGGTATTTTTGTAAGACAACAGCTCTGAAAGCCACCCATCAAATACCCATGGAACACAAAACTCCACATAACTAGTCACCAGAAATAATAAATCAATCGCCACCATTTACATGTCCCCCTTCCCTTCTCCACTCAGTCCCCATTTTCTGTGACTGCCATTCAAATGAAGACATCCCTTTCCAGAGCTCAGTAGACTCAGCAACCATAGAACCCAGAGCTGTTACTACTGAGCATTTCATCACAGAGGATGGCCTAGAAGAAAAAATTAAAATGCAGCAAAAGTTAGCCTACAACTAACAGAAATGGGAGTCTCTACACAGGGATGCCCAAGTGTTCCTCTTAGAATCTAGGAAAGCCATTTAAGTGCCCCCTGCTTGGGGATCCACTCTTGTTTGTCCTCCCCATCTATTTCTCTCAATGTCACTTTCATCTTCCTTTATAAAACTTTCATGGATAGCTATTGAATGTCTTAAGAAACAAGTTCTCCAGCTATAAACAAATACGCTCAATGTGAATGTAAATCCCCTCTCCATGTGGGTCTTGGTGAGGCCATTGCCCTAGGCAGTTTTGTCCTGCTGGGTGGAGCCTGCAGTGTGGAGGTTTGATTTGCTTTGAAGTCTGCCTTACCACCTTAAAAATGTTTTCCAGAGACCATTGCCCAGTCTCAGAATTAGTCATTAATAGGGTTGGGACAAACTAAAGTGCATAGGAACAGCATTAAAAACACACTTCTTTGTTGTGGTTATTATGGTCATTTAAATGGAAGAATCTTACCAGCAGGGGCCTGGAGGGCTGGCTATCTTAATGATTCTTTTGAGGAACTGAGATGGGATTTAAAAGAAGCTAGATCTAAAACCCAATCCTGAGGGCACATTAAATTATGACCTTGACTTATTTTGCAACCCAAGGCTAGTGACAAAAACCTTTCCTGCTCTGTATGGGAGCTATAAAATTTTAATGAAATGTTAGTCCATGGAAAATTCTCAAAAATTAACCCTTGCCTAAATTTTGTTTATTTTCTTTTCCATGTAGTCAGGAATTAATCTAATTAATGTTGAGTTCTCAACTCCTTCCCTTGAGTTTTACACATACACACACACACACACACTTGCACACTCTCACACACACTCACACACAGTCATTCACATAACCACTGAAAAGTTTTTAAGCCAGATAAGCCTCTCCAACAATACAATAATCCAAATCAGACTAAATCAAACCAAATTAGGAAAAGCCCAGGTTTAATGGATGCCAGTGCTCCTGGGTGGCCTTCCAGAAAAGTCATAGAGAAGGGAAAGGAGAACCAGGAAGACAATGGAGAGGGGAAAAGAAGACCGGAAAGACCACAGACTTTTAGTTCTCTGTGGGGAAGTTTAAATAGCCTGTGGGAGTAGTCTTGACCCTCTATGGGGAGGGCGTCACTGATGGTAGACTTTCTTGGAGGTGGAGTCTGGACTGGGCAACTCCCAGGGGAGGTGACTTGGTGTGGAAGCCTCCACCCAAACATTTCAGATTCCCCGGACACATGGATGCCAGGGGCTGGGGTGAAGCCCCAACCCAAAGACCCACGCACCTACACACACACACACACACACACATGCAAAGACCCAACCTGTTTTGAGACTTTGATCAAAACACAAGTGCCATATTAGCAGGGTTTCATCACCGAAAACCTACTTTAATGATAAATGAATCAACAGTGCACATGGAAGCTAAGGGCTTCCCTCTACAATTTTCCAGTCCCTAGTCTCTCCCCTGCCGTTCATTTGTCTTTCTTCCTCTTCCCCTTTCCCTGCCTCTTCCCTTCCCAGTCCCCCTCCAAATCTCTCTCTCAAATCTCTCTCTCTCTCTCTCTCTCTCTCTCTCTCTTTCCTCTCTCTCTCTCTCTCTCTCTCTCTCTCTCTCTCTCTCTCCTGCATGTTTGTGTACACATTTGCATACACAAATACAAGTGACTGTACTCATGTGTGCATGAACATGTGGAAGTCACAAAGTTCACCTCCTACCTTGTTTTTGTTTTGATTTTTGATATTTTAGGAAAGGGTTTCTCTGTGTATCCCTGGCATCATGGAACTCTCTCTGTGAACCAGGCTGGCTTCAAACTCAGGTATCTGCCTGCCTCTGTCTTGCAAGTGCTGTATTAAAGACTGCACCACCACTTTTCTTCCTTCCTTCCTTTCTTTCTTTCTTTCTGATGACATCAAGCTTTGAAGTCACTAATTGACTAGAATTGGTGGTCCGTGAGCATCAAGTGTAGTGGATTAATAAAAATTGCTGCAGATCCCCAGAATCAGCAGGCAGCAGAAAAGCTGCAGGTTCCCAAATGGTGGTAGGCAGCAGGCCATATGGTGGCAGGCAGGGGGTAGTGAGTCCCAAGAGCAGCCAGTCCCAGTCAGGGACAGCACATAAGACCATGCGGCAGGTCTCCGAAGGTGGCTGGTCCCCTGCAGCATCCTGGTGGCGAGTCATGTGACAGGGGCAGGCCAGAGACAGATGGATAGTCATACCATGCAGAGTAAGGTTAGATATTTATTTAGTGGTTATGGAAGGAAAGGGAGAAAGGGAAAAGAACAGAGAGGCAGAGAGAGGGGGAGAGAGACAGAGACAGAGAGAGAGAGAGAGAGAGAGAGAGAGAGAGAGAGAGAAGAGACCAAAGCTGTCTCTCAGAGAGGGAGCCAGAAAAGAGAGACTAAAGCTGAAGGCTGCAAACAGGAAGGAAGACCTACCTGCCTCAGTGGACAGAAAGGGAGTGGGCGTGGCTTGTTTCTTAAAGAGGCAGAACAATCATTACACTCTCTCCCCTCTCCACCAAGCAGCTGCTGCCACAAACAGTACTTACATGGATGATGGGTATCTGAGCTCAAGTCCATTGAACCGTACTTCAAGCCCCTTCCAGGAGTCTGATGCAAGCACAGCTAAGAATGTCTGCATGCTTGCTGTAGGTGCTAGACCCTGTACCTCTCTTACCATTGCAGCATTGTGACTGACAAGTTCCCTTAACACTTTGCTAACAAATGTGTGATCTAGCTGGGCAGTGGTACACCTTTAATACCAACATTCAGGACGTAGAAGCAGGCAGATAGATCCCTGTGAGTCAGAGGCCAGCCTGGTCTATATAGAGCAAGTCCAGGACAGTCAATGTTACACAGAGAAACCCTGTCTTGACAAAACAAATGAACAAACAAACAAACAAGTGTATGATCCACTGACCTGCAGTCCTGACATTTCCAGAAATTTGTTAAACATGCCGATTCCTTCTCATAGCTTACTTCTTTCAGATCCACCGAGTTTAGAAGGCACAGAGGAAATTTGGGACATACGGCTTTCTCAAAAATATTGGTTGGTGCTTATTTTTTAATTTCCATGTCTAATTCTGCAGAGGCTACACTTAAGTTTTTATTAATAACACATTATCAAACTTTGAAAATAATCAGGAGAAAATGTAGTTTAAACAATGTCGTTTCCAGTTGGGCAATTGTGGCACACACTTTTAATCCCAGCACTTAGGAGGCAGAGGCAGGTGGATCTCTGTAAACGGCAGGCCAGCCTGGTCCATATTGCAAGTGCCAGGACAGGCTCCAGCTCCACAGAAAAAACCCTGTCTCAAAAAAACAACCAACCAACCAAACAAACAAAAAAACAAAAGCCGGGCGATGGTGGCACGCCTTTAATCCCAGCACTCGGGAAGCAGAGGCAGGCAGATCTCTGTGAGTTCGAGACCAGCCTGGTCTACAGAGCTAGTTCCAGGACAGGCTCCAAAGCCACAGATAAACCCTGTCTCGAAAAAAAAAAGTCATTTTCGTAGCCTAAATCACTGCTGTTTTCTTGCATTTTAATACCTTTTCCTAAGTTTCCCAAAAATTAGAGTGGAGTAGCAGCCTGCATGCTAGAAGGGGAACAAGTTCCTGGAAAGGAAGCTTATGCTGTTAGAAAGAAATTCTGCCCCTCCTATGAAGGGTTGAAAGACATTGCCCTTGAGTGTGAATATCAGTTGTTTCCAAAACCTTTCAAAAGCAAATCGTTTCACCCCTTATGCAAATCAACCTCCAGATGCTAGGGTATTATAAATCATGCACTATTCATTTCCAAATAGCACTTTTCTATGACTCTAATGGTTTTACCTTCAAAAAATTACTTATAATTTGTGTGTGCACTTTTGCTATTCTAAGAATAAATATAAACAGACATACCACAAAAAAGTCACTTGGATTGATATTCAGATGCAACTAACTCTTTCTATGGACATGCATTTAGGTATCATACATATTACAAGAACAGCTAAATAAAAAAAAAAACATACAACTTTTATGCATCCTACTTTAAGAACCTTACCATGATAATTAAAAATAAAACAAATAAAAGCAAAATGTTAATTTTATATGCCTTCTTTAGCAGTGCTCTGCTCTGTAACCCAAACTGGCCTTACATGCATGCTCTTCCTGCACAAGTCTCCCACACATGAATTACAAGTGTTTGCTATCACGCCAGCTCATGCTCTTTATTTACAAATCTAAATTCATTAAGTGAAGTATTTGAGATAAGAAAGAGAGAGAGAGAGAGAGGGGGGGGGAGAGAGAGGTGGATCTCTGTGAGTGTGAGGCCAACCTGGTCTTTGGAGTGAGTTCTGGGACAGCCATAGCTGTTATACAGAAAAACCCTATCTTGACAAAACAAAACCAAACCAACAAACAAGCAAACAAAAATCAAGAGGTGGAAGTTTCGACCTAGAAAGTCCTCCAACAGTTCATGAGTTGGAGACTTGGCCCAGAATGACATTGGTTAGAGGCATTGCTTTGGAAAGTGTCGAATCATGAGGGCTCTATCTTGTCAGTGGGTAAGTTCACATTCAGTGAACTACTTGAGGGTGATAGACACTATAGGAGCTAGAGTTTATGCTGAGGAGACAGATCCCTGGAGTGAATGGATGCAATACACCCTGTTCCCATTTTCTGTCTGTCTGTCTCTGTCTCTCTCTTTGTCTCTGTATGTGTGGTGTCTTGTGACTCTCTCTCTCTCTCTTTCTGTCTCTCTTTGTCAGCCCAAACTCTATCCAGCTCCCATGAGGTATCCAGCTGTCCTCCTCCATCAAGTTTTCTGCCATTATGCACTACCTCGTCATAGACACAGAACCAGAGCCAATTGACCAAGGATTACGTTTTCTCAATCTATGAATCTTTGAATTGTTTTTCTCAAGAGTTTTTGTCACAATGGAGGAATTCAGAAGACAATACTCTCTACTTTCTAACAATCAATAAATACGTATGTAAAAGGCTGCATTGTTCTGCCCTGTATTCTGTTTTTTTTTTCTTCCCCCTGGGGAAATAGTTATGGTTGATTCATCCACCAAGAAAAAAATATCTACAGATGATAAAGGATACAGCATTTATCTCATCAATTTCTTGCTATCAACCCAATAGTGATATGATGCCATATAAGTTGATTGACAGGCCTTTCCTGAGTAATTCATTGTATAAATCATTAATGATTCTTCTTGCAAGCTATCAAAAAGGAAGAAATCAAGAGAGAGAGAGAGAGAGAGAGAGAGAGAGAGAGAGAGAGAGAGAGAAATAAAAGGAGAAAAGAAGCACCTTTAATTTAATATAATTAAATAATATTTGTATACTTAAGGTTTTAAATCACCTTTTAGATTGTACAATTAAGAACACCAACAACATTTTCCTTGAAAGTGTCTTACAGTTTAGGGCTACTTACTGATTTATACATGGTGGTCTCCAGATTATGTTAGTGGTTGCGGCATACCAGGAATTCCACACAAACATATCCAAGTCCAGTGGAAGGGGTTGTGTGCTCACATGGTCGCAATCCTCCATGCAGAGAATGGGACAATTGAGGCACATTCATTCCAACGTTTCCCTAACGGGGCCTGGTGCTTCTACCTCCCTTCCTCCTCAGTGCAGCACACACCTCTGCCATGAATGACGGTGGCCGTTTGAAACAGATGTTGGGTCTTAGAAAGCAAGAAAGGCTGTGATGAGTGAAGGGAGGACAAGCAGGTATTTCTGCCGCAGCAGCTGCTAGTTTTATCCTCAAAGCCCCCGAAGCAAGCAGCTCTCTGAAGGAGTGAGTCTTTTTGGCTGCCCTGTGGAATTTCTGTTTTGTTTTGTTTTGTTTTTGTTGCAGTGGTCTTTTCCAATTCTCAGAGTAGTCGCGGGAAGATAGAGTAGTGACCTTTTTGATTGTTGGGTCCTAGAATTAGCATTTTTTTTTTACAGTCCACAACCATGTGTGTCTCACCCTGTTTTTCTGTCTCATGAACTCTGGCATCCTGACACTAGAGCCCATGTATGTGAACATGGTTTCCCCACTTACCAAAGCACACATCATTATTGGAGAAAGTTCATCACATCTGTCAAAAGAAGACATTAGTTCCATTATTGTGATTAAGAAGTATCTTGTGGAAGAAGTATGCATTTTTGTAGATAATTAAATAAAAGGGAAAAGAGATTCTCTGCTAGGGCTGCAATCAGCCCCATTCAGGACTTTAAAGTTCAGAGCCTGAATGGAGTTGATTACAAGGAAGACTCAGAAGGCAGAAGGCTCCCCAGATAATCAAATCGCTCCATATCTTCATCCTTTGTAGATGTGTTCTCATTTAACTGAGCCACAAGTGACATAGTCTGGCTTCAGGGTTTATAATTCATCCTCTCTCTCTCTCTCTCTCTCTCTCTCTCTCTCTCTCTCTCTCTCTCTCTCTCTCCACACACACACACACACTCACACACACACACACACACACACACACCTATTGAAGTGTTGTTGAAGCTCAGTAAATTAATATCTACAACCTTGGAAAACTAGATGGAGGTATTGTGGGTTTTGACCTTGTATGTGGTGTCGCCCCTGTCTGGTTCTCAGTTGTTCAATGTAGTATATTGTTTCACTAGAGCAAGGTCATTGAGGTTCCATTGTTTGCCATCACTCTCTCTCTAATGAATTCAAGCTGTCCGAAGAAGTGTTTGAAACACTGAAGGGACCAAATGCTTTATACTAAAGGTGAATTAAAACAAACCTAAAGCAATGCTTTTAGGGGAAGAAGAGAGCTAGGAGCAAGTGGACATTCTACATTCCTTCTATGTCTTCCTTCTGCTTGAGTACTTAGAGATGAGTTTGTCTTCCAAGAAAGCAGCATGAATATCTGAAACTATAATGAAGCAATAAATATATTATGTTGTGGATAGGAAAGCAGAACATGAGATTTTACAATGTGCAAACTCTCCGAGACCTGTGATGCCAGCAAAAGGCAGAAATTATGTATGTATTTGGTATTGATTTTTTTCTTTTAAAACAGGATAACCCAGAAGGTGATATATTTATTTCTGTAAATAATGCAACAAAATGAATTTATTTTCCTTGGAGCTCACCAAATTGGGGAAAAACAAAATCACTGTCCTTTTATTTTTTTAATGACTGCCAAATAACAAATATATGTAACAAACACCTTCAAAATAGATACAGCAATGTGTAGACTTTTATTAGATTTTACCAATTAAATTCATGTTACTGGAAGATGGCTTTAGTTCTTTCATATACACATAAGATATATATCAGTAGCACTACAGGAGATTGTGCATACTGAATCCTCAATGTTTGGTTCCTGGATGAATAATGTTAGGCAAAATCAAGAAGATACTTTGGAGTCACAGAGCAGAATGCATTCATGTTGGAGATGTGTGTAATTATGTGTAAAATAGAAGTGGACACTTCTCTTTAGGTCACAGAATTAAGCATTCCACCAAAACGGGGCACAGATTGTTAAGAACTGTGTTCCTGGAAAGACTGCTCAGTGGGTAGAGGGCTCCAGCAGGAATACACCAGACTCCCCCCGCACACATAAACAGAGAGACAGACAAAGAGACAGAGACAGAGAAAACAGAGTCAAGAGAGCCAGGGAGGTGAGAGATGAGTAGAGATAAAGGAAAGAAGAAAGAGACAGAGAGAGAATTGTCTTCCACTAGTGAAAAATCCAATGTGTGAAAGGGCAAAGTAGATTTACAATAAGCACGTAGCTTCACGGAAGCTACCTTACTTCTTAAGTAACCATCACAGGACTTTTTTGAACGAGACTTGAGGAAACATCTTCACCCTTTTGCCATGTGAAGCACAGGGAAGATGCCATCCATGAGGAATAGTCATTTACCAAATAAATGCCAAATCTCATGGCAGCTTGATCGTGTACTTCCCAGCCTCGGGAGCTGGGAAAAGCAATAACCCCCTGGTGTCTCTAAGAACAGTTCAATGTTCAGGTGGCTTTAGACACTAGAACTAAGCTTGTCTGAAGACAGCTATATGCTCCCCAGTCAGGAGCTACTTTCCACCGCTCTTTGCCCTCTTGCTTTTCTTCATTCTGAAGCAGGAAGAGCCCCCATAACACACGGACATTCACTCTGTCAAACTCCTCCTTTTGCTAAAATTCACTCTAATTTTCTGTTTTACTCTGCCAAGAATACCTACATCTCATTACTAGAAACGAACCAATATTTTCCTACCCTTTTAACGTGCATCAAAAATTTAATCAAAATAAGACATAAGTAAGACAAGAGACAGGTAAAAGTCTATGCCATTTTCTCTCATCCTCATAGACTTGGTTGAGTGTCCTGAACATGTAGGAATGTGTTTATTTGCATGGTTGCTACTGTAATATATAACGGTGATTTAACGTTAAGACAGGGAAGCCTGGATAGAATCCAAGTTCTCGTTTTAGAAAGGGCATTGCTTGGAATTAAATCCCCAAGCCTAAGAGTGTCTTAGACTTTAATTATGCTTCCTTGTGAAATGCCCCTGAATGTCCTCGGACCTAATCAGTCCTAGTTGCTGCAATGCAGAAAATGCAGAAAAAATACATAGAAACCCATGAGATTAAATGTTTTTCTTGATAATAGTATCCGATGAAGTTTACGCTTTCTAAATTTCCCCTGTAAATATGTCAGCACTTCTGCCGCTACTCTCTTTTTTTAATCCCCAAGCACCAAGGTCGATAAAACATTTGGGAGAAATGAATATGCTGTACATATCCAAAGATATACTGTGTGCATCTGAACAAAAGACTTGTAGTGCGCCATTTTATTGAACTCTTATTTCATTTCAAGAGCTGAGAGGGGAAGAGGACCGTGGCAGATCCATCAAGTCCGTGGGCTTTACTATTTACTTTAGTCATAAAGAGCCAGTGGCATGGTGACGGCTCACAACCGTCGGAGCAACTCAGCTTGTCAGTTCTAGAAAATGAAATTTTTATTTATGGAAGTTGTAAGCTCTAGAAATGATATGTATGATTTTCTGCTCCTGCTGATTTATAGATTTAATGAATTAGTCGTCACTAAGTTGCAGCTTCATGCTTTTTTCTCTTTAGAAACCAAGTTTTTTTGTGTTTTTTTTTTTAATGTAGGGGAGGAGAGGTTTTTTTGTTTTTTGTTTTTGTTTTTTAAGAGACAAGAAAAAATCTGATTTAAACGCTTAAATTTTCTTGAGGAAAGAAAATGAAAAAATCCCAGGGTTTCTAGATTTACCTGGAAGCTGTCACTGAGGTGCTGTGTACCCAAAGAAGTACTAGTTGTGAGTTTTTCTTACACATGTGATATAAATGTACCCACTTTCTGAACAATTTGAATTTTGCATTTTTAACAGGTTTGCATCCATTGCATGAGTCTCAGGAGTTCAGAGCAGTGTCCCTAGACTGCCTGCCTTTATTATGTTACATGGTTTTAAACAGACAATTTGAACTTAAAATTGTCACACATCTTATTTAAATAAAAACAAAAAAGTCAATGTGCTGCTTTCTTAAGTTGAAGCTGTTCTTATGGATGCCTTCTAGTTGAGTGTTTTTGTTGTACAAAATTAACACTTAATGCCACTCTATTGACTAAAACACAGGGAAATAATCTTAAGAGAAGGGTGCTTATCTTTATTCAAGCTGTTAATTGAACAAAAGCATGTTTGGGTTCCTTATTTAATATTTCTCAATGATACAATTTGTGAACAATACGTATTTCCTTTTCACTTAACTTCTTACCAGGAAAATAGGGTAAGGAGATTCTATATACTAGATCATATAAGAAATACTGGAGGTCCTGCTCTTCCAAGATGAAGCAGAATTTGTTTTCAATGAGTTCATAGATTGGAGAAGGTTGCAAAACTTAACTGGATAAATAAACATACAGTGCCTGTAATGATACATATCATAAAGCAAATCACCTGGGAAATACACCAGAGGGCAACTATTTAAGGAATACAAGCATCAAGTGAGACTGTAAAAGAAATTCTCCCAGGAACGCTGATGTGGTTTTATTCATAGGGAAGGTGAAAGGGGCACTAGAGGGAGCAAGTGCAAAGGTTCTGAGATGGGACAAAGGTGCACAGAGTCATCAAGATGAAAGACTAGTTTTGCAAGTGTACAGGAAGAGAAGTGTGAGGAAAGGAAATTGAAGAGTACATTGTAGGCAGTACTTCTAAGTCATGATTGTGTATTTAGGTTTTACTTTAAGAAGAGGTAAAGTAAAACAATAACTTATAAAATGTAAATAAAAGCAGCTTTGTGATGAGCTGCTTTGAGAATAAAAATACACTTATGACAATCCACTGTACACTTGTAATGATTAAGATTGGCAATAGATTCCTTCTGTTGTTGTGCAAACACCATGCTCTAAAACTGCTTAGGGGAATAAAGGGCTCATTTCATGTTAGAGGTCAAAGTTTGCCATTAAGAGAAGTCATAGTAAGAACTCAAACAGAAACCATGCAGGACTATTGCTTGCTGGCTTGCTTGCTCATACTTAGGTAGATATATATACAGTGTAGAACTACCTGTGCAGGAACTGATGTAGCCCTCAGTGGTCTGGCTCCACCAGCATCATGTAACGATCAAGACAACCTGTGTAGACCTACTCATAGGTAATTTTTGTCTGAGCAGTCCCTCAACTGACACTGCTTTCTCAGACTGTGACAAGTCGAGAGTCAACATTAACAAGGATAAAACTATATTTTTTAATTACACATAAATTTGTGTTTACTCAGAAATTCTACCTAAATATAGAAAATACTGGACCTCAATAATAATAATAATAAAGATCTTATTGAAAGAAAAGACTATGGTGTTGTAGGATGCTGCTTGTTTGTTCCCGGTAGCTTAGCCCCGAAATAATAACTAGGAAACCATATTATTTGCAATACTGTTTGGCCAATAGCTTATATAACTATAAGATAACTCTTATATCTTAATTTAATCTATCTTTGTTAATCTGTGTAATGCCATGTGGCTGTGGCTTACCAGATAAAGTTCCATCCAGCTTCTGTCTCTGGCAGGGCTACATGGCATCTCTCCGATTCTATCTTCTTTCTCCCAGAATTCAGTTTAGTTTTCCCTGCCTACCTATATTCTTCCCTGCACAGGCCTACAACAGTTTTTTTTTTATTAACCAATGGTATTCATAGCATACAGACAGGAATCCGACATCACCTCCCCTTTTCTGTTTAAATAAAAAGAAAGGTTTTAACTTTAACATAGTAAAATTACATATAACAAAACAGATATCAAGCAAGAATTACAGTTACAATATTTGTATCTACTTTATCTTTTATCATAACTAAGGAAAACTATAACTATAACAATAATTTCTTCAACTCCATCAAAGACTTCAGAAGGGTATAATATTACCTAAGTAAACAGGAAGTACATTGTAAGCAACTTCCAAAACTCTAAAATTGACAGATACATCTCACTGCCTGAACAATCACCCAAAGTTCTTCTGTACCATTTGAGACATCCATCTTCAGCTTACAGACCCATAATATCCAGCAGACTTTTCCATGAAGCAGGAAATTTGAATATCTATTTTGCCTTGTAATGACAAAGTCCATGAGTTGCTTTCTTCTGGGTCCTGCCGAATGTCTGGCATATGCTTTCATGAAGCAGAGACCCCAAAGGATTGTCTTACTATTAGCCAACTTTAGCAGTCATTTCTTTGCAGATCCTGCATGTCCAGTTCATCAAGCAATCCAGGCAAGAGCAGTTTCTTGCCCAAATGGCTAACCAACTCCATAAGGAGCCTCTTTGATGTCTATCTTCCTCTTGAAGTAATTAGTTCTACCAAGAGCAGATGTATCTCATTGTCATTAAAAATCCTAAGTTTTTAAAATATTTTAAATGCCATATTCTGAAGGTCTCTATAAGATTTGAGGAATCCTTATCTAACTGAAATATATCTCTATATATCTAGAAAACCTAACTAACATGACTACAAGTTAGGTTATTATAGATGATTATCTATTAACCTATATTTCTTAATTATACATTAATTTTCAAATGAGCTGCACAAAAGCAATATCTTAATCAAGAGCAGAAATATATCTATATATCTATATCTATCTATCTACATATAACAAAACTGGTCTTAAATTTGTATCAATAAATACAAGATCCATACAAATGCAAATTATTCATCTATATAGCATATTCTCATTTAAATGTAAATAAATATTTATAAATAATATTTGTGAATATGAGCATAGTTCTCTCCAAACTGCTTCTGGCTTTTTTTAGGAGATGTTCACAACAACCTTTCGGGAGGTCTTGGTCTATCAAACCACATTAGTCTGGAAGATTTCATCTCTTCTCATCCTTTGTGGAAACAAAAAAAAGAACGTTTTTTCCAAAGCAACATATCCTTAGACCCATATTTTGAAATTAAGACATGTTTAAAGTATATATGTTGGCTTATCTTAGCAGTTGCCAGGATCGAATGTCTCTCTGCAGGCAAAAAATTCAAACAAAAAATATTATATGTAATCTAGACTGACTGAGTGTATTCCAACTTTGTGTGGTTAATTTTTTTTACTCCTTTAATCTATGGCTGTCTGTATTCTGTCTCTTTAAATACTTTACCTTTCTTTAAACCATTTACTTCTTTTTATATTTGTCTATACTCTTTTTCTTTTCTCTCCCAAGCCTACATATATTTATCCAACAATGTTACTTATTTACCATCTGAATTTGTCTTTATTGTGTATCTGTAATCCTTTTATGACCAGGACAGCTTCTTAAAATGCTAAGTGCTTCTTAAAATCCTAAGCAGCAGCATTGCTAAGGCAAACAAGGCCCTTAGCTCTGACCAGTCCAACATGGTGGAAGTCTGTTTATTGCCTCTGAGACTTCCAGGTAGGAGCAATCCTCTTCACCTCAACACTGATAGCTAGTTGGTCCATGTTGCCATCAAGAAACTTGGAGCATGCTGTCCACAAACCCCATTTAAATGCTCTCAGCCTCCTGAAAGAGTCAGAGTTCATGCTGGCAGTCTGGCCCAGAAAGCTGCAGTTTCAAAACTGCACAGCTTTTTTAAAAACTACCGCTAAATCAGGAAAACCTCTCAACTCTTTGTGTGTGTGTGTGTGTGTGTGTGTGTGTGTGTGTGTGTGTGTGTATGTATGTGAAGAATTCCTTCCCAAACTCTCTCAGGTTTTAAGTGGATTTTAGTTGGCCGTGTTGGGCGCCAGTTTGTTGAAGAAGGCCCCTGTTTGTTCCTGGCAGCTCAGCCCCAAAATAATCATTCAGAAACCATATTATTTGCAGTACTGTTTGGCCAATAGGTTAATAATATTTCTAGCTAACTCATATCTTAATTTAACCCATAACTTTAATCTGTGTATCACCACATAGCTGTGGCTTACCAATTAAAGTTTCAGTGTTTTCTCTGGCAGAATGGCATCTCTCTGACTCCACCTTCTTTCTCACAGAATTCAGCTTAGTTTTTTTTATATTCTGCCCTGCACAGGTCTAAGACAGTCTCTTTATTAACTAATGTTATTCACAGTATGGTATGGGTGGTCCTTCTATCTATGTATTGCTTTTATTGATTAATAAATAAAGAAAACTGGCTTGAGCCTGTACTAGGGCACAGCAGAGCTAGGCAAAAAAAAAAAACCTAAACTGAATGCTGGGGGAAAAAAGGGCAGAGTGAGAGAGATGCCATATAGACCCACCAGAGACAGATACTGGAACTTTAGCTGGTAAGCCCCAGCCCTGTGGCAATACACAGGTTAATTCAAATGAGAAAATTAATATGTAAGAGTTAGCCAATATGAAGCTAGAGCTAATGGGCCAAGCAGTGAATTAATTAATACAGTTTCTGTGTGATTATTTCAGGGCCGAGAACCAACAAGTGGCTCTCTGTATACATAGCATACAGAGGGAAATTCCACATCACTATGGAAAGAAGCTGGGTCAAACACCATTGCAGTGATGAAGAAATAGTGCTTATTTGGGTAGCAATGGTGACAGTAGAAATACATAGAAGTAGATTGAAGCATTTTGAAGAAACATAATCAAAATGATCAATGAGGAATGAAGTGATAAGAAAAAGTGAAGGATCAAAGTAAAACTCTATTTAAAATATCATTGTCATCGAAGATAAAAAGTGGAGAAGGGTGAGGCTACTGTCATATATCAAAACAGAGTAAAGAGACTTAAAAAGAAGAAGCAAGTTTAATTGGATCCTAGATCAAAAGGAAAAGAGTGGGATTTCCAGCCATACCAAGTAGTTGGCAGACCTTTTGCACAAAATGCTTTATATGAAACTTGATTCTCTTGTCAAACCAACTGTTTCAGAGATCTGAGAATCCGCCCAAAACAAACAATTAATTCAGACAATTGGTTTCTGAGAAGTTGTTAGGTTTCAGGAGAGAACAGTGGTAGGCTGTGGCTATCCTGCCTGATGGACTACTGTCCCCCCTGGCTCTGGTGATGGTCTGGTTCTACCAGAGATGTTCTGTCTCTGGAAACTAGACATGGTTGAATTCATATAAAATGGAGAGAAAATTTTACTACACAGGCCTTGGGAGTAAAGGAAACATTCTTAAAAAAAATGAGGGATGGGGATTAGGGGAGGGAAGCCTGAGAAACCAGAGGTTTGGAACATAGTTAGGATACCAGTACTTAGAAAGAGTTTAAAAAGGCAATCCAGAAAATGAAAGCATTATTAAAAAGCTATATTCAAATTCCTAACTGACAGAGGTACTGTGCATAGGCAAAGGAGACCTGTAGGGCTCAGGCCTTCCATACAGCACTGGCTGACTCACAGTCAGTTTGCATGCATATGAAGGGTACTTACGACGAGGCAGATAAAAAACCCTCCCCCCTCAGACACAAGGGTTTATTCTTAGAAGATGGAATGTTCATTGATCTGAGCTGCACCCATGGCCAGGCAACTAACTGTTAAGACATGCTTACACTGAGTATTCCACAAAGAGTATAGGCTAAAAGCTAAAGTGAAGAATACAGATACAACTAAGCTGACATATTGTTACCCACATACTGTAAAAGGATATGATCTGTAGGTTAACTCCTGGCAACTTAATCTAACAGTAGGAAACAAAACTATTTCATTGTCATTCTGAGAAATAATAGATCCAGAATCCAGACTCTTCAGGAGATTTTCAACAAAATGTCACCTTTAAGCCCAGTTTGTAGAACATTCCTATAATTCCAGTATTGGAACACTGAAGTACTGGATCATAATTCAAGGCTAGTGTGGCCTACATAAAAAGTTCCAGGCCAGGTGGGCTAGATAGCAAGACTCTATAAAAAATCCATTTTCCAACAAAATTTACAAGGCATACAAAGGAATAGAGAAACAAACAATACTAGAGGGTGTAGTAATATGGAGCGGCGGCGGGGTTGCGTCCCCAACACCCCAGCCGCCTGCCCGGCTAGCTTTACCCGAAATAATTACACAGACACTGTATTCATTTAAACACTGCTCTGGCCCATTCCTATCTAGCCTCTTCTAGGCTAATTCTCACATCCCGATCAACCCATCTCTAATAATCTGTGAGCACCGGTCTTACCGGGAAGATTCTAGCCTAAGTCCATCCTGGGTCGGAGCTGGGGCATGGCGTCTCTCTGAAGCGTCTGCTCCGGAGAGGAGAGCTGCGGAGTCTGACCTCACTTCCTCTTCCTCCCAGCGTTTTGTTCTGTTTACTCCTCCCACCTATCTCCTAACCAATGAGAGCCAAGCAGTTTATTTTAATTTAACCAATGACCTTCCTCCATCAAGAGGGAATTTCTTTTTAATCAGCAGAGCTACCGAGGGCTCCAAAGTACTAGTTGCAGTGGCCAGACACTTCAAAGAAGCTGTTACAGGGCATAAGAGTGAAGCAAGGGAACTGCAATACAAATTAGGATAAAAATGTAATAAATGTGATTTACCTGGTAAAGGCTCTGGATTAAAAAGGAAGAAAACATATAAAGGTACCAAATAAAAATTCTACATTTTGGCCAGCTTAGTCTACATAGAGAGTTCCAAGACAGCCAAGGCTACTACATAGGAGACCTTGTCTTATAAAAATAAAAGGAAAAAAAAAACAACCAAAACAAAAAAAAAGTGTATTAATGGATATAAATTAATAGTAAGTAAAAAATTTCTAAATCAATATCCCGAGTTTATGATTTTATTCTGTGAACATTACTGTGGGATTTGAAATTTTTTTAATTTAAAAACTGGAAGATATGGGTCAATCAGATGGTTCTGTTAGGAGAGACCCTTGCTATACAAGCTTGGAAATGTGAGTTCAATCCCCAGAATTCATAGAACTAGAAAAGAAAGACTCTATTCCACAAAATTGTCATCTGCCCTCACAGATGTGTGCTCATACACATATACAAACATACATACATACATACATACACACACACACACACACACACACACACACACACACACAGTAAAAATCCATGGATAAATTCTCAAACCTTGAATGGCAGAGCAACTCTTTGCAAAGTTGGTTTAGCTAGGACATATGTGAAGATGAGAGAAGCTGACTGTTCGGCCAGGCTATGCATCACCTCAGACTCTCAGGGACAAGACAGAGAGAAGAAACCTCCAATTCTTTAAGGTTAAGCCCTGATTCTTTGGGGAACACTTAACCAGGGAGTACCACTAAATGGAGCTGGCGTAGCAAACTGCCAAGTGCTGCAGACAGAGACTGCATGAGATGAAGACAGAAGAGTGTCGGCTGCCTTTGACAACCTAAAGATTGTTACTGACATTAATTAGAGCCATTTCTGTGAAACGATGACAGGAGGCAGAAAGGGGGACGTTTAAGTGAGTGAGTGAGAGGTAGATGAGATGGCTGTGGGCTTACCCAACCTCCCAGAGCAGACGCACTCTGAGAGAGAAGACATGGACTAGGTGGCAGCGGAAGGAAGATTTGAATAGAGCAGAAATTCAGACAAATGTGCTTATTTACGATTGTTTTTAATGTGGTATACTAGAAGGTGTTTTTTGGAGGGGTTGTGGAAAAAAAAGCAATGGGATCAGGAAAGTGAAAAGGGAAAAAAAAGAGAGAGAGAAAGAAAAGCCCAGAGAGATGGCTACCCGGCAAAGGAAGGAGGTGACTTGAATCCAGCAGTTGTCCATTCCCCTGAGTCTTCCGGAAAGGAGGTTTGTTTTTTTTTTTTGTTGTTGTTATTGTTGTTGTTCACCCTACACCTTAAATAATTGAGAAAGAAAGTTTCCATCAGGCTTAGCAGAAGTCTGAGTACCTTCCAACATCTAGAAGACAAAGATCTGTGGGAAATAAATGCCTTTGTATTAGAAGCGTTTGCCTTTCCCTATGATATGCTTCAGACACATGATTTTCACACCTTCACACACACACTCTACTGCCCAATCCAAGCAGCTTGGCATTCAGTGTTGTAATTTGCACACAGACACAGACACACACACAGACACACACACATACAGAGAGAGAGAGAGAGAGAGAGAGAGAGAGAGAGAGAGAGAGAGAGAGAGAGAGAAGAGAGAACACTGAAGTTGAGTTTGCCATACACTGCTGACTAGTTTCCACTGGTACAATAGTCAAACATCTGAAAACTGGCATAGCCCAGTGCAGATTCTTTCCCCACACAGTCTTCCTCTTTGTTCTTCATCACCAAACTTAAGAGCAGCAGAACTCTCTTTAGGCGGGAGGATTCAGTTCATCCTTTTCCACTCAGTGCTCACAGGTGTACTCATGTTCTGCTTCAAATTGATTTGTTTTGGTGTTCAACTATGTAAAACCACATCGTTTTATAATCAGCTTCTAAAATTCCTTGGAAAGATAATTCATCAGCCCTCTGCAAAACTGGCCTTTTTTTTCTAGCATTAGCTGGCATATAGTTGTACTCTGGTGCAGTATAATTAATGCCAAGTGTATTTGTTCCTGGTAAACCTCAACAGTTTTCTCTGTAAGAAGGACGCTTGTAGAGCAGCCAAAAATCTTCCTTCTGCGCAAAAACACAGGTGTGTGCTAGCAGCTATTATTATAAACTGGAACACCTGTGAGAACGTCTGCCTTCCAGCCTTTGCCTAAAATCCAGATGTAATTTGATGGCTTTGCCTACCCCCTAGCCAGCTCCAGTAAACACTGGTTGAAAGGGTAAGCCAATATTCTCTCCAGCTTTGAAGTGTCCTCCAATTTAGCTTTTAGGGAGGAACTTCCAGAACCTGAGAAAATGTTTTTTGAAGATTTGATCAAGAAAGCGTATGGTAGTCTAGCACGACGAGACATAAAATTTTATTGCTTTCCTTCTCCCTTCTTAGTGACACGGCCCACACTTCACATTGTTTTGTTTGCTTGATTCTTACTGCATTTAAAAGAACAGTAACATACATGTTTATCTTGACAGACTCAGAAGAAAATTAAGAGGAAATTGATTTATATGGTTCCACAAAGTGTAAAGTACTAATTTGAATTTTTACCTAAATAATTTGAACATGGTATCAATGAAAGAAATATTCTTAAGTGAAAATACTATTGTTAGTAGATAAGAAAACTAAACTGTGTTCTCTTTATATTAACATAATTATTAGTCTATATATCTACTGAATAGACACACTTAAAAATAGTCTGGTAAGCTAGTTATAATTGTTGTTATTTTTAATTAATTTGTTTATGATTCGCATTTGTGTGGAGAAGCATTGATGTAAAGTTCAGATCACAACTCATGAAGTCCTTTCTTTCCTCCAACAGTGTGGCTTTTTAGACATCAGATCTGATTCAGATCATTGGGCTTGGGGACACCTACTTTTCCTTGCTTTTACAGCAGTCCCTGAAGTGTAAAGTTAATGTGAAATCTCCTCTAATGTTCTAGGTAAAAAAAAAAAAAGCCAATATTTTTAAATACTTCAAAGCCACCAGTTATGTCCTTACTGTACTTAGTTACATTTTGATGACAAATATGAAGAGCTTTGAGAGCTAAACTTTAAAAAAAAAAATTCCAAAGACATTCTGAAAGAGAAATCAGACTAAGTGCAATAAGAACAGAATGGCCGAGTTAAAGACTAATGAAACTGATGTCCAATGCGAGGATGGTTTGGCAGCCAATAGAGAAAGGCATACGTCCTCAGAGATAATCAAGGCAAGCTGAGAAATGCCAAGAGTGATGGAGCACCAATAGAAATCATGTGTCATTTTGCAAAGCCTTTGAAAAACACGGGCCAGAAGCCCATTAGGTCAAGACACAGCGTGTAATGATAACTGAAACCTAGCAGACTGCTGAGCATGGAAGCCATGCCTGGGGATTCAGACTCCATGCCAGAGAAGACAATGGTCTGGAGAAGTTTGCTCCCTTTTCCTTATGAAGATGTAACAACAACAAACACATAATGTACAAAGCAAGATCCAAGTTTACTACACATGCAACAGCCTGACAACTTGATCTTAGAATTCTCAGCCTCTGTGTTTTTCCTAGCAGCTTAAATGGATGAAAGCAGTGGGGTGGTAGGATACTGTGGGCCTTCTTTCTTCATGATTGGCTGAAGGATGTTGCACACCTTTGGAAGCTAAGACTCTAATGGATACCTTGATTTTTGGAGCCCACCAGCTATGCAGAGCAAACCCACGTCATATAGCAAGGACACATACACATATATTTTTATGCACTACTGTTCTGACAATTTCCAGTACATCTGGAGCTTAAGACAGACAGCTATTGTCTGACAGTTTAAAAGGTCCAATGTCTGAAATGCAGCTCATTGCTTGAAGATCAAGGCATCAGAAAAACTGTTTTGTTGTTTAATTTTCCTGCTTTTTGATGTTGCTTAAAATGGCTGTTTTGTTTCTTTCTCCAGTGTACAAAACCATTAATGATAGTGTCATCATTTTCTCATTGATTCTCTCTAAATCTGATTCTTCTTCTTCTTTGAAAGGCAGAAAAAAAATATCAAAAAACTGGGTGGATGGGCTGGAGAGATGGCTCAGAGGTTAAGAGCACTGACTGTTCTTCCAGAGGTCCTGAGTTCAATTCCCAGCAACCACATGGTGGCTCACAACCATCTGTAATGAGACCTGGCGCCCCCTTCTGGCTTGCAGGCACACGTGGAAAGAATGCTATACACATAATATAATAAATAAATAAATAAATATTTAAAAAAAAAAAACTGGGTGGAGCAGGAGACTTGCTGTGATCTTTCATGTCCCTAGAAATATCAGAGAAGCTACAGGATGAAGGCTCACGTACACAGCTGCTTAAACATGGCCTGATCAAGCCATGTTTAAACATAAGCATGCTAGCAAGAAATGAAAATTTCAGCCCTAGGCAAAAAGTACTGGCAATTAAGGAATGCTGAGTGAGAAATAGTCTCCTCAAGGAAGAGCCCTCAAATTGAAATAACATAGATATAGCTATAGATATAGATAGGAAACATAACACAGAGGTTATAATACAATATATGCATATGTATATACGTATTATGTATATATAAGCAAATAAATAGCACGAATTTGAGACAGAGCAAGGTATAGAAAGGGTTGAGGGGAAGAAAGGAAAAGTAGAAAATGATGTAAATATTTTTTTAATTTTAAAAATTAAAAAGTATATTAAAAATGAAAAGGGGAATCGGTTGATAATCAAGAATAATATTGCCATCTGCATGTCGGCCAATTAGCAACCACAACCTTCAGTCATGCATTCTATATCCCAGTATATTTGCACATTCAAACAACCACAATATGAACATTGTAAGGTTCATTCTAGGTATTCTGACACAAAACCCCAGCGGTGAACATAGCTAGCAAAGAGTATTAACCTCAGCTGTGTGTGTGAACCAGCCCTCAGAGGTAAGTGTATAAAGCAAGCTGATATCACCGCCCAAGTTTTTCTAAACTGCAGAGGGGAAAGACTTGGGCAAGTGAAGCAGAAAAGGGGTTCTTTGTAACTGAGCCACTGGTGTGGGAGGTCCTTCTGTCTATGTGTTGCTTTTATTTGTTAATGAATATAGAAACTGCCTTGGCCTGTTGACAGTGCAGAACTTAGGTAGGCAGGGAGGACTGGAGTGAGTTCTGGGAGAAAGAAGGGCAGAGTCAGGGGACCCCATGTATCCACCACTGGAGATAGATGTGCTGAAACTTTGCTGGTAGTCCACAACCTCATGGTGATACACAGATTAATAGAAATGGGTTAAATTAAGATGTAAGAGTTAGCCAATAAGAGACTAGAGCTAATGGGCCAAGCAGTGTTTTAATTAATACAGTTACTGTGTGATTATTTTGGTTCTGGGGAAACCAGGACACACAAACTCCCACCCTCCTACAAGTCACATTCAAAAAATTGAAACCAGTTGTAAGAAAAGAGATAATAAAAGTAGGTAAGGGCTGCAGAATCTAGAGTTTGGCTCTTGGAATGTCGGTCTCCTCTGCTACAAAGAGGTGCATTCCTCCTAAAGAGAGATCTCAGCATACACATCATGCTTTTCTTCACACAATTTCTAACACAAGTTTTAAGCGTCAGACACAATGCAAATGAAAGATTTAGATGTTTGGAGCAGGGTGCTTCAGACTGCATAATAGAGTAGACTTTTTATTTGACTTCTCTAACTAAAAATAATGTTCCTTGAGTTGCCCAGGTTTTGGAAGTGAGTTCATGAACGTAGCTAACAGAAGGCTTGTTTTAGGTTTGTTGAATTAAAAAAAAATGTAGCAGCTGTAATCATTTTTGTACAATTCCCCATTCAAAGTTTTACCAACTTCCCATCCACAAGAGGAATCTGTTTCCCTCTTACTGAATCTGGGTGGGTATTCTGGTATGAGTTTTGACATTTTCTAATACTCAGTGTGGTGTTATTAATTAGTGAGGCCTGTAGGAGGCGGTAGGTTATAAGGGAAATTCCAAAGCACTTACGGACTTCTTTATTCTTGTCTTTGTCACAAGTATATAAGCTACCCAACTTCAAGAATCTCAGCATTAATCCAGGATGTCATAACTGCTTAGTATGATTGCTAAAAGGATAAGCAGATGCATATGGGCTCCGGTGTCCCTGTTATAGAACATTCAGGAATCTCACTCAGGTTATACCTGAAGAAACAGTATACATGTTCTGTACCAAAAAATAATTCCTGAAAAGTGAATAAATAAAAGTATATTTTCTTGAATGAAGATGCTTTCACCTTATAATGAAAAAACATAAGCATATTTAATTACTGATTTTAATTTACTTAGAGAAAGCCTGCCTGTAAAGTTGGGATTACAACAAATCTATTGTTTCCATTGGTGTTAGAGTTTTCCCACCTTAGTAGCTCCCCCATGATTTAATGCTTTTACTGGGACATTTCTCCTACAAAATGAATCAGCATTGGGACATAACTCTGCTGTGGTATACTGTGAACTTTGTAAAGTTCACACCAATTTTTTTATCTTAGTTTTCCTAATCTAAGATTATCCCCATTAAAGACAATTTGGAAGAGCTATTTTATCTTGTAATTAATTGGCGTCTTTCCTATAATTAGGCAGATTGTGTGTAATCTATATTGCAATCTGAAATAGACAGCCATTGATACCCATGTGCATTTCTGAGTGGTGTTTAAGCACACTGTTAGAACTCAACGAGAAGACGCTGCTGGAATAGTTAGAAAGGCGCAATTTTCAAGAAGAGCTCATGTCAATCATTCTTACTATCTGGATACAAATGGAGACATACATAATTCTTCCTTTACAAGTGAGGATACATCCTCTGTAGAATGTGAGGGCCTGCTAATTCAGTATGGGAATGTGAGGAAGATAAAACATTTGAATGTTCAAACGTCTAAAGCAGTAATTGCTTTTTCAAACAGCTCATGATAGTGCTGACTTCAGGAAAGGAAACGTGTGTGTGTGTGTGTGTGTGTGTGTGTGTGTGTGTGTGTGTGTAAAATCAGGAGGATGGCAAGAGGATGAGGGAAAGTGCTTGCCACACAATTAAGAAGAAGACCAGAGATACGATGCTCTGAGTCCATTTAAATACTATGTGGGCATGATGGCTTACCTGTAATTCCAGCTTCAGCAGAGGGACATAGAGGACTCTCAGAGCAGGAACAAAACTGATCAGGGAATGGTAGACAAGTTAGTAAGTTCTAGGATTAATTGGGAGACACTACCTCAAAAATGAAGTGGAAGAGTAACTGAAGAAGGTTTCCAAAGCAATCCAGGACCCCACGTTCACATGCATCCACCCACGCATGAAGAAAGGAGACAAAAGTATTGGGAAGCATGTTGTCTTTTGTACATTCCTAAATAAATCTAAAACATACTTTGTATGTGGTTAAATCATACGACTGGCAAAGAAACTCACTAATCTCTCCTGCTTGTTTTGTCCTCTATAGAATGCACAAGTCGTGGGAAGTGGGAAGTTTTACTAAAGGATACAAGATGTAAGTGGAAAACTGAAAATACTTCTGAAATTTGATTTTAGCACTTATTCAGAGACCTAGAAAATCTCTTTCCAGAAGGGCAACTGATAACAGCCAGCTGGTCCTTAACTTAGAAAGAAATGGACTCTGTACTGCTCGGCTGTTTGCACTGGAGCAAGCACTCCAGAACGTACTAAAATTTCCCCACAGCATCAGAGTTGACTTCTTTTCCTGCCCTGCTGGTGAGGCTATACATTCAGTTGATTACAGAATATTCGAGAAACCAGCTGGTTATGTTCCTTCTTTTTCTGAAGATTGGATGCTGTCTTGAGTTTCCCCTTTATGACTCTAGATCAGAGGCAGTGATCTGCCTACTGTGTTTGAATTTGACCCATCCACCCAAACTTGGGAGAACAGAACAAGACCATGTAATTACTAATTGCTGGTATCTAAGCACAAGGGGCTGACCAAATTTGATCACCAGGTTTTTTTCCCTTTTGTTGTTTTCAAGCCAGTAATGACTTTAACATTTTTAAAGGATACAAACAAAAACATAATATTTTATAACATATAAAAATTATGTGTTATTTAGCATCCACTCAAGACTTTTTAAATACAGACATGCCTTTTTTTAAAAAAATGTATGAGATATGACTATCTCTGTAACATAATGGGGGAAATGAGTACTTATGAAAGAGACCCTGAGGCCCTCTTGCCTAAAATTGTTCTTCTCTGGTCTATTCTGGACTGAATTATGTCACTCCTAGATTTATATGTTGAACCTCTGACCCTTAGAGTGACTGTATTCCAAGACAGGGTCTTTAAAGAGGCAATTAAGCATGAATGAGGTCATTAGGGCGGGGTTTTCATGGGTCCTGTGTCTGCCTAAGAGGAAGCGACTCAGTACGTACAATTGTGCAGGGGGAACATCACACAGCAAACAACGACACAAGCAAGGAGTTCCTGCAGGCCAAGAAGGAAGGTGTCTAGAGAGTAAATGAAATGGGGCAGGTTTGGCTGATGTCAGCTACCCTCCACCACTGTGAGAAACCAAATTTCTGTTCTTTAAGTAACCAACTTTAAGGCAAATTTATCGGCACAGCCTTAGCACACTAAAATATGGTCCTCTATAAGAATGTCTGCCAACTCTTGACCAAGGGCCAGGGCTATCAAACTTTAAAAATTACAAACTTAGCCTAAGTTCGACAGTGTTTTTATTTGGTATTATTCAACCCAAATCAGGAGTCCTAGTCTACAAAGGAAGGGCCTTGCTGCTTGTGGAAAGATCAACTTTGGACTGAGCTCGTTGGCACATGTCTCAAATCCCAGGACTCAGGAAACTGAGGCAGGAGGATTACCATAGACTCCAGACCAGCCCAGGTTACATAGTGTTCCTTCATTAATCAAGAAAGAAAACTTCAACTAACCTAAAATAAACAGAATAAATAAACTTTAGTGTAGACGGCAGTATCTCTGTCTGTGACTAAAGTCTTGTGTAGCTGACTCAGTTCTATGTTAAAGCCTTTTCTCTGTACCCACACTGCTATGGTCCTGCGGATGTGAGTGTTGGGGTCATGAGTGTGGGTGTGAGGAGAAACATGGCCAATACCCCTGCTTCTGTCTGGTCTGTCTACCAACTCAGACTTTGATATTTTTCTTAGGAAACAGCGATGTCTTTTGAGTAGATGTGTATAGTTCTCTTAATTATTTTCTGCTGATTATCTAAAGTTGCTTTTTAATATTTTAGAATCCTTTGAATTTTTAAATTTATGACTTTTAAAGCAAAATTGTATTCCAGATGATTGCATTTTATTGTACATCCACACGTTATCTTACACGTTCCGCTTTTCATCAGGATCCATTCATCAGTGCCAGAGAGACAGAGAAATGTAGCCCAGAGCTGGTTGATAAACAAATCAAAGCCTAGCATCTGGCTCTGGAGACAGAGTGCTCTCCAGAAGTGGAAACTTCTGGCTGTTTTTGAGTAACAAAGAAAGCAGAAATGCTGCCTGTGGTAGAGTCTAATTAAAACAGCAACAACAACAATAACAACAACAACAGAAACAGGACACCAGCCTATGTCTATAGTCCTAGCTCCATAAAGGCTGAGTGGCAGAGGATTGCTCGAACCCAGAAATGCTGAGGCCAACCTGGGATAACAAGGAAGGATCCTATCTCTAAAACCAGCAACTACAATTAAGTATCCTTTATATGCATCCAATTACAATGAATGTATGCATGTATACACACACACATACACACACGTGTGTGAACAATATGTAATGATCTACTTTTCTTGTTCTTCTACTCAAGAAAATCAGGAGCTGGAGCAGGCTTGGCCATCACCTAGTCCAGTTCCTATCCACTTTAGGGCTACTATCACTGTGACGAAACACATGACCAAAGCAACTTGTGGAGAACAGGGTTTATTTCAGCTTATACTTCTACATAACAGTCTACCAATGAGGGAAGTCAGGACAAGAATTCAAACAGGTCAGAAACCAATAGACAAAAGATGACTGTATCTCTTGTCTACTGGCTTATGTCTTATGGTTTGCTCAGCCTGCTTTCTTATAGAACTTAGGACCACCAACCTAGACGTGGCACTACCCCACAGTCAGTTGGGCCTCCCCCATTAATTACGAATTAAGAAATTACCTTACAGCCAGACCTACTGGAGGCATTTTTTAAAATTGATGTTCCCTTCTTTTAGATAACTCCAGCTTGTACCAAGTTGACATAAAATTAGCCAGTGCCATTGATCCCTTGCCAACGTGACACAAACATATCACTGTTAAGCCTTTCCTTAACTGAAGCTTATTCTTCCCCAAGATTGCACATATTACACAACTATGTAAATGTTCCAAATTTTGAAAGTCCCACATCTTTAAAAATTTAGTGTTTTCCAGGCAGTGGTGGTACATGCCTTTAGTCCCAGTGTAGTAATAAGGGGAGCGGCGGCGGGGCTGCCTCCCCAACACCCAAGCCGCCTGGCTCGGCTAGCTTATGCCCCGAAATAATTACACAGACACTGTATTCATTTAAACACTGCTCTGGCCCATTCCTATCTAGCCTCTTCTAGGCTAATTCTCACATTTTAATTTTGCCCATTTCTAATCATCTGTGTAGCGCCCCTAGGTGCGCTTACCAGGAAGATTCTAGCCTAAGTCCATCCTGGGTCAGAGCTTCATAGCGTGCGTCTTCCCTGGAGCAGGTAGCATGGCGTCTCTGCTGAAGGCGTCTGCTCCCCAGCGGAGAGCTGTCGAGTCTGACCTCACTTCCTCTTCCTCCCGGCATTCTGTTCTATTTACTCCACCCACCTAAGGGTGGGCCTATCCAATGGGCCTAGCACTTTCTTTATTGCTTAGCTAATGAAATCAACAGATTGATATATGACACTCCCACATCACTTCCCCTTTTTCTGTTTAAACAAAAAAAGGAAGGCTTTAACCTTAACATAGCAAAATTACATATAACAAAACAGTTATCAAGTAAAAATTACAATAATCTTTATCATAACTAAGGGAAACTATAACTATAACTAACTATTCTTAACTCCATCAAAGACTCCAGAAAGATACAATACTACATAAGCGAACAAGAAAAAAGCAACTTTTAAAACTCTAGAAATGACAGAGACATCTTGCTGCCTGGACAGTCACCCAAAGTTCCTCTGTACCGTTGGGGCATCCATCTTCAGCCTTCAGGCCCATAGTTTGCAGCAGACATTTCCACAAAGCAGGAAATTTCAAAGGCAGTCACTATCTGCTTGTCCTGAAGAATGTCTTGCAAACTCTTTCATGAATCAGGAACCCCGAAAGATCATCTCACCTTAGGCAAGTTCTGTAGTCCTCTCTCTGCGGGTTCTCTTTGTCCAGTTTATGCAACAGTCCAGGCAAGAACAGTTTCTTGCCCAAATGGCTATCAAACTCCATAAGGATCCTCTTCGATGCCCATCTTCTTCTTGAAGTAGATTGGTGCTGCCAGGAGCAGTGTCTCATTGTCATGAAAAGTCCTCAGTTATTAAAACATTAAATGTCCTATTCTGTAATCTTTGAAAGACATGAAGAATGTCTATCTAAAATATATCTCTATATATCTAGAAAATCTAACCAACATGACTACAAGCTTTACTATTATCAATGCTATCAATAAAGCAAAATCTATACTAATGCAAATTATTCATATTTATATCATATTCCCCTTTAAATGTAAAAGAACATTTATAAACCATATTTGGGAATATGGGCGCAGTTTTTTCTCTCCAAACTGCTTCCTGCTGAATGGGGGCGTCGTTAATTAGGTCTTTCATGGTATAACCTGTGTGCTAGTTTCATCTCAGTTGGCAGTTGAGCGAAGCAATTTTCTGAAGGTGTTCACAGCAACCCTTCAGGAGGACGTGGTCCATCATACCAAATCGGGATAAATGCAATCCACAAGGTCTGATCCTCTGTGAAAACAAAAGCAGAATCTCTTTTCCAAAGTATCATATCCTTAGATCCAAATTCTGAAATCATACCCTCATGATATCCGTTCTGGTTCCACTTGGCAGCCCATATAATGAAATGTCTCTCTGTACTTAGCTCCTTCACAGTCAAAAATTTTAAAGAAAACACAATGTACATAATCCAGACTCTCTGTGAATTTTCCATCTTTACGCGGCTTATTTTTATTTATATCTATAACTATCTGTACTCTGTCTCTTTAAAGACTTTACTTTTACTTTTTTCTTTTTAACCATTAACTTTATTCTCTATATTCTTTTTCTTCTCTCTCCCAAGCCAACGTACATTCATCCAACAGTGTGACTCATTTAGTGGTCTGAATTTGTCCTATTGTGAATCTGCAATTTTTTACTATCCAGGAGCACTTTTGATTTGCGCCTTTAAATCACTAGGCACTTAAGAATCTAAGCTGTGACATTCCTACGTTAACTTTTTGCTTTTTGAGTGTACATCTGTAGACCAGGCTGTCTTTGAACTCTCGGAGATCCGCCCGTCTCTGCCTCCCAGGCATTGGGATTAAAGGCGTACACTACTACACCTTGAACTCACAGAGATCTGTTTGTCTCTGCCTTCTAAGCACTGGGATTAAAGGCGTGTGCTACCACACCTTGAAGTCACAGAGGTTTACTTTAAGAATTTTAACTTTTAGTCTGTATATGTTTTTAACACACTTTAAACCATTCAGAAATTTTCTCTGTCTTTGAATCTCTCTTTACTGTATATCTCTCTTTTTCTGACCACGTGAGTCTTTAATTTGCCAAGCAATCTCAGTAGGACTAAAGCCGTGGCTTTGCCAGCTAGATCCAGTCCATTCCTTAGCTTTCCAGCCTCATGGCGGATATACAGGCTGCAGCCATGTTTATAGCCACAACTGGCATTTCAAGGTCCCTGCCAGCCAGCAAGCTACAACAGACAACACTCAAGTCCTCTCTCGGTAGCCAGCCCTCCTGCCTCAAACAGTCAGAGTTTGCCCTGGCAGGATGGCCCAGAAAGCCGGCATTTTTAAACGCGCAGCTTTTTTCCTGCTACGGCTGAAAACCGAAAAGCATGTGTTCAGCTTTTCGTCAACACCATTTAAGTGTTTCGTGGCAGGACCTCTTAATGAGCTGCAGGGATTTGCAGCTGAAGCTGAGTCAGGAAAATTTCAAAATGGAGGACGTACCATTTTGTGCTAGCTCTGGGGCCGCCAGGTAGGAGCGGCACTCAGCACTTTAATTCTGAGACTGAGCACGCAGCACAGAAATTCTTTTCATCCAAGTTACACGCAGAGCACTGTGCAGTCTGAAAACACGTCCCTGTATGGCGGCAGGAATCCGCCATGCTCTTCTGCCTGCCTAAGCCTGATTCTGCCTTCTGCCCAGGAGCAGGCGGGGAGCTCTGAGTCATCGTCACGGTCTCAGAGCACTCTCCTTCCGATCCCAAGCGGGAATACAAACATAAAGCCAGAGTTTGCACTGGCGGCACAGCCCCAGGAAGCCACACTTTGAAATGACACAGCGTTTTTTCTGCTGCTGTTGCCGAATCAGGAAATCTCTCTACAGCACGCCACCAACAAACAGCAAAAATCTGTGTTAAACTCTTTCTCCCTTATTTTTAAGCCTTCTCAGGTTTTTTTAAGTGGGTTTAGTCCATCACGTTGGGCGCCATCTGTAGTAATAAGGGGAGTGGCGGCGGGGCTGCCTCCCCAACACCCAAGCCGCCTGGCTCGGCTAGCTTATGCCCCGAAATAATTACACAGACACTGTATTCATTTAAACACTGCTCTGGCCCATTCCTATCTAGCCTCTTCTAGGCTAATTCTCACATTTTAATTTTGCCCATTTCTAATCATCTGTGTAGCGCCCCTAGGTGCGCTTACCGGGAAGATTCTAGCCTAAGTCCATCCTGGGTCAGAGCTTCATAGCGTGCGTCTTCCCTGGAGCAGGTAACATGGCGTCTCTCCTGAGGCATCTGCTCCCCAGCGGAGAGCTGTCGAGTCTGACCTCACTTCCTCTTCCTCCCGGCATTCTGTTCTGTTTACTCCACCCACCTAAGGGTGGGCCTATCCAATGGGCCTAGCACTTTCTTTATTGCTTAGCTAATGAAATCAACAGATTGATATATGACACTCCCACATCATCCCAGCTTTTGGGAGGCAGAGGCAGGGGGGTCTCTGTGAGTTCAAGGCCAGCCTGGTCTACAGGGTGAGTTCCAGGCTCCAAAGCTCAAAAAAAAAATCAGTCTCTTAAAAATAGCCAGTCTCTTATAAAATCTAAAGTCTAATAAAATTCAAAGTCAACTGTGGGCTATTGACAAATAAAAAAAAAATATTAAATACTTCCTTACTTCAGGAAGGAAGGAAGAACAAGGGCACAGTCACAAGCTAAGCCAAACAAAGCCAAACCCCAAATGTGCTAATAATTCTAATAATTCAGAAACCAAATATTGCTGGGATTTACTAATTATCTTCTGGGCTTCTCCAAGGTGCTTGTGTCACTTCTCCAGCTCTGTCTTCTGCACCACACATGTTTCGTCCTCTAAGCTCAGACTTGCAGGCCCCACTCAACCGTTGCTGCTGTTCTTGGTGGTCATTCCATGGTACCGGCATCTCCAGAATGCTGGTGTCTTTTGCTGTTCCTGGGCGGCACTTTCACCGATACCCTCCCGGAAACCCTTTTCCCCGTGCCAAACCTCAGCTTCTCAGTGTGACCTCTTAAGTTCTGGGCCTTCAACTGCTACTGAGGAGACTCCTTCACCAATGGCCTCTCCTTGCCTCTCACAGTGCTAAGCTTAGTTGTTCTCCATGACTCCTTCATGCCTTCAACGCTGTTACCACCTGGGTGACTCAAACACCACTACACTTAGCTGCCAGTGTGAGGTACATCCTTAGCCGCTTCTGGATCACAGCTTCTGCGTGCTGACTTCCGGGAAACACTTTCCAGAACACTTCACCTCAATGATGCTTGTCTCTTAGTCACAGCCGATTTCTCAGCTCCAATTAACCAGCATCAATTGTTCCGTTAACAAAAAGGTTTTTCTGTTGTGGTTCTGGTATTTTGTAAACCACAGCTGATTTTTCAGTCCCAGCTAACAGAACCACAGATTCTGTAAGGAAACGGCCTAGGAGAGTCTCCGCTTCCCCATGAAGCCCTAGAAGCTAGGCCTCCACTGTCTGCTTTGAACATTCTATCTTAAAAGCTCCTGCAGAACATCTTGCTGAACACTCGCCAATCAATGTCTTTCCTAGCCCAAAGTTCCAAATTCCTTCCACAATCTTCCCCAAAACAACACGGTCAGGCAATACCCCACTATCCTAGTACCAGCTTGTCTTAGTTTGGGTTACTATTGCTTCCATTAAACACCATGACCAAAGCAACTTGGGGAGGAAATGGTTTATCTCAACGTACACTTCCAGGTAACAGTCCATCACTGAGGGAAGGCAGGACAGGAACTCCAACAGGGTAGAAACCTGGGGGCAGGAGCTGTTGCAAAGACCATCTAGGAGTGCTGCTTACTGGCTTGTTTCTCATTCCTTGCTCAATCTACCTTCTTATAGAATTCAGGACCACGAGCCCATGAATGACCCACCCACAATGAGTTTAGCCCTCCCCCATTAATCATTAATTAAGAAAATGTCAGATCTTTTAAAATTGTTTTTATTGAGCTATACATTTTTCTCTGCTCCTTTCCCTTCTCCCAACCTCCTCTACCCTCTCCCCTGACCCCTATGCTCCCAATTTACTCAAGAAATCTTGTCTTTTTCTCCTTCCTATATAGATTCATGTGTGTCTCTCTTGGGGTCCTATTTGTTTTCTAGGTTGTCTGGGGCTGTGGACTGTAGGTTGGTTTTTCTTTGCTTTATGTCTAGAAGCCACTTATGAGTGAGTACATATTATATTTGTCGTTCTGGGTCTGGGTTATCTCACTCAATGTATTTATTTTCAGATCCATCCATTTGCCTGCAAATTTCAAGATACCATTATTTTTTTTTTACCACTGTGTAGTACTCCAGTGTGTAAATGTACCAAATGTACCATATTTCCTTATCCATTCTTCAGTTGAGGAACATCTAGGTTGTTTCTAGGTTCTGGCTATTATTAAAAATAATGCTGCTAGATCTTTTGGAGGTATTTTCTCAGTTGGGGTTCCCTCCTATTAGATAACCCTAGATTGTGTCATGTTGACATAAAATTAGCCAATACAATATGTTCAGAGATGGAAGGATTCTGAATAATTCTAACTCTGCTTACATCAGTCAACTAGGCTGGGATAAGCTGCAGCGAATCAAATAAAGAGTAGTGGCTCACTTCCACGCATGCACATGTGGGTGGATGCAGAATGGGTAGGTGGCGATTTATTGATAAAGTCAATTCCCTCCGGCAGATAGGCTCCTACTGCTCATCTCTACAGAGTTTCCATGAGCATCCCGGGCAAGGAAACAAAGTACTTAGTACTCCAACCTGAATGATGCTTCTCAAGATTAATACATTACTTATGCTCTTATATTAGTAGCAAAAGCAAGTCACAAGTTGATGACAAAGACAAGAGGAACTCTGCGAATATAGTACTCTTGTTTCATAGCTTGATTCCTAACAAGCATTTGGAGGAGATTAATGGGAGAAGGCACAATCCCAAACAATGAATCAGCATGTAGCTGTTGGGCTCTGGCTCCTGTTTCTTTTAAGTATAGACAACTGTCTTATACAAGAAGTGGGGAATAAGCTATTCATGAAAACCAGATGGTACAAACCTGCTGTGCTGATTCAGAGCTCCCTGAAGAAATCCTGTCGATTGCTAAAAATATGAACTGGCTTCATCTATCTCAGCTGATAAATTAATATGCGATCTCCAGTTAGTAGATGAGAGTGAACAAGAACAAATCTCTCTTTACTCTATGAAGCTGACTTCTGCTAATTTGATGAAACTATGACTAGAATCTATACTAAACTTGAATCCCTCTTTTCATACAAATATATAAGGGCTATAAGCAGAATTCTAATTCTAAATGATCCATTTAATACTCATTTCAGCTTAGTTAAACCTGTTGACCAAATATGGAGTGAGAATAATATGATGACAAAAATGTTAACAATAATAGTAATAATGATGAAAGAAGATTTAAGGGAATTTTAAAAATACAAATAAAATGACCTATGGTGAAAATTTATCCTGTGTTTATAAAAATGATGAATAACTTCTTATCATCATCATTAAGCCCATGAACCATATCTGGTAAAATAGTTCCAAAAATATGCTTCACAAATTATTAATCTAAGAACTACCAGAACCTCAACCATTTAAGTCACTACATGGGAATTCATTAGTTACATTCTGCTATTGAGAGATTTGGTGTTTCATACATACATTTTATAATTTTCTATTGCATTTTATAATTGTGTAATAGTCATATGCAGGTACCAGGCATTGAGAAGATATCAGAAAAGCATTTTTTTCACCACAAATGTTCAATGACTCCATCCCAATTATAAAGTTATTCAATACAGACCCAATGTACAAACAGGTTGATTATATCTGAAAGCATTTAACTCAACAGGGCTCGAGGAGTGAGAAGCCCTTTAGGAAGGAACCATAAATCAGTACAGTCAAATGCAATAAGCCTGTACTAGGATGAAACTAGAAGAATAATTGTAAACACATTTAATAAGCGGATTAAACACTAAGAGGAAATTGCTAAGGAATTCTTAATGATTCATGTTGATGGAATGCCTGAATAACAAAGCAGACAATTAATCAAAGACAAGTGGAAATTAATGTTTGTGATTTGTGGCCTGGAGTTAGAGGTCTCGTAAGAAAGAAAGGTAGAATGAAAGCCCCCAAATAGAAAGAATAATAGAGAAAAAGAGAGGGAATAAATATTTTTCCCTTAAGAAAAAGCTAGAGGGCTGTAGAAAATCTCTAGGTCAAAATAACTCACTACTAGTTACTAAAAGAAAACAAGTTATTTAAAGTTACCTGGATGCTAAAACAGCTGATCCAAAGATAAGGAGAACTTCAAACACAGTCAACAAATACATCACAACACTCATGGCAGTCTTCTTTCCTTCCTTTGGGATGAGGCTTAAGGGGTCTCATATCCTGGCACAGAAGAGCTATGAACTTTTTGGAAGACATTTGCCTTCCTTTCATTTAAAAAAACAAACAACAAAACACCTGAATTTCCTTTATTAAAATTATTTATTTATATACAAGCATCTCACATGAGAGTGGTCTTATTCTGTTGAAATGTATTTAAATAAAAACTTACTATTGACAAGTAGTAAAATGAGATATAAATTCTATCGTCTCTTTGAAAAAAATCAAAGAAAGTAACTTCAATGCTGAGTAATCTTTCAGATAAATAATTAAACCCTGTTGCTTATCTTATATGTATCTCTGACTTTAAAACATTAGGCTGGGGGATCAACTAAGTGGCAAAACTCTTGCCTAGTATATGCCAGAGTCCTTGTTCACTACCTAGCACTGGAAAATTAAAGTACATGGAGCTAAATTTTACATGACAAATTATAGTTAAAAACATGCAATATATGCTTAAATCCAATGTGTGTGTGTTTGTGTGTGTGTGTGTGTGTGTGTGTGTGCGTGTATACACATATCCTTCCAAATAAATTAGCACCTTAGGATTTTTTCTTTGTTTTTCCATATTGGCTATATTTTTGGATGATGCATCAATGTACTCTTGAACCACAATTTGCTAAAACAGTACCTGCACCTCAATTCTTCAGTAACTCCTTACCCTGCATGAGTTCCAGAGTTGAGTATAACTTGGAAATGAAAGTAAATGCACATGGGTGCAGCCAGCGGATCGTTTTCCTTGGTGGTCTGCTCTGTGTTGTTGTTTGTTTCTCAGACAGACTTCTGGGGAGAGTGACATGTGTGTGTGTTCAAAAGTTCATTGCATTCAAACTCCAATTTCACAAAAACCTCCAAGTAGGTTCCACATTTGAGTGAGTGTTCCCTTCCTAATATCAGATGCAGAAACATCTCATTCAAATGTTATCTATCACCAACCAAAGGCTCCGAAATTCAAAAGCATCTTTCTAGAAGTTTGTGTTAGAAACATAATCCTTGGTTCAATATTCAGAGCAGAACCTTTGAAAAGTGATTAAGGCAAGGGGCTCTGCACTCACAGAAGGGTCCATATGGTACAGAGAAACAGAGTTCATTACTGCGAGGAGTTTCTCATAGGAACAGTTGATTCACTATCAAAACTAAATTCATTTTCTTGTTCTGTCTCCCTCTCTCCCTCCTTCTCCTTCTGTTTTCCCTCCCTTTCTCCTCAGCAACGTAATGAGCTGCTATAGTCAGTCATATGGCTGTTCTGTCACTTCTCCTGTGTTCATATATGTAACGAGTTCCCCCGTTCTACCTGGGGATCACCATTTTCTGGGAATCGGGTATGAGAGAGGTGGAGTATCCACCATCCCAGCCCTAAAGTACATTTTTGTGAAGACATTTCTAGAAATTGTAAGAGCCTCCCAGGGGTATAGGACTAGCAGTTTACAGTTTGAATAACACACAGATGGTCCCCTTCATGATCAGCAGGTGTTTCTGATCAGGAGGTAAGTTTTCCACCAAGGTCCTTCTCACTGAAGATGCTGACACCAATTTGCTTCGTTATTTTCATCCCTCGGTGTCACATATTGTTTCTATTTGCATATCCTAGATAAGGACTCGTCTCAACAAAGCCATCATCGGTACAGATAAAGCTGGCTAAGCCTTTCCCAGAAATAATTGTTTTCTGGAAGACAGAAATGCATTTTTGAGGCAGTTCAGCTTAGCCATAGGCCTTGAGTCAATGACCTCTCAATCCTAGCCATGTGGGAATGTGTATTTCCTCAATTTCACCATCTAAATGTGCTTGCCTGTGTGCTGTGAGGTGAAGATTAGAAAACATTGATCTAAGGTCATGTTCTGTGCTGTCATGGCCACAAAAGGTTTTTGCTTGGTTGGACTCAACTGATTTCATTCTATAATTACCTGGTATCTGTACCTGATGATCTGAGGTTATAGGTGTGTACTACCACACCTGGCTGAAATTTACTTAATATGATTTTTCTTTCACTCAAGAGACTTCAGAATGAAATAAAGAACTATTGTACTGTCCCTCAAAATTTGCAAAGAGGCACCTTTAAAAAACTTTGGTGGAGCAGTACCCAAGGTTCCAGGATATGTCACTGGACAAATCAGAAAGCGGTAACTGTTTGTGGGATTGACAACTAATGGTTAATGATGTGGGAGTGTCATATATCAATCTGTTGATTTCATTGGCTAAGCAATAAAGAAAGTGCTAGGCCCATTGGATAGGCCCACCCTTAGGTGGGTGGAGTAAACAGAACAGAATGCCAGGAGGAAGAGGAAGTGAGCTCAGACTCGACAGCTCTCCTCTCCAGAGCAGACACCTTCAGAGAGAAGCCATGCTACCTGCTCCAGGGAAGACGCACGCTATGAAGCTCCGACCCAGGATGGACTTAGGCTAGAATCTTCCCGGTAAGCGCACCTAGGGGCGCTACACAGATGATTAGAAATGGGCTAAATTAATATGTGAGAATTAGCCAGTAAGGGCTAGAGCTAAGGGCCAAAGCAGTGTTTAAATGAATACAGTGTCTGTGTAATTATTTCGGGGCATAAGCTAGCCGGGCAGGCGGCTTGGGGTTTTGGGGACGTAGCCCCGCCGCTCATACTACTACAAATGACGCCCAGACGTGTGGCTAACTGAACCCACTGAAAGCCTGAGAAAGCTTGGGAAAGAGTAAAACATGTTTTCTTGATTGTGACAATTTCTCTGGTCTACTCTGCTTGCCAGAGGCAAGCAAGCGCCTCACCTAAGAGAGGCTTCCTGACTCAGCTTTAGCTGCAAAGCCTGCAGCTCATTAAGAGGTCCTGCCACGAAACACTTAAAAGGTGTTTACAAAAAGCTGAATGCATGCTTTTCTGTTTTCAGCCGTAGCAGGAAAAAAGCTGCCCGTTTAAAAATGCCGGCTTTCTGGGCCATCCTGCCAGGGCAAACTCTGACTGTTTGAGGCAGGAGGGCCGGCTACCGAGAGAGGACTTGAGTGTTGTCTGTTGTAGCTCGCTGGCTGGCAGGGACCTTGAAATGCCAGTTGTGGCTATAAACATGGCTACAGCCAGTACCTCAGCCATGAGTCTGTAAAGCTAAGGATCCAGCCGGCAAAGCCACGCCTTTAGTCCTACTGAGATTGCTTAGTAAATTAAAGGCTCTTGTGGTCAGAAAAAGAGAGATATACAGTAAAGAGAGATTCAAAGACAGAGAAAATTCCTGAATGGTTTAAAGTGTGTTAAAAATATATGCAAGCTGAAAGTTGAAGTTCTTAAAGCAAAAAACAAAAAAAGGAAGAGAGTTGTTGTGTGTACACACCTTTAATCCCAACACTTGGGAGGCAGAGGGAGATAGACCTCTGTGACTTCAAGGTGTGGTAGCACACGCCTTTAATCCCAGTGCCTAGAAGGCAGAGACGAACAGATCTCTGTGAGTTCAAGGTGTAGTTGCAAACACCTTTAATCCCAATGCCTGGGAGGCAGAGACGGGCGGATCTCTGAGAGTTCAAAGACAGCCTGGTCAAAGATGTGCGCTCAAAAAGCAAAAAGTTAACCTAGAAATGTCACAGCTTAGATTCTTAAGCGCCTAGTGATTTAAAGGCGTAAATCGAAAGTGCTCCTGGATAGTAAAAAATTGCAGATTCACAATAGGACAGATTCAGACCACTAAATGAGTCACACTGTTGGATGAATGTACGTTGGCTTGGGAGAGAGAAGAAAAAGAATATAGAGAATAAAGTTAATGGTTTAAAAAGAAAAAAAGTAAAAGTAAAGTCTTTAAAGAGACAGAATAAAGTAAAGTGATAGAGTAAAAATAAGCCGTGTAAAAATGAAAAATTCACAGAGAGTCTGGATTCTTTGTATTATTGTGTTTTCTTTAAAATTTTTGACTGTGAAGGAGCTAAGTACAGAGAGACATTTCATTATATGGGCTGCCCAGTGGAACCAGAAAGGATATCATGAGGGTATGATTTCAGAATTTGGATCTAAGGATATGATACTTTGGAAAAGAGATTCTTCTTTTGTTTTCACAGAGGATGAGACTCTATGGATTTCTTCTATTCCGATTTGGTATGATGGACCACGTCCTCCTGAAGGGTTGCTGTGAACATCTTCAGAAAATTGCTTTGCTCAGCTGCCAACTAAGATGAAACTAGCACACAGGTTATACCATGAAAGACCTAATTAACGACGCCCCCATTCAGCAGGAAGCAGTTTGGAGAGAAAAAACTGCGCCCATGTTCCCAAATATAGTTTATAAATGTTCTTTTACATTTAAAGGGGGATATGATATAGACATGAATAATTTGCATTAGTATAGATTTTGCTTTATTGATAGAGATTTACGGTCAATTTTGTTATATGTATAAATGTTTCTGATGTAACTTTTACTTGATAACTGTTTTGTTATATGTAATTTTGCTATGTTAATGTTAAAGCCTTCCTTTTTTTGTTTAAACAGAAAAAGGGGAAGTGATGTGGGAGTGTCATATATCAATCTGTTGATTTCATTGGCTAAGCAATAAAGAAAGTGCTAGGCCCATTGGATAGGCCCACCCTTAGGTGGGTGGAATAAACAGAACAGAATGCCAGGAGGAAGAGGAAGTGAGCTCAGACTCGACAGCTCTCCTCTCCAGAGCAGACGCCTTCAGAGAGATGCCATGCTACCTGCTCCAGGGAAGACGCACGCTATGAAGCTCCGACCCAGGATGGACTTAGGCTAGAATCTTCCCGGTAAGCGCACCTAGGGGCGCTACACAGATGATTAGAAATGGGCTAAATTAATATGTGAGAATTAGCCAGTAAGGGCTAGAGCTAAGGGCCAAAGCAGTGTTTAAATGAATACAGTGTCTGTGTAATTATTTCGGGGCATAAGCTAGCCGGGCAGGCGGCTTGGGGTTTTGGGGACGTAGCCCCGCCGCTGCTCCATATTACTACAGGTTAATCCCCAACCAGAGTCACAATCCAAGCAAATGCCCAACCCTGGATGAAAAGGGAAGAGGAGGGAGGAGGAGATTTGTGCTGTCTGTCCTCCTCCAGGAACGAAACAGGCAGATGCAGTGGAGCTGGCCCTCGTGAGAACCCTTACCACTCACCAGCCTCTTGTCAGTTGTTCGGAAACCTTCTCTACAAGTTTAGGAATGAGGAGAGGGGATGCTCTTCAGCCCCCACTGATTACTGGGTGCCAAGAGCTATCAAGGAAAAAAATCTCTCCTTTATATTCCAGGTTCAAGGCAGACCAATTTTTTTTTTAAATTGGGTTGCAAGAGAAATAGCCTAAAATACCATTTTCAAAGTAAGTTCTCCATGACAGAAAAGCCTTTGAAACAGAAGGTCCAGAGAAACGGATTCAGCTCTGTGGTTTTGCTGCTAGTTTTGAGGAAGACGTGGATAGTTTTCAAAGATTCTGGTTGTGTGAAACATTAGGTCTATTGCTTTTCATCTGGGGAGAGGCACTTCACGAAGTCTCCGTGCTTTCCTCCACACTGCTGGGCTTTAGAAGCAAGCTTGGTCCTCTCTCCCGGGCCTAGGACGGATTCCTCTCCAATGGAATCTTATGGTTTGCTCTAGGAAAAAAGGTCAGTTAACTGACCTGCTTCAAGAATAGAAGGGTGACGGGGGTAAGGAAGCTTCCCACTTCTGCGGTTTTTTCCATTGCCCTGGTGTCACATGTGGGAACATGTTCCAAGTCCCATACTACTTCAGCTAGCCTCTGTAGGTGCTTCCCTTGCTTACCTAATTCCTTTCATCACTCATTATTCTGGGGTCCTTATCTCGATGCCCAAAGCTAACTGTGATTTATGTCATCCAAAGAGTCCCCATTGTCTCTCGCCATAAACCAGATTCACTGCCCTTACCATAATGACGCTGGAATTACAACCGTGCAACATCCCTACCAGATAAAATCTACTCATCTTCTAGAACATCAGCATTACATGAGAAATGACAGCTGAAGATGTATAAATACAATTATTGAATTCTTTTCTGTGACAAAATCAAATAAGTTAAAAATGTTAATCCCTTTCTCAACATGTTGATTAAGCCACCCCCTAAATATTATCTTTGTGAAAAGAAGTATAGATGTTGATGAACTGTTAGGGGTGCCGTGCCACTGTTAAAGACACAGAAGTGCAAAGGTGCTGTGGAATTAGACTTTCTTCTCTAGACAAATATTGGCCTTGTTTAGAAGGTATTTAAACCACAGGATCAACTTAACTAAAAAAACAGTAACGTACATTCTCATGCAATGTATTTTACAAAGTTCCTGAGAATACACAGAGTTCCTAATCAGAGGACAGTAAATACGGAGCTGGAAGCAAAGTTAGCTGGAGATAATTACACTTACAAAGCAACTCAAGGCATGTGAACAGATACATACAAAGTAATCATAAGAAGGCTGTTCCAGTATAGGCTCTTCAGAGGACAAGAAGGGACAGAATGAATGAAGATTAAAAAACAAAGTCTGGGTACTTTAGCAATGGCAGTCCTCACATGGAGGAGGCTGAGAACCTTCTGGTTCTCAGTCAACAAGTCTGGATGCTTTAGCAGCACCAATGAGGTGCTGAATGCCCAGTCCACATTGAAAGGCCCAGTGTCAGATTCTAATGTAAGGAAGATGGCAGCACCAGCAACAGCCCAGATGAACTTTTCAGCAGGGTAGTTAAACAATAAGATATGAAGCAGCATGAAAAGAAAGAAAAGCTTTGACCACAGTCTTCCTTGTAACTGGGCTGACAGAAAGGTACTGTCCATACTCAGGATGGCCCTTCCAACTTCTGTTACTGTAATGGAGAAAATCCTTCATGGAAGGCACAGAGCTTGAGCAAGTCTATAAAATTTCTTATAGGTGTGCACAAATTTAGTCTCATAGCTGATTCTACATCCAGTCAGACTGAAAACCAAGATTAATCATCACAAAGACAAAATATTGTTTGAAATAGTCTAAAATGTTCCTTAACATCTTCCTCACATAGAAGACTCCAGCTAGCTGTATAAGTTACAGACAGAGTTGGCAAAGCTGCCCCAAGTACTGCCTAGGGCAACAAGACATGAGGGAGGTATGTGTGGTGGAAATCAGTGCTTCAAATTTCCATGCTGGGGAGCAGAACAGGATACCCCTCAAATGACTCTCTGTCATACAGGATACTCTACCAGGAAGACACTGGTGGTCCTGAGAGCAAAATCCTTTGAACCTCTTTTTGTCTTCCTGTCTGCTGGCTTAATTTTTCCCCCAAAAGGATTTGCAGAAACCAGAATTATTCTCCCACAAGGCAAGTCAAAGAAATTAGAACAGCTGTCATGGAATGACAGTAACAACATCTAGAGAGCTCACACTCACTCTCCTCTTTGCTGAAGACACTCCAGAGCAAGCGAGGCTTGTGCACAGAAGGAAGGGAGCCTATACAGGAGGAATAAAAAGAACTTTAGTGCTGTGGAACAATGGTCTTTCTTCCTGTCACTTATATTATTTTTAATAAAACACTGATTGGCCAGTAGCCAGACAGGAAGTAGAGGCAGGATAACAAGAATTCTGGCAAGAGGGAAGTTTCAGTCTGCAGTCTTGATCCAGCCACAGAGGAAGCAAGATGTGACTGCCTTGCCAAAAAAAGGTACCAAGCTACATGGCTAACACAGACAAGTATTATGGGCTAATATAGGTTATAAGTATTAATTAATAAGAAGCCTGAGCAAATGGGCCAATCAGTTTATAACTAATGTAGACCTCTGTGTGATTTCTTTGGTACTGAACAACTACAGGACCGGGTGTGAGAGAAACCTTGGTCAACAATGAGCACACTGGGCTTCTCTTGCTGTAAGAGCATGTGCATCTAATCTTATGTCTTCAGGGACACTTACTCTTCAGTAGAAGAGGTGTAGGTCTTCACTTCTGTTGGCTCTCTCTGACTATTGCATTTTAGAGAAGGGAGAATAGAAGCAGCGTGAAAGAGTTCTAGAGACAGACTGTTCTTTTCAGGCGAAAGGTCAGTAATAGCTAACCACAGTGGAGGGTTGGAGTCTGAACGCAGAGTTTGAATCCCTGACACAGGAGATTTCTACTTCTAAAGTGGACATCTGTAGCACACGGAAGCAGGCTTAGTTGAAATGTCTACTGTTCTATATCACTATGTGATATGAAACAGATGTGCTCAATAACAGTCTGGCAGGACACACTGTTTTGGACTCAGGTGAGAGGAAAGTTGGGCTTCTTTCTTACCTCGCTCTCTTCCTTCTCTGTTCAGATCCTGAAAGGCTGGAGCACTCTACCACTGTCTTTTGTTTAGAAGAGTTGGCTAGGACCCTATGACCGCTGAAGAAAGTATCATGGCTTTTCTCTGCTAGACAGCCTTGCTGATGCATTTACTCCCAGAGTGCACTCTCCCTGTTGTTTACTGCATTCACAAGCAACCTAGTGATTGCAATTCCCACCGGATTATCTTTATGGGCAAGTAAGACAGGCCAAAGGTTCAGAAACTATTGCCAGTGATACACTGACAAATCTTCCTTCTGACATATAAATCTTTCTCTTGGGAGACTAATTAGTACAGCTCTGTCCTAGAGAGTAAAAAACAAATGCATTTACAGAACTTTGGAAATATTTTGCTGCATTAAAAACTTTTTAACTGTTATTTAATCTCCATGTCATGGGCAAGCTATGCCAGAAACAAAAAGAAATGTGCTTGTGTTTTCCAAATATCAGAAGTTAACATATTCATTTTTTGTGGTTTTAATTCACCAAGTACCACTGATTTCACTTAATAAACATAAGCCATCGTCAACCTCAGGACCACTCTGTCAGGGGGTAATAATCTAATAAGATACTTTGTGTCTTTCCCTTTGATGATATGATTAATGCAACAATAGACTACATAGATTTAAAATTTCCTGAAGAATCCTATGTTGGGGAAAAGGGTAGGTCATGCATTGATACCAGTTAAAGGAAGACATCACTTCCCTTGAAGAGATTCCATACAATTCAGACAACCTGTCACATCATCTTGTGTAGCATACTTGGGTCAAGACAATGATGGCCCAGTGAGGAGGACACTTGCACCAGGAAACAGCTTGATTTTCCATCCCTCTTGTCCTCCATCTAAACTAAATCACATGCCTTAGTTCTCTGTGGATAGAGTTAGGTAAGGTCACTGGACTCATCTCTGTGTGTGCTCCTCTTCACAATGTGATCATATTAAACAAACATCCTGACTCTGCATTTCACTGTAACTTATGTCTTCAATTGGTATACTTAGAAGTAGATTTCCAGTAAATCAGAATGGCAAAAAGGTAAAGAACACAACATTTGCTTGTTAGACTGAAGATAATGTCTTTACTTGTTTGAAGGGCTGAATAATAGCAGAAGGGGAGAAATCTTACAAACAGAAACTTCCCCAGAAAATACCATTTTTAGAATAAACTTATCCACTGAGTCTTTGTACACTGCAAGTGTTCATTGCTCTCATTGTTAATAAAAAGTTGATTGGCCAATACCTGGCAAGGAAGAGATTGGGTGAGACAGCCTGACATAAAATTCTGGAAGGAAAAAAGGCAGAGTCAGGAAGTTGCAGGAAAATGCAGAGAAGCTAGATGAGAATGTCATACTGAGAAAAGGTGCCAAGCCATGTGGAAAAGTATAGATAGAATTATGGGTTAGGTGTAAGAGTTAGCAAGTAATAAGCCTGAGTTGTTGGTCAAGCATTTATTTATAAGTAATCTTTAGCCTATGAGTGGTTATTTGGAAACTGACGAATGGGAGAGAATTGTCCAACTACAATTCTCCCCTCATCCTTATTTGATATTTCCAACAGCTTGATCTCATACAGGTAACTACAGCTGTGGTAAGGACCTGAATGTAATTTCCACATTCTGTCCAGGTACTGCATTTTGTAGCACCCCTCTTTCCATCCTTTTGCTAATACAATTTTTCTGCTCCCTCTTTCATGATGTTCCAGAGCCTTGGAATAAGAGGGAGGGGTAGCTGTCTTCCTGAGGGCTGAGGACTCACGATCACCTGTTATTTTCAGCCCTTCGACTGTCTGTGACTGTGGCCCATTGCACAAATGAGTTTCTCGGACCAGGATCAGAGGAGTTTGACTTGGTTCTTTGCACAACAGAGTGAGCCGTTATTTGCAATTCTCTGGATAAGAGACCAAAATTTGGGTACAAGCAATCCAGTCCTAAGCATGGGTAACAACTATGCTGGTATTCTTTTTATTTATTTTTTTATTTTTGAGTTTTGAGTTTTGGCCTTCATTTTGTGGGAATTTATCTTTATCATAAGAAATTTTTTTCTACAAAGTCTGATATACCAAGCTGAGGCAGGACCAAGCCCCTCTCCCTGTATTAAGCCTGATATGCTGGCACTCTTAATGCACAGCTGGCAAGAGAAGCCACCCAGATTCTAGGGGGCAGTGTTCTGTTCCCTTTCTGTGATACTTTCATTTTCCCTGAGTTCTGTCCTGCTTCATCCCCTCTTATAGGCAGTCTTGAGTCATTTGGGCCTCCTAGGTCCTGGAGAAACTATTATTTGTCCTTCCTAAAACCTTAAAGACATTTGTTGATTTTGGAAAGATTTATTACTTATGTACATCCTCTGGATCACTTCAGTACTGAGCGTCTGTGTCACATCAGATCTCTTCTGCTCTCTCTTCTGTTCTCACAGTCTCCTCATGTCCCAAGGCCACACACAGCTGTGGGGAAGGTAAGTAAGAAAATGTCCATGCTTGGAACCAGGGCAGGGAAGCCAGGTGTAGTGGCTCACATCCATAATCTCAGCTCTCAGTACTCAGGAGGCCGAGGGAAAAGAACTGCTGAGTTCAAGGCTTCTCTGGCTTACATGGTTAGTTCTAGGTGAGACAGAGCTACATGGTAAGACCTTGTCTCAAAACCAACCAAACAAACATGCTGAAAAGGAAAGGATCAGGAACGCAAAGACATGGTATACTCTCTGTGTCTCCCTGTGTCTGTCTGTCTGCCTGTCTGTCTCTCTATGTATGTTTATCTATATGTATATACATGTATAAATACATATATACACACATACATATGTATACACATATGTGTACATATATGTATATATGTACACACACACATATATATTTCTCCCTTCCCCCTCTTTCCTTTCCCTGTCTCCCTCCCTTTCTTTCTCATTTTTTCTACCTTTTTCCCCTAGCATTCTTTTTCCCATTCCAAGTTAGGGCTCACTCACAGCCTCCCTAAAACAAGGAGAACAAATGGTCCCGATTTTGTTGTAAAACTCTTTCAAATTATGCTAAGTTCCAGGTAAGAATCTTAACTAAAGTGTGGAAAAGTAAATAAAAAAAATATGTATAGCATCCCTGGCAGCATAAGCAGCAAATTCATCCAAAAATGTTAAAAGGTAGCTCTTTTCAGTATAGCACATTCATCTTTGATCTGTCAAATTAAGTTGGCTCTATCAAACTGACTAAGCTTTTGGAAACTTCCTTTAACAACTGCCATTCTTCGGTTTACTAGAAAAGGGAATTTTTGGCTGGTTTTTATCTTCTAGTATGTGTTTCAGTATAAAGACAAACAAGGCTAGAGATGACTGTTTAGACATGTTCAGACCAAGATAACTTTCCTCAGCATTCACTTAAAAAACAATCTCCAATATAATTTCTAAGAGGAAGTTTGTGAGTTAATGTGAATGTCAATAACTTCAGGAATTTTGAACATTTTTCATGTCACATGCATTCAACATTTCAACAGAGAATTTGGTATGAAAGGAAGGTAGAAGGTCTATCCTTCCAAAGTCTGACCCAAAAGTTCAGGAATGAGAGAAATGGAAAAGAAACAATGGGTAAAATAGAAAAATCATGCATCAAATCTCCAGATTATGACATAGAACAATGTACATGCATTTATTTAAAATAGTTCTTCAATTTGAATCAGTAGCTTCATTATATATATATTTTCAGTGTAAGGTTAAACATTTTTCCCCTTTCATTTAGGTGTCTAGAAATGGGTCTGGTTGGCACTATATCCAATAAAATGTAGACAGAAGCGAACAGGATTTCTGAAAAGAAAAAATGTTGATTTTGGCAAGGAGCAGAGTACGCAATACCACCCACCCTCCGGGCTGGGAGTGCTATAACGTTTGGCTTCTGGATCTTCCATTTACTGTTGGGACTCTGTAGCTTTGATCAGCTTTCTAGTTTAGCCCTTGCTCTTTAGTTCCACAAATTATTCACACTTGCTACTTTTGATTCTTCCTTTCATCTTTCTACCCATTGTTCCTTCTATCCACTAGCTAATGCTTACTGAATTATTCATTCATGTGGGAGACTCCCTGAGGCAAAATGCTATCCCAGTTCTATTTTTCTTAACTGAAAGCCATGTAGATAACAACAAAAAATTTGCCGTAGAACACCTGGTCCTGTGTTGTATTGAGATTTATAGTACTCCACACTAAATGTTAAAACTTTGAGGAATTCATTGCTAATATATGAAGTGTTCCTGGGTTTACAAAAACTGATTTAAAAATTGTTATTAACATGCTGAATATTCCAGTCAGTGGTCAGAAAGCAAAACAGCTGCAATATTTAGAGAATAATTTGGAATACTGATAGCATGTGGCTTAATGGAAGCTGTATTATCTTAAAGAAGTTAATCCTAGGACAAGACTAAGAACCTGAATCGTAGGCCCAGCCAGACTATGATTTTCCCATATTATATATTTAAAGCACACAACAATAGACTAAACACCATGCTAGATGGTTTAGCTATTGTATCACTGCTTTCCTACAGCTGTTTGTGGTAGATGTTACTTATTTGTGGAAGTCTGAATGTGATTGGCCCCCATAATCTCACAGAAAGTGGCACTATTAGGAGGTGTGGCCTTCTTGTTGGAGGAATTGTGTCACTGTGTGTGGGGGAGAGCATTAGGGTCTCTTATGGTCAAGACACTCCCCAGGGAGACAGTCTACTTCCTGTTGCTTGCATATTTACATCTAAAAGCTCCTTCTCCAGCACCACGTCTGCCTGCATGCCACCATGCTCTCTGCCACTGACTAAACCTCTGAAACTGTAAGCTGCTACCTCAGTTAAATGTTTTCCTTTTAAGAGTTGCTGTGGCCATGGTGTCTCTTCACAGCAATAAACAAACAAACAAAACAAAAACAAAAAACGGAGACACCATTTATACAACAGGAAACTGAAAATTAGAGAAGTCCTATAACAAACGCAACTGACAGTTACGAATACATACTGAAATTCAGGCATCAAATATTGTACAAGCCTTTCATGTCCACTACTCATCTAGATATAACTACAGCCATATTAATTATTTTATTTTCCCTTCTAAAGTTATTCTAATAATTGGGTGTCGTGCATATGTTTGTGATACCAACACTCAGTAGGCCGAGGCACAAAGATTGTTGCATAATCAGTTCCACACAGGGCCACTCTGGACTACATCTGATACCTTGTCTAAACAAATGAAAGAAAGAAAAAGAATCGAATCCAATATTACCAACTATTTATACTACATTACTTCTTCTCCTTAACCTTTTCTTTAATCAAGGGAAACTACATCCCATGTTGGAATACTGGTGTAGTGGAGATAGTTTCCTTACCCCTCCATGATGGTTGCTCTTCATTGTCAGCCTGACTGATTTTGTAATCACCTATGGCTCAGCGGTCAAGAGCACCACTTGCTCTTTAAAAGGACTTGAATTTAATTCTCAGCAACCACATGATGGCTCACAACCATCTGTAATCAGATCTGGTGCCCTCTTGTGGATGCTTTATCAGGTGTTTCTTTCCACAGCAGTGAGAAACACTAGTAGTGTAACATCTAAGGCTCATGGCTAAGTTCTCTATTAGAAAAGTCAGAGCATGATCAAAAGAAAAGCAAATTAAAAATTTGACACAATCGTAGTGTCTTAGTTAGCATTACTATTACTGTGATGAAACACTATGACCAAAAATAACCTGGGGGTGGAAAGGGTGTTTTTCATTTACAGTTCATCATCAAAAGCAGTCAGAGCAGGAACCCAAGCAGGACAGGAATCTGATAACAGGAACTGATGCAGAGATCCTGTTGGGTTGCTGCTTACTGGCTTGTTTCCCATGACTTGTTCAGCCTGCTCTCTTATGGAGCCCAGGCCTACCAACCTAAGGATGGCACCACCCACAATGGTCTGGGCTCACCCCCAACAATCACTAATTAAGAAAATGCCTTAAAATTGACTGTTATGGTGACATTTTCTCAGCTGAAATGACCTCATTCTAGATAACTCTAGCCTGGCTCAGGTTGATATAAAAGTAGCCAGAACACCAAGGCAAATGTAGTGCAGTATCACAGTAGCAGGAGGGGTGAAGAGTAACAGAAAGCCTTGACAGGACCAAAAAGTATGATGTAGTGATTTAAAATTAAAACTGAGAGGAACTAGGAAAACTCTGCTTGCTACACTTCTCATACTCCCATCTTCGGAAACAGGGAACTCTTTTTTTCCCTCTGGGATGATGGAGAGCACCTCTAGCTTAAGGGTCTCATGAACCACTTGGACGACAGCAAGAAAGAAGAGTAGGGGAAATGAGTGTGATCTTCATCAAAACAGCAAAGGGCAGCAGCTCCTAAAAGCATCACCTGAAAGGGACCTTGCTCAATCCTCCCCAATCAAGTTTTGGCTGACTGAATGATTTCTGCATTTATGTCTTTTTCAGATAACATGCTTTGGATATTTAAAAGTGTAGGTGACTTTTACATATTGCCCATTATGAAGATAAAAATTTAACCACTCTACACTATCATATTCTGTAACATGAGGGCCAGCTTGTTGGGGTTTCTGTCCTTCCCAGTTCCCACAGCCAGCAAGAACCAAAGAAAATCACACAGAGGTCTCCATAAGTTATAAACTGATTGGCCCATTAGTTCAGGCTATTTATTAGCTCTTATAACTTATATTAACCCATTTTTCTTATCTATGTTAGCCACATGGCTCAGTACCTTTTTTCAGTGGGGTAGGTTACATCTTGCTTCTTCAGTGGTCTGGGCAGAACTGCAGAGGAATGGGCTTCCTTCTTCTCAGAATTCTCCTGTTCTTATTGCGCCACTTCTACTTCCAGTCTGTTTTTCCCACCTATACTTCCTGCCTAGCTACCAGTCAATCAGCATTTATTTAAAACATGATTGACAGAATTCAGACAATTCTCCCACACCAATATTTCATTCAATTTTCCATTTTAAATGAGACATTTTTATTGATGTTCAAGATTTATCCCTTTTTGATGGCAATGATACTTTATGCAATGAATTCACATGATGTACTAAATAAACATTTCCCTATATACTTTTTATATAGATGTTCTGTAACTAGTGTGTTACTAATAATACATATTCTCTTTTCTTTATCATGTCAAAACTATATTACTATATGTGAAGTTACATCTTATTGTCTTCTTTGTCAGATCATATAGCTTGGATATTTCTAAAATATTGACTGTCAGCAATCATTAAAAAGTTTGCATTCTAAGTTTATGGAGTTTCACAGAATTACTTAATATCTATTATATAGACTCCTATTACTTCCCCTTTCCTGTTCCCCCTCATGTATATGTGTGTTTTTTTTCCTTTAATTTTAATGCAGGAAAGCTGAAGACAGGTTTTTAAATGAAAATGAGTAAATGACTGCTCCAAGGTAAGGCTGATAAGGGTTCTATTGCAAATGTGAAGGAGGATACAGCTAAAGGCACCTTGAAGGATCCAGACTCTGAGATGCAGACAAAGTCAGAAAGGTAGATGTGTACTCAAAAACTTTACAGAATAGAAAATTCAACACACTGCTTGATAGTTGAGGCTTAAGTAATATCTTCATAGGAGAGATGGATTAAATGATTCTTATGAGATGCATGTGGGACTCAAGGAAGAGAGAATCACTTAAGTCAAAGGTTCTCTGCACTATGGATGTGATATAATGGAGTTTTAGTAAGGAAATAATTGAGTTTCTGATTGCAGAAGATTTTAGTTAGATAGATAAACTTCATGGAAAAACTAAAGAGGGAGAAAGGTAGCATGATTAGTAAATACTGAGACAGAAATTGGGGTTCAGAAAAGCAAAAGAGGCAGTCACTGGCTCTTACCTCAGTATGAAACTGGCAATCCTGCCTCCAGGAAACCTCAGAATGAGACAGAGCTGTTTCCTCCCATTTTATAATCCTCTCTAGTTCTGGGATTAAGGACATACACCACTACCGCCTGGTTTCTATGGCAAGTTAGTATTGTTTCTGGGATTAAAAAATGTAGAAGGGGCTGCAGGCTGCACTCCTGCCACCCAGCTCCCGGCCGCCTGGCTAGCTTATGCCCCAAAGTAACAACACACAAATTGTATTCTTTTAAATACTGCTTGGCCCATTAGTTCTAGCCTCTTAATGGCTAATTCTCACAATCTTACCCATATTTAGTAATCTGTGTAGCACCAGTCTTACCGGGAAAGATTCAGCATGTCTGACCTGGCGGCTGGATGCATCGTGTCTGCCCTGGAGAGGAGTGTGCGTCTGCCCCAGTTCCTCTTCCTCCCAGCATTCTGTTCTGTTTACTCCACCCACCTATGTTCTAAGCTATCAGGGCCAAGCAGTTTCTTTATTAATTAACCAATGACCTTCCTCCATTAATTAAAGGTGTGTGTCATTGCTGCCTAGACTTTATGGATGGCCAGTGTGGCTGTTTTATTTTTATGATCCTCAGGCAAGCTTTATTTATTTAAATACAAATGAAATGCCACTACAGAGAAAGAGAAAAAAGATAAAGGGCAGAAAAGGGAAGACGAGTGAGGCTAAATAATCCTGCCCAAACACTATACTATGAGGTATCATTTTCAGAGTCTTCTTATTGACAAGAGAGAAGAATGACGAGTCAAGGGTGTATGTGTGTTGTGTGTGTGTGTGGGGGGGGGTTGCCAGAGCCTTTAGTAATGAAGAGCTGAGGAAAGATATCAATTTTTTATAAGAAGGTTCAATAGAACATGGACAGCCATGTAGAGAATTGATAAGGGGAAATGACACCTTCATAACTTCCCTCACCACAATAGCTAGAATCCTGACAAGGGGCAACTGAAGAGAGGAAGGATTTCCTTTGCCTCATGGTTGAAGAGATAGTTGATCATGATGGGGAAGATGTGATTGTAGAAGTAGCCTATACTGAGGCAGCAGGTGCATAGGTGGCCGATTACCCAATGTCTTCAGACACTGGGATTCAGGCAGCAAATCTCAGAACTGGTGCCAGGCTGTAAGATACAAAGCCTGTTTCCACAAACCTTAGTTAAGCAGAATTCCACATTTCCAAGGATCCATAACCTCTTTAAACGCTGTCATCAGCTGATGACCCAGTGACACTGGGTAATACATGGGAGAGTGACAGTCCTTCTGTAGCCTCATAGGCTTCTGGCCATGTCATGCATTTGGTCAGAGTGCCAAAGCCCCAGTACTCTTATATTTCTAACAGTATTTAAAACTTTTCTGAGAGTCAGGGAAAACTGTAGGAGGAGGGCCTGCTTGTTTGTCCCAGCCGCCCATCTAGCTTAGCCCCAAAATAACCACACAGAAACTGTATTAATTAAATCATTGCTTGGCCCATTAGCTCTAGCTTCTTATTTTCTAACTCTTACATCTTAATTTAACCAATTTCTATTAGTCTGTGTATCACCATGAGGCTGTGACTTACTGGGTAAAATTCCCACATGTCTTACTCTGGCAGAGGATCCATGACTTCTCTCACTTTGCCCTTCTTCCTCCCAGAATTCATTTCTGTCTTCCCTGCTTACTTAAGTTCTACCCTATCAACAGGTCAAGGCAGTTTCTTTATTCACTAACCAAGAAAACCAACACAGACAGAAGGACCTCCTACACAAAAAACTCTTAGTAATGAAGCTCTGTAAGATAATACAAACAAACAAAATAACAATATACACACTTCCAATACATGGGGTACAGAATAAAGATTCTGTTTCCAAATGAAGGAATAGGAAGGTGGCAAGAAAAGGTAAGACCAGCAGAAGAACTAAGCTTCTCACGGAAGCTCCAAAGTCTGATGTTCCATGTTTGGTTTCTGACTCTCAAAGTGGAGTCATCGGCTTTAGTATTCGCTGAGTGCCTGCCTAGCTGAATGGGGGAAAGTGGTTTGTCTAAGTGGTCCTGTTGCACCACGGTTCAATGGTTTCTTATCTTTTCAGGTACTCTAACTTTAGATGAAATTCCTTTGAATTCAATCGCATATCTCCCTCTTTTGAGCCATGTCCTCAAGGCTTCATTCTTACTGTCCTGTTGCCGACTCGTTCTCTTTAATTTGCTAATCTCTAAGAATTCAGCCTTCTCAGCACTGCAGTACTGGTCTGTCTGCATCTGCTTTGTCCACAGCTTTAAATTCTTCCTTGTTATTGTCTTCACCAGAATGCACAGCATTGCAGTGTTTTGTTCCATTTTCTGTTCAGAATTCTCACAAGGACCATGGTGGAAGTGTTGAAATATATGCACTCTCTGAATTGGCAAGGCAGTAAATTCAAGCGAGAAAACTTAGACACATTTCATCATGGCATCAAAATTGGATTTTTATAAACAAAACATGAACATAAGAATATTATATGATAAACACATAAAACCAGGGACTTAATATGAAGTACTTACAGTCAGGTCTGGAACAAGGAGAATATCTGTGCCTGACTGGGTGGATTGATGCAGGCTCAGCCCCTCCCTGAGCCTCTCTACTCTAAAATTACTATATTGGAAGTACAATGAAGGTTTTATTATAAAAGATATCAAAAAAAATTATAAACTTCTGAATTCCATGTATATCACAAAAGAAGATGAATATGATGCTGTAGGAATTCCTACCACCAGTAGCCTTTAAGTTACCTGCCCACTTGGGTGTGGCCTCCTATGCCATATATACTGATGTAAAACATTCGTCCAGCCTTTTTCATGGCTGCTGGATTCAGTTGCTGTTCCCTGTTTGAGGAGAGGTCTGTGATCTACAAGTCTATCCCTAAATAAATAACCCTCTATTATACTCAATTCTGAGCTAGTGTGAGATTGCTTTTAAGAGTTTTTCTTCAATATGATGTAAGTTTTTAATTTTATATTTCCTCTCTCAAGCCTTTTCTCTCACAAGCAGAATTAAGAACTCTTCTACATTTTATTCCCATTTCTTGTCACTTTTCTTGCTTTGATAAAATTATAAATAAGGGATATAAATAAGAGTGAAATCTGGAAGAGCACTCAAGGATAACTGTTTTGAATTACCTGAACTGGTAGCAGAAGAGCTATTACCTGAACCCATGAATTTCCTTCCACACCCTATCCCCATTTTTGTACAGGCAAGGAGAAGGAATACCACATTTTTGGCTTATAATGTAAAACCTGAGAATCAGGCTTGGTGTGCAGACTCATCACAGCTGGAGAATGTATGTATTACTTTGGTCTTTAAGTATGATACTAGACATATAGTCCAAGGGTTTTGCTTACCATCATCCTACGCCAAATATCACACACACACACACACACACTTAGATCATATGCTATGTCTTGTCTCCATTTCCGTATATTTTAAAATCTTATTTCTCCCTGATTATATGTTTACAGTTTTTTTCTCTTCACTAGAGGCATTCAAGCAATTCTGGCGATTGCCATGTAACAGACTGTTGCAAAGTTGGTGACCTAAAGCATTCTTCAGTTTTGATTTACAGACTCATGGATTCTGCTGGTCAGAAAGGCACAGCTGGGATGGCTTGTCTTGTGATATCTTAATGGCTTCTTCATTAAGTTCAAGCCCTTGAGGAAAGTTGTAAACGACTGGGCTGTCTTAGCTAGCTGAGGCTTGGATTCCCTCGATTCCTGTAACAAGCATAAAGCTGTGCTGTGCTGAACTGACCTGGACCAGACCTTTTTAGATAGTTAAGCTTTTTACAGTCCAGCAACTGGGTTCGAATGGCAAGCTTTTGCAAAGTGAACATCTAAAGAAATAGGAGGAAACTGCATTGATTTTAATGTCCAGACTCCTCAGATTAATAGCCTTTCTCTGCTATACTAGATTGGCATTCATTTCCTTGTCATGAAGCAATGATCTTGCTTCTGGTGAAGAAAATGCCAAAATCTTTATAGTCACACACACACACACACACACACACACAAAATCACTATATAAATCACGTACTGAAGTTCAGTGTAGTATGTAAACTAATACTGAAAGTATGTGTAAGAATGTGTGTGTGTTCTATTGTTTTTTACTCTCTCATCATCCAATCTCTACAATGAACAGTACATACACTTGAGGACTTACAGACTAATGCTTTAGTGGAGGACCTCCTATGTTCGGCAGAGGATGTTCAAGCCAACCATGTATTGTGTTTCTCTAGACAGACTTAGTCCTGGAAAGAGTATGCAGGACATTTAGATCATGGACTTAGGAGAACTTACCTTAGTTTTGCCTCTTGACTTTTGAATACTGCCTTGATGCTCTGTCCTTACTATTTGACGATTGGTGTGGGAAGTCCTTCTGTATATGTATTGCTTTTATTGGCTAATAAATAAAGCTGTTTTGACCAGTGGCTTAGCTGAATAAAGCTAGGTGGGAAAACTAAACTGAATGCTAAGAGAAAGGAGGCAGAGTCAATGAGAAATCATGTAGCCACCGCCAAGGATGGACGCCTGTGGCTGGAGCCCACTGAAACTTTGCCGGTAGGCAACGACCTCATGATGATACACAGATTAATGGAGATGGGCTAGTTTAGGATATAAGAGTAAGCCAGAAATATGCTTAAGCTATTGGCCAAACAGTATTACAAATAATAGAGTTTCTGAGTGATTATTTCATGGTCTGGACAGCTGGGAACAAACAAGCAGCCTCCTCCTACAGACAATAACATGAGAAAACAGTATCAGGAATAAACATGAGTAGAAGTTTACAGACTAGGGGAGTCACAGCCTCGATGACACTCTGTTTGCTCAGCACCTATTGGAACACGTTGTGCTACTGTTGCTCCATGGCTCCACAAATTTCTTTCTTCAGTGATTTACTTTCATTTTTACTTAAGAAGACATAAGTGTGTTTGTGTGTGGGCTTGCGCACATGTGGTTGCAGGAGCTCACAGATTCTAGTAGAAGGGTCTGATCCACTAGAGCTGGAGTGACAGGTAGTGTGACAACCGGATGTGGGTGTTGGGAACTGAACCTGGGTCCTGTGTATGAGTAGAAGGCAGTTTTTTACGCTCTTAGGCTCTGAGCCATTTCTTCAGCCACCTTCACACACTTACTTATTGCTGAGGAACACTGAGCATGAAGTTGTGTTGTGTGTTCTTAACTTGTCCTTAGAAATATCACTGTGATGGGTATTCTTGGTTAGAAATATCACTGTGATGGGTATTCTTGGTTGTCAACTTAACAACATCTGTAATTAACTAAAACCCAAGTGGCTGGGTACACCTGCGAGTGATTTTTCCTAAATCATTTGAAGTGGGTAGACCCACCTTCAATGTGGATCTTTTGAGTTGGGGAGATCCACTTTAAATCTGGGTCACACTATCTAGTTGTACTCTAGGTAAAGGATGATAAAGGACATGGAAGAAGGAAGCTCTTGGCCTGCTTGCCATCACTCTCAATAGCAAGGTCATTCTTTCACTAGCATTAGAGCCTACTTCTGTGGGATTGTGACATATACTAAAGATAAGGTGAGACATCCACATTTGTGCACGGAGCAATAACAGGATTATTAGACTTTCTATTGGTAGATGATCATTGCTGGATTACCTGGACCATAGCCTGCAAGTCAATTTAATAAAATCCCATATGATTGATAGGATGAATATTTATATATTCATATATTAATTAATATATTATATATATTTATTCTATCAGTTCTGTTTCTATAGAGAACTCTAATACATAAATTTATACTGTTTAAAATAAATAAATTAAATATTAAAGAAAATAATTTAATTCAAAATCATCTTAATATAATTTAATGTTTTTAGTTTATGGATGATGGAGTCTGATCAATAAGAACAGTACTTAATAAATAGTGTCTTGGTTCATTTTCCTTTAATTTGTAAGTGTATCATAGATGTTTTTTAAGTAAAATGGAACAAATTTATAAAATTCTCAGACTTTCTAAGCTATAAATGAAGACTTCTTTTTCTGCCTTCATGATTCAGGCAAAACAAATCCTAGGTTACTAATCACTTTGCAAACGTTGCCCTTTTGCTATGTGAATACCTCTGCCACTCTGCTGTGCCCGGGCCTCCCCCACACAGAACTTCCAGAGATTTTTCTCCTGCGGTCCACAGAACGTTTGTTCCCTAGAGTGCCAAATCACTGACTGGATGCCCAGATGGAAATCAGAGTAAAGAAAATGAGCAAAAGTTCAAGAGTAATTTAATCAAACTCCCTTGATTATGTAGTATTTGTTAGGACGGCCTGGTAAACAGATTTTTGGCATCATACCATATAGTAGAATAAAAAAATAAAGTTTATTCAAAATGATTGTTTAATTATGCATACTTGAAACATATGAGGCCTAACTAACAACTGTTGATATTAAATCTTTCAGATAAAATACACGACTCTGAATGTATGCTAATGGTATACAGTGGACCATTTTCAGTCTAAGCAATGGATTTTGTGTGTGTGCATGTGTGTGTGTGTGCGATTTACCTCTCCCCCCCAATATCTCAAGGACTCAAATGGTAAAATACAATCACATCTTACCATATTCTTTAGAAGCAGATATTAAAAATTCTAGATGCTCTTTTTAACAGCATTTTAAAGTTTATGTATAATTGAAAGATGACACACTTTTAAATGTGTGCTGACAGCACCTTTAGAATTGTCTTTTCTCCCATTCTTAAGAGAGCCTCTTTTTTTTTCACAATTCAATTTCAGCTAATTGAGGAATGCAACGTGAGCATTGTTTTAATGCTTATTAACTTCATTCTGTCCCCCAGGGGCCGCTTTAATTTCTACAAAGAGCACTGCAATTGAGTCAGGATTCACCTCTGTACTCCGTCTTTATCTCTGCACTGTGACTTTCAGCAAATTTCAAATATTGGTTCCCTTATTTGTCAAGAGTGATTGAGTCTCTATATTCCATTCGAATCTTGGCCTAAATTCAGTATGATTATCTATGTGCGTACATCAGGCTCACTAGGAATGACTCACCGGTAATGTATTTATTCACAATTCAATTCTTGTGGCATCTCCTAAAGAAGCTATTCCAAAACAGCTTTTATTCCCTTGGTTTTACTTGACTGGTACATCATGTTGTATCTTTATTTTAAAACAAAACTTACAGACAAAATCCATTAACTTTATTATTTCTTTTATTGCCTTCCTACCAAACACACACACATACATACACACACTGATATACACACAGAGATACACATACACTTTCCTACAGAAAGAGTTATGGAAGTCAAGCTGGATATGGACATTGTTCAGTTGATATTTTACAACAACAGCTCTTTTCCCAAAGCTGAAAAGCTTGGAGCTTACTCACTGAGGAACTTTTGAATGTGCAAAGGCTGTGTGGAGCTGGTAAATATGTTTCAAGTCCTGAACTCTTAAAAAGTAAACCTCTCTTTTATTTGTTATAAAAATTTGTCCTAGGGGCTGGTAAGACAGCTCAGAGGCGAAGAGCTTATTCCACTTTTACAGACTCAGGTTCAGTTCCAAGCACTGACAAGAGGAAGCTCATAACTGTCTGTAATTCCAGCTCCAGGGAGTCTGGTGCCTTTTTCTGGACTTTGCCTCAACTGTTCGAACACACACATACTTAAAAAAAAAATTGGAAGGAAGAAAGAAATTCTTGGTTCAAACATTAAATTAATTAACAACAACAACAACAAAAATCTGCCTTCCAAGCAAAATCAGCAGGAGCAGGTACAAGGGAGCAAGCGCCAAGGGGGCAGGTCCAAGGCAGAGACCTCTGAGGGACTGGGCCCAAGACAGGAACATCTGCGGGGACAGAACTACTTCCTAAATATAACCCTAGAAACACAGACACTGAGAGAAACAATTAATAAATGGGACCTCCTGAAATCGAGAAACTTCTGTAAAGCAAGGGACACGGTCAACAAGACAAAATGGTAGTCTACAGAATGGGAAAAGATCTTCACCAGCTCCACATCAGACAGAAGGCTGATTGTCAAAATATACAAAGAACTCAAGAAATTGGTCACTAAAAGAACAAATAGTACAGACCTAAATAAGAATTCTCAACAAAAGAATCCAAAACACTTAAGGAAATGCTCAACATCCTTAGCCATCAGTGAAATGCAAATCAAAACAACTCTGAGAGTCCATTAGAGTTTATGCCTGTAAAAATGGCCAAGATCAAAAACACTGATGACAACTTATGCTGGAGAGGATGTGGGGAAAAGGGAACACTTTTCCACAGCTGGTGGGAGTGCAAACTGGTACAGCCACTTTGGATGTTAGTATGGCGATTTTCCAGAAAATTCAGAAACAACCTACCTCAAGATCCAGCAATACTACTTTTGGGTATATATCCAAAGGATGATCAACTGTATCACAAAGACATGTGCTCAACTATGTTCATAGCAGCATTATTTGCCATAGCAAGAACCCGAAAACAACCTAAATGCCCCTCTACCAAAGAATGGATAAGGAAAATGTAGTACATTTACCCAATGGAGTACTACACAGTGGTAAAAAAATAATGGCATCTTGAAATTTGCGGGCAAATGTGTGGATCTAGAAAACATCATATTGAGTAAGGACAAATATCATATGTACTTACTCATAAGTGGCTTTTAGACTTAAAGCAAAGAAAAATCAGCCTATAATTCACAATCCCAGAGAACCTAGATAACAAATAAGACCCTAAGAGAGACATACTGGACCTAATCTACATGGGAAGTAGAAAAAGGCAAGATCTCCTGAGTAAATTAGGAGCATGGGGATCATGGGAGAGAGTAGAAGGGGAGGGGAGTGGAGAAAATATATAGCTCAATAAAAACAATTATTTCTGTAAGCACCCTCACCCCCAATTCAATGATTCACTAAGCTGGATATGTATGGTGTCACTTCATTGATCTGTTGTGGTGTTGTCTGTGGTCCATGGATGAATAGATGTTCACTCACATCTGCCGAGGAAAAGTCACACACAGACCAAGAAAGCATTTTTTTTTTTGTTACAACTCAAAACAGCAGCTCCCAAGAGACACTAAATCCATTTATTGAGAACTCAGGTGACATGTCTGTATTATCAAGTGTTATAAGAAAGTACCAGAAATACAATTCCACCAACTCATTTACTGCTCTTGCATCCAAAAGCAAAGAAACAAACAATGACACCAAGCATCACTCCACAGTGGGGGGGTTTCACAGTGAATTTTACTTACCAGAAATGGAAGCACCCTCGTCCTTATACCACACTTATTCTTTCACTTTCATGCAAACTTTTAGGAACAAATCAGGTATGAAAAATGGGGATTGCATGTGTAGTGAATTTCAGTCCATATATATAACAATATCTTATAGTGTTTGTGGCGTTTACAGAGTCCAGAGCAGATATATTAGCTCACTGAATCATGACAAGAGCTCCATGAGGTAGGTATTATTGAATTTACAGGTGAAGTACCTGAGACTTTGAGGGTAAGTAACATGTCCAAGGAAACATAGCTATGAGAAAACTAGGATTTAAATTCAGGCCCTGTGACATACAGAGTTTGTGAGCGGATTGCAGCATGTTATATAAAAGAGAGACAATGGATTATTTGTAGTTCACCCACTGAGGAAAAGAAAAGAAAAAGTCAGTTCATTGCATATGTCTCTCCAGTGTATTTTTTTAAAAAAAGCTTAGAGACTGGCTCCTTGACCTGTGGATCTGTTCATATATTAAGTAGATGTTGGTAATTTCTTCATTTTTATATAATTAAATTACAAATCAAACCCCCCCCCATTATTCCATTTTTTTTTCCATCAGCTTTTCAAATTCTGGCAAAGATAAACTTAAATAAAAGAAAAAATATATATGTCACGGGGTACATGTGTGTGTGCAGGGGGGCCAAATTCCAGTATATTCTGTAGATATTGACATTTCCAAGACATGGTACCCATATCATTCATCTGAGTGAAATTCTGCAATATGGCAATTAAATCGATCATATATGTAACTTGGTATAACACTGGCAGTCCTAATTTTTTACATGGATCTGAAACTAGAAAGCAGGCATTTTCTGACAAGCAATGGGATATATAAACTTCCTCTTACTGACAGAACATTGGTGGTTCACACTTTACAAATGAAGTTAACTGTCATTGAGTCCTGGTGATTTTAGAAATAGGCTAACTGAAATTCAAACACACATATCTACACAGAAACATCACACCCTCCCAAGTTAGACTCTGAGTCAGGGAGCTAACTTCAACTTAAGATTCATCTTTCATTTATTCAACACAGTTGAAATGAGAATTTATGCTTAGAAGTGGAATCTGCATGCTCATAAAAAAATTTGAGGACGTTTATTCTTTTGATAATACAGTGGTGAAATGCTAAGACAAAACAGGTTTGTGATTTAATGGAATAAATCTGATAATCACACAATGAAAAAAATCAACACAAGAAAGAAAGATGTATTTGAGAACATTTTTAATAAATAATGTGACAAAAATTACTTTTCTGATTATTGAATTTTCAGTATGCAAAATTATGGCTAAAAATAAGAGGTTTCTTACATGAACATAATGAAAACATTAATCACATGGATTGTTCCCTTAGTACTGCACACCCTTTCTATGGGACTTTTTCAAATTACCTAAATGAACACACTTAGTTTTTGGTAAATACCAGCCTTTTTTTGTGGTTCAGTTTTGTTTGGCTTTGTGGGGTCAAGTCTGATAACTACATATGACTAAAGGTTCATATTGTTTTCTTCAAATAGCACCAATTATAAAGTCAATTAAATTCATATAATGTCAAAAAAATCATAGAAATCTACAGTCAGAGAGTATCACTTGGCAATTCCAAGTAGGAATACTTCTGATGAACTTCTAAGGAAATCTTATAAGATTCAACATTGGCCACAACAAACGTAACACTTTCTTTTTTTCTTAAAGTCCAGGAAAACTTAGAACCATTTGGTTCACAGCCCACAATAAAGTCTGTACACGACTTCACCAGCTGTCATCATTCAAATATTGCAAATACAAACACAGAGCATTAAAAAAACAGGTTAAAAACACTTCTCAACAGTTTCTTCCATAAGACAAAAATGGTTAATAGTTACAATGGTTTACAAATAAAGTTTAGTGATTGTGCTTTTAAAACCAAAAAAAAAAAAAGATTAAAAACAGTGCATTACAAAAACAAAAATCAAACAAACTTCCTTAAGTGGCACTTCTGAACGTTGAACTGACACTACCGGAAGAAATTTTAGGCCAGTTAAGATAGGGATGTCCTTACTCAATTGGTTGTTAGAAACATCCACTTGCTTGTAATATGCATTTGTAGTTGCTTTTTGATTGAAAAATAGAACAAGATTTTTTTTGCTAGGTTTACTTATAACAATGACTAGATAACCAGAGGTCCAACTGGCTTAGCCCTACTCATCCAAAAGTACATTTCCAAGAATATATTTCAGTGATTGAAATGAAGACAAAATTAAGTACCACCGGGAGTTGCAAAGAGTATATATTTACAATGCTTTTACCCCATTCAAACCATCTGCAGTTCTGTATTTGATATATTTTTAGTTAATCCCAGCAATAGGTGATATGAAAGACTGATTTTAAAATCATGTAAAATGAAGTATGCTTTAATTGGCATTAGCAGTTGGTCATAGAACTATTATATTTTGAGAGCCCTTAGCATGAGGTTGATTCATCACCTTTGTATCTTTGATCAATTTCTTTTTGCTATAAATTCGCTTGACATATAAGCAGTGCAATGTCATATCTCAGGGGCAAAATGCAAAAGAATTGGTCTGTTCTTTCTTGCTGGCTGACGGCTGAAGTAAGCAGCCAAGACACTTCCCTTGCTGGAAGTCAAGTGTAACGGTTGCAACAGCGAGGGGGGGAGAGGAAGGTTCCTCAAGGGTTAGGCAATCAATCAGCAACAATAAAAACCCAAGACATTTTTAAAAAGTGGTATCCTGATAGGAGGAATAAAAACGACAATTTGTACATTCTGATTGCACTGAACACTTCAACTGGCATTGCGTGTCGTCAGACGTGAGGCATCTTGAGTGACGATTTCACATTAATATCACAAGCCTCTCTGGTTATCTTCAGCTTTCAGTTTCCTATAAGAGATGAATTTTTGTTCAATTCAAAAACAAAGCCAAAGGTAATTGTCTTATGCTTATTTATATTCATTGACTGGGTATTTCTTTATTTGTTGGCATGTGTTGCAGTGTTCATCACAGCTAACTCATTTCTCAACTTTAATTGGTCTTTATTGCAAATTCAACCATCCTGAAATAAGCCATACCTGAATGTCACAGGTTGGGGCACAGGGTTCTGAGCAAGGAGCTCTATTTTTCCACGTTTCCAGTGCCATTTCTCCATTTTAATTCTGCATATCATTTTTAAATACTAGATTTAATAGTAAAGATATTTCAGCCCCCCTGCCTTGCACAAGTTCTTCTATTTAAAAGGAAAAAAAATTTAAAAACTCATAGTCTGGCAGCATATGTGGGAGAAGTTTTTCTTATTCCAAACAAATTTCAACATGAGATGCATATGGTACTCAATTACACACAATTTCTTAACATTTCTTCTTACATTTTGAAGTAAGACTCTCAAACTCATTTAGCATCTACTTGAGATTAAACATTTATAAAGAAACAAATTTGACTTTGAGTTACTTTTTATTAGCTAGAGAAAGCATACTAAATTTCAAAGAGAAGAGACTTTTAACCATGACTTCCAACTATATTTTAGATAATATTCCTAGAATACAAAGAAGGGAAGAGGAATTTATTTGACTTAGACAGAGTTCCTCTTCCGGCCAGGCTCGTTTCCAAAACAGTGAAAGTATAAGAGAGTAGGAAGGTAAGTCCAACTAAGCCTGGACAGATACTAGATGCTAAACACTCGTATCATAATAGCTCTCGCCTCATTGAGGTTTCAGATAACACAATGAATTATACCATCTCAGACCAAGGTCTTTCCCACCTTGTGTTCTGTCATATATGTTTTATATGTGGAAATAAGTGAAAGAATATGAATCTGATGTCTGTGAGGACATCACTGTTAGCATTTAAAATTATGAAATACATTTGAAGAAAATTCTTCAATTCACAGAACGTCAGGTGCCAACATCGCAGGCATTAGGATACAGAACATTTGTGATAAAATAGTTGCATGTCTACATGCTGACAGGTGTTCTTAATGTCGAGGGTTGGCATTACGACTGCAGTCTAAAGTTTTAAAATGGGGGAAATTAGGCATACCTCTAATTCTTCATTATCATCGTCTCCTCTTTCATATCCCCCAAGTACTTGCATTTCTGCCATGTTCCTCCGACCTACATTCGCCTGCTCTCTTTGTCGGCTTCCAGATCCTCGTGATGACATCGAGCTTGAGGAACTAGGATCTCTGGGGTTGTTTGATGTAGGGAAAGTTGGTCTACAGTACGGTAGAATATCCTCTGTGTAAAGAAATACAACGAGAGCACATGAACAAACAAGATGCTACACTTTCACCTACAATGTGTCACTCCTGTCTCTGCAATCCCGAATGGCCAAGCAAGACTGATTCTGAGGCGTAAGTACGAACACTACAAGCATAATAATGTGGACTGCCTTTTGCAAATTGAAAATAACAAGTCTTATTTTCCACGCGTTGGTTAGGGATTTGGATTGGCTCCACTCATAAGTCAGTGCCCATCCCAAACTCACCTGGGACTAAGACCATTAAAGGAGACAAGTCAAATGTGGAATCAATTGACTTCCAATTCTCTTTTTTCAGCATGTGATCTCAGCTAGTTTAGACCCCCCACCACCACCAAAATGATAGTAGAATATGTGCTTAAAGGAGCTGTGACATGCGCAAAGACAAGACAGCAAGATCACTGTATAGGCAAGGTGTTCTTATGAGGAGTTAGGAGGGAGAAGAAATTTCCCAGTCATATGGTAAGTTCAGGGTCAGATTCTCCTTATTGAGACCAACCTAAATGTATTTGCATCATTGAACTCTGGATCCCAGAAGGTGACTGTTTGGGTGGAAGCTTTACCCAGCCCCTGGCATCCCTGTATCCAAAGCATCTATAATGGTCAAGTGGAAGCGCCACTTCAAGTCCCCTCCCCAATCTCTCACTAAACCCTGCTGCATCTCAGAAAGCCCGCCAAATGATAACCTCTCTCCCAGAGATGCTCAAGACCACTCCCACTAGGTACTTCAACTGCCCTCCAAAAAATAGACAGTGAAGTTTTCTGGTCTTCCTTTCCGATCTCCTCTCTGGGGGGCTGGAAAGTCATCCAAGAGTGTCTTATCCATTAAACCTGGACTTTTTCTAATTTGGTTCGATTTGGTATGATGTGGTGGAGAGGCTTATTGGGGCATAGAAACTTTTCAGTGATTTCAAATAATAAGGCACTGTGGTGGTTTGAATGAGAATGTCCCCTGTTTGGTACCCTGTGGTGGAACTGTTTGGGATGGATTAGGAGGTGTGGGCTTGTTAGAGGAGGGGTGATACTGGGGATGGGCTTTGAGGTTTCAAAAGCCCAGCCATTTTGTTCTTTCTTATGTATGTGATGTAAGCTCTCAGCTACTGCTCTAGCACCAAGCCTGCCGGCTTGCTGCCATGATTGTCCTGAACTTAATGTAAATGGTTTCTCCTATTAATTGCCTTGATCATGGTATCTCTTCACAGCAATAGAAAAGTAACTAAGATAGTACACTAGCCAATTATTTCTTGAATTTCTATCTCATTGCAACTTTAAGTTTCCTGATGTGAAATAATTTTATTGTTCATTTTTCCTCCATAGCCTGACTACACTTTGGACATAAATCCATTAAAACCAAAACCTTTTACACATTCCCTTCATTCACCTCTGGACCTTCATCTCTGCATTTTTTTTTCTTTCTTGGGGCTTTTTAAAACAGGGTTTCTCTGTGTGGCCCTTGCTATTCTGAAACTTGCTCCATAGACCAGGACTCTGCCTCCTGAATGCTGGGTTTAAAGGCATGTGCCACCGCACTAGGCCATCTCTGCATATTTATGATCTAGTCAAATGTTCCTTCAGTTTCACATACTCTTCTCAATGCACCATAGATGCTGGCTTTCACACCTGAACGGTCTCCTTTTGACCTCATCTGAAGCCTATTCATACTCTGAGACACTCCGTTTAGATGTCACTTCTACAGTAAAGACCTCTGGATCTTTCCTGACGTTATTTTGCCCATCACACCAACCGTCCTCATTCTGGACTTCCTGGTGTTACAGCATGGTGAAGTCAGGGTGCATATAAAACGTGTTTGTATTTGGCTTAGTCTTCGAGACATTGTTGGCACAGGCTGGGCTATGTGGAGGACATAATGGTCAGTGACAGTGTCCTTAGGGAAGTCATGGATACCTAATATCTTAAGATATCTATGAATTATAACATCTATATTTATTCTCTCTCTCTCTCTCTCTCTCTCTCTCTCTCTCTCTCTCTCTCTCTCTCTCTCTCTCCCCCCTGTATGTATGAGCACATGTATGTGTGAGCACAAACTTTTTGAGGTCGAAGTTGATGCTTATAGACATCTGAAGACTTATTACTGTAAATATAGCACAATGAGCTTTTGATATGTGTAGGAATAAATCAACTGGAGAGGTAAATGTCAGCACAAAGGATCAGACCTTCAAGTTCAGAAAAGCACTTTCCTTAATTAAAAATATCCATTCATTACATATGCAAATCAGGGTGCCTCTTTCATTAAATAAATAATGCAAATTGAATCAAGAAGGTGAAAATTACAGCAATGCTTAGCAATGATAATTTAATGATATACACATGTGAGGTTATGGTTCAAAAAAAATCCAGAAAATCAAAGCATAATAACTGGATCAGCTAAATGCATTTCAGGGGCTAGGTGTCCTTATTTCCAGATTAACAGTTTCTGACTTAGTTCTAAAGAAAGAAATAATTTCATAATGCAACAGCTACTGAGTATATTTCTGCAGATTGATTTACACTCCTTCTCCGCTTTGCCTGACTCCGTCGCACTAGGATCTTTGTAGCCCTGCAGTTTTCTCCTAAAGAATCTCCCTCCTTCTTTGGAATTTGCTCATGATCACAAAAGTGGTCATACTTTCCGGACAGTCATGAAGTCTATAACTGACATCACAGTCTTTGGTGTATGAATCACTACTTGGAACACAGGGCCAGGAGTCAAAAGTTTAGTGCTAGATCAGCTTGCCTTAATGGCCAGAGATAAGCTAATAAGCTTTCGGAGCGGGTCTCCCCGAGGACGCTGTGGTGAGAGAGAGTGTCTTTGGAAAAGGCACAGTTCTGGAGTTGCACTTGAAGCCTGAGCTCATGTTGGCAGCACGAGTCCCACTTTGGTCGCAGAATACGCTTCTTGTTGCAAGGAAGTTGGTGAACCCACAAAGCAACTAGCTGATTACAAATCTTGCCAAAATATATACTAATAAAATACAGTAAAAATCCAAGTACATTTTTTATTCTTAATTCTTCCATCGCTCCTTTCTGTCCCCTCCATCATTCTTTTCTTTTACCTTTTTCTTTATTTTTTTTTTCAAGACAGGGTTTCTTTGTGTAGCCTCTATCTCCTAAGTTCTGGGATTAAAGGTATCCATCACCACCTCCCAGTTTTTTCTTTACTTTTTTATCTACTTTAAAAATCTCTTTCTCTGTTTTGCCATATACATGTGTGTATTATATATATATATACTTATACATACATATACATATATACACATATGTATGTATAGATATAAACACATAAAATGATGTCAATTCCTATCCTAAATCATTTCACATTTCCACCAATTTGATCCTCTTGATGAATTCCATGCAAGTCTTTGCATCCTAACCTTCTGAGAAGAATTTCTGCTCTTCACCTCCTGTTCAAATGTGAAATGTCTTACAGGTTCCTGTTTGAAAGGTTCCCCATTGGCAGTGTTGTTTGGGGAGGCAGTGGAACCCACAGGACTGGGCCAAGTTGGTAGAAGAGTTACTTCAACTGCGTTGGTGGTGGGTACCTATTCTATGTGCTCCTGGTTCCTGCTCGGCTCCTCCCTCCACACCAGCATCCCTACCACCATACCCTTTCTGCCATGTGCTCTGTACAAGTATGAACCAAACTAAATCTTTCGTCCCAGAAGAGATGTTATCAGATACTCTGGTCACGGAGAGATGGAAGTGACTAATACCTGTCTCTTTCAAAGTTTCCACTTCCTTTTCAGTTCTTCAAAGTCTGGCTTTTCTTCTGACTATTGCAGTCAAAAATAATCATCACAGATGACACATTCCAAGAGTTTCCTTTTTAAATAAGACTACATCAAACTTTCCCCTTGTGCTGCTTCATATTTTTTTGTGTGTGTGGTTTTTTGAGACAGGGTTTCTCTGTGGCTTTGGAGCCTGTCCAGGAACTAGCTCTTGTAGACCAGGCTGGTCTCGAACTCACAGAGATCCGCCTGCCTCAATTGGAGGGCTGGTCATGGATTATAACACATGCAGCCATGTCTACCGCTTTTTTCTTTTGCTACTTCGCATGCGTGATGTGCACGGTTTATATGTGTGTGGATGCATACATGTGTGTCTGTTTGTGTATGAATTCACATGCATGGGACTGATATCTGGAATCCTCTTCCTTCACTCTTCAATCTTATTTACGGAGGGAGGGTCTCTTGGTAAAACTCAGAGCTTGCTGATGCCTAGATTTGCTAGATAGCTTGCTCTTAAGATTTTCTGCTTCTGCCTTCCAAAGTTAGGATTATAGGAGGACAGCCATGTCCATCCTCCATTTATCACTGGTTCTGGGGATCTGAATTCAGGTCATCATGCTTCAAAGTAAGAACTTTAATTGCTCTTTGATTTCCCTAGTCCTCTTATATTTCTTACCTCCTTTCTTTCTAGTTGTGTGTGTGTGTATGACGCTAACATTGAACTCAAGACTCTGTTGGTAAGCACTCTACCATACACCTACTTTTAATCCTAGTGTTATTATGTTGGTCTTTTTCAAGCATGACATTGAAAGCTCATGGGTACGTTTTCTCTTTACATCTTTATGTCTTAGAAGTAGGCATCCTGGTCATTTGCATACTACTATTCAGTGTCCTCTTCCGGGAGGTTTCTTCAGCTTTATTTAGGTGTAGGGCTCATGAAGAAGTCCTACCCAGATGTAATACCTACAAAACACAATGACTGGCTCAGCAAGATATCCCTTGTGGTAAGAAAGAGGGAATTGACCTTTGGTGTAACCAATAGCTGTTTAATTGGACTTAAAACCTGCGTGATGGGAGGAAATTCCTACCTGGTACTGTAAACCTAGCCAACTGTCTGTAGCTGGAGAGGATAGAGACCCCAGAATAGAATCTACTGCTGCTATTCTCTGAGGTTAATGCAATTTCAACCCATATTCTAAATACTCCTTGTATGCACAGAGAAGTAGCGCTCTTATCTCTAGTCAAGATGCACTTTATTCCTAGAGACGGAGACTACCCCAGATCCTCTGGGTGACATGCAGAGAATAGAATACTAATTTTCATGTCTTAGCTATCACAATTGCTCTGTCTTCAGGGCGGACACCTTCACCATGCTTTGTAGAACGCGGATTCTCTTCTGTTCCTAGAATTATCATGGCATGTGGGACATTTTCACAGAACTGAGCTACGCTCCTCTCTCTAGTCTCACATTCCCTGAGCAGTTAGAGTTTTAGCTTTGGGAAATGTTCACACAGCAGACGCAATCCACGTGCTACAAAATAGGGTTTGCTTTGTTCTCCCTCCTGGAGAGCTGATTCATAAACATCTGCCGTACATCGCTGCTGACATTTAATCTTTATAATTCATACAGTTGTTATCTCAGCCCTGCGTGCTCTAAAACCCAGCTCTACTCCAAGCCTTTCTCTTGATTAATCCAGTTTTCTCAACTCCTAATGATTTTTTTTTGTGTGTGTGTGTCTATGTTATCGCCAGCTTCTAAGTCAATAAAAAATAATGTATGCTCCTCATGACATCTAGGCATTTCTCTTGTTTCAATTTGGTGAGTACAACCGATGCACAGGGCCTCACAGTCACGGTTCAAATAACCCCTTTGGACGGCATTATTGTTTCAACTTATATGTGACATGTAGGAGCTGGGATAACAAACCATGAGCCATGTGGCTACATGGAAATGAATAGAAATGGGTTAATGTAAGCTGTAAGAGCTACTTAGAAACATGCCTAAGCTATAGAAAGACCTGCTATGGTATTTTAACATTCTATTGGTTGTATAATAGCATGCCTACCTCTGGCATACCCATCTTGGCTATTTTTGCATTTCCTTGATGCTATTTTAACTCATTTTACATTTAATACCTAGAGTATTACTGTAATATCACACCTACTGTTTCAGCTTCCCCCTTTACTATCCTGGGCTGGTAGTTAGTCTTCTGAGCCACACACATACTACATCACTTCTTACTTAAAAGTCTTTGTTTAAAAAGTAAAGTTAACATACCAAGAAACACAATTCACTGTGGCATTTTCATACTTTGCTTGAATTCAGCTTCTTCCCCATCATCCTTCGCCTGCCTCAGATCAGTGGGTCATTCCCTCATTCCCAGCAAATAGTCTCTTTCTGCATCTAACGTCACAGGGACTCTATTACCTCTCTTCCTCAGCTCCCCGCTGCCTCTATAGTATATCTAAAACTCTTTCGTAGGGTACCCTTGGCGTTTCCAATTTAATCACATTTCTAGATTTGTCTTCAGCTATTTATCCCCGATCCTGATATCCTGGAAACCATTTATCATCCTTTATATCACGCTTTCATCACCTTTTCTCGATATCCTTCCTTTACCTGATACCTGCAAGACTGCAGGTTTGTTTACTCTGCTGAAATCAGGTTTTCCCTTAAAATCTAATGAAAGAATAAAATCCAATTCACGTGGCTTCTCTTCAAACAAGCTGTGTGATGTCCTGTACTGGAGTCAATTGTGTTAAGTAAGCTGAGCACATTCCCACCCTGCTGTTAGAGAAGTCTTAATCATATTTTTTTCATATAGCCACAAAAAGCCTACGCACTCATGTTGAAAGCTTATAGGATTCTGTGGTCGTCTGCTGTTTGGAAAATCAGTACCTTGGACGAGGTGTGTCTTTGCGGGAGGAAGGTCTCGCTTCACAGCCTTGTTCCCCCGTCCTTTCCCGTCATTTTGCTGTTCCTGTGCTTCTCTGGGGTCACCTGGATTTGTTCGCAGGTCAGGGACTTGCCGTCCATCCAGTGCTTCTCTCCCCTTGTAACTCCCTCCTCCTTTTCTGTCTGATGATCTGTCTGTTCTTGCTTCTATAGAAGCGAGTTTTGGCACCATTACAGGTCGTACCTCCAGCTGTGCCTTGGACTGAACAGTGGGCGATTTTATAGCAGGTGGTGGCACTGGAGGGGGTGGAAGATCTAAAAGGAAGATTTTAAATGTGTCAGATCCCACGTGTCTACTTTCTTCAAAACTAGATTTATCATTGGAGGCACATTCAGTTTTAAAATACTGTACTTTACATGGACTAGAGAAATTAAAGGTAACAAAAATAAAGACTGACAACTTAAAATTTATCATCCAAGCATGGAAAACCGGAATGATAGAGCCATGATTTGAAGACCACTACTACAGCGCTAGCTACTACTGTGCAAATTTTCCAGACTCCGATCCAGCACGGCTTCCTATTTGAGCTCAGCATACATTCACAGGTCCTAGATGAATATTCTCTTACATCTTTACGCAACTTATTCAAATTGATTGAAGCTGGCACTTAAGTTTTAATTGCCATCGCTAAGCTGGCCTTCTTAATTTGTAGGTAAAAAGTTAGACATAGATTTTTTTTTTCGAGACAGGGGTTTCTCTTTAGTTTTTGGTGCCTGTCCCGGAACTAGCTCTTGTAGACCAGGCTGGCCTCGAACGCACGGAGATCCGCCTGCCTCTGCCTCCCGAGTGCTGGGATTAAAGGCGTGTGCCACCACCGCCAGGCTCCACGTAGATTTTTAACTTATTTTCTGATATCGAAGATGTCTACTAGCAGACCAAAGACTAATGACTTTAGATTCTTAATCTCTACTGCTCTTTCTGGCATTTCATTTGGCCATACATATCTACAGTCCAATCAAGGTTCTCTTCACCCTGTACCCAGATATTTTAAACCAGATCATTTCTGGCAAAAATGTAGGCTAATTTCTTGTTTTATATGTATACCTACATCTCACAGTTACATTCCAAGAAATATTTTTTTTTACATTTTATACCATATTAGTTTGAATTCTTTACTTCATGAATGGGTTTCGAAATGAAAGCATGCACATAGTTTAATATCTATAAAGTGCATTTTCTTAAGCAAATCTGTAATTCATAAAAAATAATTCTTAGAAACATTCCATGAATAAAGAGAAATATATCTGAATAACATTTGGTAAGTTAACATAATGTGAACAAGTTTTCAGGGACTTGACTGTGATGTGAAGGATGTTATAATAGTCAATATATGCAAAGATAGGAGATAAAATATTATGGTGGAATGCTTAAAAGAGAGCAAAGATTACATCTGAGAGATTAAGAATTAATTAAAAATCTGCAATCTCATGAAAAAGATTTAGTTTACTTTTATTTCATTTCTGTACATGTTTGGCTACATGTATGTGTGAGCATCACATGCATGCCTGGAGGCCAAGGTATCCTTGCAGGCCAAAAAGGGTGCCGAATCACCTGGAACTGGAGTTATAAATTGTTTCAAGCTGCGATGTTGGGTGATGAGAAAGGAACCTAGGTCCTCTGCAAGAGCAGCAAATACTCTTAGCTTCTCAGCCATCTCTCCAGTCTCTCTGTGTAATCTTACAATGCCTTCTCCTTTTATAGAACCCCCAGCTAAGAAAATGCCCCTCACATAAATTAAAATACAAGAACACATACGTAGGTAATTCTGCCAGTGCGGCAGAAATGCGCTAGCCAGATTCAATGCTCTATTTATGTAACTGCTTAAAGTCTCAAGACCCTGCAATTAATGATAAATCAAGTCAAAATAACATCATTCTAAAGAGGATGGTGAATAATTTATGAAAAGTAGAACCGGAGAAATATAGATTTGGTTTTTAAATCAAATATGCAAATGTATTGCGAAGGTTGAAAAGCGGGGAAGGAAAGAGTCTATTCTAATAGACTAAGGTCTATTAGAAATACAAGAACACATACGTAGGTAATTCTAAGGTCCTAGAAATGTACTTTAACTCCACAAGACTTCAGCTGATAAATATTCATATATTTTAATCCTATCTTCCGTCTGGGTTAAACTTGAAACTAGCGAATGCAAAATAAATAAATAATCAGCCCTTTTAGTAGAACCGGAGGATGCGGACTCTGCTTCGCAGGCAAGTGTTCCCTGGGTGTTATGAAACCTTATATTTACTTACAGGGCAAGACATGGCTACGACATTTGAGATGCTGGCTGGTGGGCTCTTGTACTGAGAATTATGTCCTTGCCAAACACTACACTGAGAGTCACAACCCCCACTATCTAAGAATCTGAATGTATTTGGCATCATTTGAGGAGCAATAAAATTAAAACGAGCTTGCTAGATGGGGTCTAATCTAGTAGGACTAATAAAAAAAGAGTTTAGAGAACAATCACAGACTAAGGGGGAACAGTGAGAAGATGCAGGAGGTGCACCTCCAAAGATGCAGCCCTGCTCACAACACAGTCCTGGACTTTCCCCTCCAAAGCTCTGAGGAAATGCATGTGCATGGCTTTAACTGTAAAGTCCGTGGTACTGTTTAGTGACAAGTCACAGGTGGACCAGCCAAGAGGGATCCTCAAAATCTAGACAGACTCCGAATGAAGTCCTGTTTATTCATTTAAATGCTTTAGAAAACAACTGGGAAAGTTGAAATTTGAGTGACATTTATAAAGCAAAGATGCTATAAACTGAAGGTTATCTATTTTTGACAGTGTTCTCATAACTGATACACAGTAACTAGACTCACCCATCCCAGTCAAAACACTGCACTTGTGGAAAAGGCAAAAACTAAATCTAAAAATATTCAAATTCCTCTATACTTTACAAATATGCTTAATTCAGATTTCAACAAAATACATCTCAAATTCTTTCTCCCACCCACCAATATTATAAAGCAGTGTAAAAAACTATATTTCTTACTGGGTTTCTTCAGAATATTATCTGCAAATTTTTTTAAAAAAATATTTAATTTTATTTTATGTGCATTGGTGTTTCGCCAGCACGTTTGTCTGTATGGGAGAGTCAGATCCTCTGATATAGATGCCTGTGAGTTGTCATTTGGGGGCTGGGAATTGAACCTGTGTCCTCTGGAAAGGCAACCAGTGGTCTTAACCACTGAGCCATCTCTTCAGCCCTTCAGATATATTTTCTAAATGCAGTATAATAATTTGATAGAATTATTTTCTGAGAAAAATTACTTTTGTCTCTATTTCATAGCTGCTATCAGGAATATACACAGGCCAAGTGGTTGTGGTGCAGCCTTTAATCCCAGCTCTCAGGTGGCAGAGGCAGGCGGATCTCTGTGAGTTCGAGGACAGCCTGGGCTACAGAGCAAATTCCAGGACAGGCTCCAAAGCTACACAGAGAAACCCTGTCTCGAAAAATCAAAACAAACAGACAAACAAACAAATGAAAAGGGAATATACACAGATTGTGTAAGGGTATAGATCAGGAGAGAGAGCACACAGCCAGAATTATAAAGTGTGTGTGTGTGTGTGTGTGTGTGTGTGTGTGTGTGTGTGTGAGAGAGAGAGAGAGAGAGAGAGAGAGAGAGAGAGAGAGAGAGAAGAGAAAGAGAGAAAGTGTTGTAGTTTGTATTTCTTTCATTTGGTGCATTAAGAAAGATCGGAATTTTGTGGTTTTTAAACGATTAATGCACATTTTAAGAGGTATAAATAACATGTAGCTTTTCAATGAAATTTTCAGAAATGAGTTGAAGAAACACTCTAGTAATCATAACTGAAGAATGGATGGTTCCCTATGCTGAACAGAAGATAAAACTATAATTTAAAACCAACGTTACTCATTTCTCCATTACTTATTTTCATGAGCTCCAGAAAACTATTAGCTTCTGCATTAGAGGAAGAACTGATAATTTACATAACCCCTTTCATGAGTTGAGCTATTCTAAATCCAAGTAATATTTCACATTAACTTTTTAGCTTTACACACATTTCAACATAGTCCTTTTCCTGAAATTAAACAAAAAATAACTTTGGTGATTTGTCATTCTGTTTAATACTTTTTATTCTAGAGTTGGTTACTATCCATATTTGGTTTTCAAATCCATCAAAACAAGTCCTGGAGACTGCAGGACACAAACACAGCTAACACTTCTCAAGAATGGCATCTCTGATGCTTGTTGATCCAACAAAGTTTCACCATTTAAAGCATTTTTGGAGGCCTTACTCCATGCAAGACTTCTCTATAAATACATACAAATGAGAGGTAGAAAGATGCACGCAAAGTTTAAGGCCAGGTTTTTCCATATGTGTTCAATTTAGATGTGTTTACATCTTGGTTTGCCATTTGACTGGTCTTCCAGGGAAGAGTCCTGCCTTCTTGATAATAAACATTGATAAAACAGCAATAAAACTTGTAAAATGCCATTACAGGGTTCCCATAAATGTAAGATCGCCGGTATAGTTTGAGGATTTACACCTAGTGTTTGTCCCTTCACGGAGGCAAACATGTGCAGAGTCACTGTAATAACCGTTCAGAATCAGATAATCTCCTGACAGCTCACTTTTGCTGACAAAAGCATCCTGGGCAGGAGCCAGGAGGCCCAGGTGCACCGTGTGATGCCGGTATTTCATGAGATCTAATATCAGATGGATGCTAGTGCGAGAAAATACTCGGAATAAACTCCAGATAATAGCATGGACAACCACCCTTAGCAAAATTGCTTGCGCTCACCGTGCTGTGTGCTTTGTAGTACATTTTCCTGTCAAGTGGCAAGACTCACAGCGAAAAGGACCTCCCCAAAGAACCCCTCCCCATAACCTTGGATAAGGATCTATAATATTAAGCTTTCATATGATAATAGCAAATGAAGGCTTTTATGAAAAATTGCTGACTGGTCAGGAAAGGCCTAATCAGATTGTGGCTGCAGACACCCAGGAGGTGGAGAAACTGCCTGTGACACCCTTCTTCCCCCACCCCTTTAGCAAACTCAGAAAACTCGACAAGATGGGTGAGTCTGAGGGAATTTATCTTACATGAATTTCCAATAAAGTCCGAGGGGCTGTTTTATAAAATGCGAAGGTGGTGGTGGTTTAATAAATGCTGAGCCACCTGAGGCGCTTTCATTAAAGGCTCTCTCTAGACAACATCACAATGCTTGCATTCTCCGCCTCTGCCCCCTTGAGATTACAAGTGTTCCCTCTTCAGCGAGAGTCCATATTGCATGTGACGGTACGAAGAAAAGGATTTGAGGTGCCTTTGGGTGCTCAGACTAACTATAAAACCCTCTATGGTTGCAAAAAAATTGTTCTGGCATATTTATTGCCCTTTGTTTAACTGCAAAATTTATTTTGAAAAGCTAAAACAAAGAAAATGGAGATATTCTAGAGGTTTGCTGAGTGGACTTGGCAAAGGTTAATTCTACATTATGACATCAGCTAGAACCACAGCCGTGGTGTGAAATGATAAAATCAACTTTTAATTTCTTAAGCAGCTGTTTAGAAAAACTGCCAAGACAGTTGACAAGATGCGGAAGGATTCCACTTCCGTAAGTAATATAAGGTTACTGTTAGCGAATGTCAATGTGATCACTAATGTCAGTGAATGCGTTCGCTAGCCATAGAGGAGCAGGGGAATGACGAGCCTCACGGAGGCTTCCGTCCATTTCGGGGGACCTACCATCTGTGTAGGCTTCTCTGCGCAGATGTCCTGGCTGGTGTTTCTGTTTCTTGGCAGGTCTGGCTTTCTGGATGACAGCAGCACTCATGTTGCTGTCTGTAGACACGGGGCTCGTGGGCCTAGCGCACTGAGAGCCGTGGAAATGGCGGCGGCCTGAGGAGGAAAGCCAGAGGCAATCATTAAATTCCAGTGTCGCAGAAACAACCAAAGCAAAACACTCAAGCTGGAAAAAATTCCTAATTTTAAAACATACTTCACACCCACCAAATGAGCTGTCCCCTCTATGTGTGCTGACTGCAGAAAATACCCTGAAAGCACTGTTAGGCTTCTGCATTTTGTAAAAACCACAGGACTTTTATTCTGCTAAAGTCCCCATCGTCTTTACATAAGGAAAACACTGCGATTACTTTTTTCAACTATCATCACTAAAATGTTCTTAAGAGTGTTATTATTTCCTCGAATCATATATTCAATGACGGTTGCTTTTTCAAGAGGAAGAATCAGATTCCTTAACAAATCCATGTTGTAAAAAATGCACTGGCTTAATTATACCCTGTTTTTAATTAAGTCTGTATATGGCATTCTTTGAAGGTAGAACCCTGATAACTTAACACTCTTGGGCATTCTCTTTGTAAGCGAGTGCTCTGAAATTCATCTAGCTTACGTATGTAGTTCCTAACCAAATGTACTTCCATGCTTTTTCTGCCTCAGGATATTTGTCAATCCTCACTATTCAGTGGCCCCTCCAAGACTCCGGTGTGTGGATGTTGGTTATTTTTGGAAGGACCACATTGCCAGGTCATCCTGTGAACTTAACCTACAAAGCAGACAGGGGTCATTTCAGTGTCACCAATGTCCCTTGGAAAGATGACATACTATAATAGGTACAATGCTCTTCATCGAAAAAGGCAACAGAAGGCTTCCAGTGCCACGCTGACCTACAGTATTTGCCTTCTAGAAACTCTATGCACAAATCCACTGCTTCCTACTGAACCACAAGGAACTTCAGACAGACTCGGAAATCAGATACATCCTCCGGCTAGAAACGAGGGAAGCCACATCCGTTGAAATCAACACATTTAAAAGTGCTAACTGAGGCACATTAAATAATGGACCTTAATGCAGCCAAGTGAGAAGCAATGTGATTGGGTTATCCATTCATATTAACTTCAAGTCACATGATAAGCACCCCCATTTCTTGAGAAGGATATTGTAATAGGCAGAGGCCAGTGCATGTTTGGTTCATTATAATTATGAGCCAAATGAAACCAGAACTGCCACTAAATTACAATACAATAAAATATTAAACCCAACTCTCTTTAGCTATGATGGAGACTATTACAATTAAAGCTACATCTCCATGAAAACAGAGAATTAGAGCTGAGATGGAAATCATTATTCATTCTATTGTATAAGGCCATCTACTGCTCAAAGACCCTGAGGCAGAAGGTCGTTCACAGATGAATTTTCAACGTTATTCCTATGTTTCGTTGACTTAATGAGCTGAAACGTGCCATTAAAGCAATCTGAAAATAGTGGTTTGAGATGCTTAATTTCATGTACTTATTTTTTTTACAGAAGATTAAGAACTATGGTAAAACATATATATAATTAGATTTTATTTATTTATTTATAAAGTTAATTAGGTTTGCATATATTACTACATTTAGCTGCTACTGGGAAAAATTATATTCAGTTGATTTTTATAAAACATAGGCCTGAAGTGAGTAGATATTCTGTGATAATGTGTTGATAAATATTAGACATCTTTTTCTGCACAATGAATAATATACGTGGTTTTGTACTTTAAGTAAAACATCAATGAATACATTCTATACTAATAAAAAGTAATGACCAGTACACTATCTCAATAGAGTAAAAGATCCTACCAATATGACAGCCACTAAAGTATGAAAATTAAAACAATAGGCAACAGTTATTGACTTGTAATGATCTTTTCTTTTCCTGAAATATGTTCATTTCCTTTTGATCATATTGTTTCCCTCAACTATTTGTGTTTTCTTGGCTACCAGAAATGTTGACATACAGACACAGTATACACACACACAATACACACACATCCATGCAGAATACACATACACAAGAGCACACATACAAACTCATTCATGCACAATACACAACACATAGAGATACATACAAACACATTCAAGCACAACACGCACACACACACACATCCATGCACAATATACACATACATAAGCACACACATACATACATACACACTGATTCTACACAAAGACCATATGGTATTTTTGAAATTTCAATTATTTCCTTCTTATGCTGTTCCCTCTCTAAGTAAGAATTAAGTGAAAATGATCTAAAAATAAGTGCATTCATTATACTAGGCTATAACAATGATGGGGGGAAAGGGAAAAGTAATATGCATTTATATTAACTTGCTCTTTCAACTATTAGTAATAATATGAAACATTTATGCTTTAAGATATATGCACATTTCAAATATCTGTCCAGTTTAACTGATAAGAAGCATTATGGTTTCAGTCTGCAATATCCTTCCACAGACTTCATATCGAGTGCAGGTTCCTGGGCTGTACTTATGCTCTGGAGACTGTGGTACGTTTATAAACTAGGGCCTGCCTGGCAGATGTGGGTCATAAGAACCAGGCTTTGAAGGCTAGACCTGTTGCTAGGCCTAGCAGGATTCTCAGCCCCATTTGTCCTGCAGTGAAGGAAGCCACAGAAACCAGTGCCTATCAGGAACCGAGCCTGCCTGTCCTGCCTTCCTCCTGGAAAGGGCGCACCCAGCTTATACCAGGAGTCAAATATCACACTTCCCTCCAATGGTGCTTCCTTCAGGAACTGTGATCATAGTTATGTAGGGAATCTCTACATGCTGAGGTAGAGGTGAAGGAGCCATTTCCCAAAGGTTTGATTGTTCCAACTGGTTATTTCCTCATTTCTCTTACAGAAGTGCTAATTAAATGGAACCATCAAAATGAATTTCATTTTAGTGACTTTATGCATAAAATCTATTTATATTATGTACATAGTAACACGAAGTTCATTGTATTGAATATATTTAAACCTTAGAGAAATTTTGTCAGTTGCCTAAAAAGTATTTGCATACATGCAGAAATATAAATATGTAATATTTAATGTAATGTAATGTAAATATATATGAATACATTTGCTATAGTTATCATAACTGACAGTATAGACAGTTTCTTCTCCATCATCTCATACAGAGTTTATGAAATAAAAGTTAATACACTATTTTAAAAGTCTTAGTAACAACAAGGAAATAATCAAACCAAGTCATATTTTTGAACTTTGCTTTCTGTGGGCACTAAAATAAGAAGAAAAAACCCAGAGGATTTTTTTTCCACACAGGACACATGATGGGGACACTGTTAGCAACAAAGACACGCATCTCTTGGTGAAGGATGTGCAGGACTCACCAGCAGCATCCTGCATTTGGCGCCGAGCGACTTTCAGGCCAGCGTACTCTGCCGCTGCAGCGACTGCCTGGGCAAAATCAGCATCCGTGAAAAAGGAGCCATCAGATGAACTGACACTGGAGCGCCCACTCGAAATGTTGTCCTCTTCTGAGGCTGAGCCCCAGCCATTGATCATGGACCCAGTGACAGAGCTCTCAAGGTCCCCAACACTGGATGCTGGGGTCTGCTCAAGCCCACGCAACAAAAGCCTTCTAGTTTGCATTTTGGCAACTTCCATGTCAGCTTCGTCTTCCTCCTCTTCTGGGGCATCCGTATCCATATCTGAGACGAGAGGCCCCGAAATGTAGCCATAAGTATGAGGTGGGGAAATTGGCCGAGGTGGTGGCGGAGGACTCACAGGCTGCCGTCTGTGGAAAGATGGAGAGGAACAGCTCAGGACACCGCTTAAGACACAAAACACGAAATAATGGACCCGGAAGCTGAAGTTCACCGTGGCCTAGCATTTTATTTCTCTTCCTGTCATGGACATAAAATACTCTGACAGAAAGAATGTCAAGGAGAGGAGGTGCATTCTGACTCACAGCTACAGTCCAGCATGAGAGAAAAGTCACGGGGTATCAGGGCCTTGAGGCAGTTGGAGACACTGTACCCAGCAGGAAGCAGAGGGAAATGGATACTGCCGACCTAGCTGCTTTTCTTTATTTATATCATCCAGGGTCACATCCATGGAATGGTAACACCCATAGCTGGGGAGGTGTTCCACCCTAATTAGTGAATCGAAATACCTGTCCCTCCCCCCAACAGGCCTATCGCCCAAGTGTTGCAGGTGTTTCTAATTTCTGTACATTGGCAATAAGAACTGGCGCATATGGTCTATTATTTATTGAAGTCAAAATAAAGATATTCAGTTCTCTAAATCTCATGTTTGTTCATTTAATTATGTTCACTTAAAAAAAGGGGTAAGGGATAATCCTTATTTGGGGTCACATTGTATTTGTGCTAAAGACTTTCTAATATTCCCAACTGTTTATTATTATTAAAGGTAATAACATTGTATTTGTGCTGAAGACTTTCTAATATTCCCACTGTTTATTATTATTAAAGGTAATAACACTGTATTTGTGCTAAAGACTTTCTAATATTCCCAACTGTTTATTACTATTAAAGGTAATAAACATTCGGCTTGAAACAGTTTGTTCTACACACATTTTTCTTCTCTTTTCTTTATCGCTACTCCTAACTATTCAGAGCAAATGGAGTCATTCATCTTGACAACATTCAGCAAAAATTCATATGATTAAAAAATACATATTCAGCATATGCCATAATTGCTTTTAGACTTTATTCTATTAAGGAAAGCTATGAGATCCAAGAACAATTTTCTCTGATTTAATCATTTACGAGTTCCACTAAAGGTTATGAACTCTTTTTAAACTCTCCTGCTTTTTAGTGTTACATTACATATCTGTTCAAGCTTAACTGTATTCTACCCTTCAACAGTGATGTTCAGCTGGGCAGGCTTGTGTGGATGTAGCCACTTGACTGTTCAATAGGATTAATGCCATTTATTCTAAAGTCCCAGAATTTATTATGAATCAAAATAAGAAAATACTATAATACCACACTTATAAATAATGGGTCCTAGCCATTTGTCCAGATTAACACCATTTAAAAGTAAGTCTTTCCATAATCCACAGTGAGTTTAATATGGCTGAGATAGTGGCAATCATTTGGACACTAATGGAAAGCAACATTGTACAAAGAGAATGGCTCTTTTATTTGGAGCATGCCCGCAGAAAAGGAAGACGTTCTTCATGGAAAAGTCCTGTGTAGTGATGCCTCTCCAAGCCAGGTGGAAGAGATAAGGTAACGGGAGATGTCAAGTGCGATGATCCAGGGTAGCAGCTCGTCAAATTCTACACTCTTCAGAAGAATGGCTACTAATTCTGACCAGCTGAGAACCGCCAGTAGAAGGCAGCTGTCATCAGGATCTGACATGTCACCTGGCAACTCCACGACATGGGCAGCTTCAAGAGAGGATACGTGAGTGCTAATTCACATAAAGAGATGGTGGGACTGGGCAAAGACTACAGGTGTCTAGAGACGCTCTCTCAGAGCACAGTTCTCATTACTAAAGCGACTTAGAGGCAGTGCGTCCCCTTCTCCATCATGACAATGCTCATTGAGTACGATGAGATGGAAGAGGGTCCAGTGCTGTCCCCTGAGGAGATGAGCTGGCATTTGCTGCTCACATTCTCTCCCCTTTCCCTCAGGACTGGAAGAGGCAGGAGGACAAGACGAGAAGTCACGGCAGTGATAAGCCACTACTCCACGCCACCAAAGCCCGCTACAAAGGATGTCTGGAAATGGATGATTACTGTGTTTAAATGACTTTGGAAGGCAGTATGGCGGTTTCTCAGGAAATTCGGGATCAACTTACCCCTGGACCCAGCAATACCACTCTTGGGAATATACCCAAGAGAGGCCTTATCATACAACAAAAGTATATGCTCTACAATGTTCATAGCAGCATTGTTTGTGATAGCCAGAACCTGGAAACAACCTAGATGCCCTTCAATGGAAGAATGGATGAAGAAAGTATGGAATTTATACATATTAGAGTACTACTCAGCAATAAAAAACAAGGACTTCATGAATTTTGCATACAAATGGATGGAAATAGAAAACACTATCCTGAGTGAGGTAAGCCAGACCCAAAAAGAGGAACATGGGATGTACTCACTCATATTTGGTTTCTAGCCATAAACCAAGGACATTGAGCTTATAATTAGTGATCCTAGAGAAGCTAAATAAGGAGAACCCAAAGAAAAACATATAGGCATCCTCCTGAATATTAATCTTCAGCAAGCGATGAAAGGAGACAGAGACAGAGACCCAAATTGGAGCACAGGACTGAAATCTCAAGGTCCAAATCAGGAGCAGATGGAGAGAGAGCACGAGCATGGAACTCAGGACCGTGATGGGTGCACCCACACATTGAGACAATGGGGATGTTCTATTGGGAACACACCAAGGCCAGCTGGCCTGGGTCTGGAAAAGCCTGGGATAAAACCGGACTCTCTGAACATAGCGGACAATGAGGACTACTGAGAACTCAAGAACAATGGCAATGGGTTTCTGATCCTACTGCACGCACTGGCTTTGTGGGAGCCTAGGCAGTTTGGATGCTCAACTTACTAGACCTGGATGGAGGTGGGGGTTCCTTGGACTTCCCACAGGACAGGGAACCCTGATTGCTTTTCGGGCTGGGGGGAGACTTAATTGGGGGAGGGGGAGGGAAATGGGAGGCGGTGGCGGGGAAGAGACAGAAATCTTTAATAAATAAATAAAATAAAAAAAAAGAAAAAAAAGAAAAAAAATAAATGAACAGAGCTGGGTCTGAAATGAAAGGTAAGCAGACAGAGAGATGCCTAGCAGGTGGTCAGTTCTTCCTATGGTCAAAAATCACCCAGGGTTCTGATGTGGCTCTGTACTATAAAGAGGGAAAAGTAAGTTCAACACCACACCATTTACAGTGTGGGCTGGCCGTTCTTTGAAGTAAGCAATTTTCTGCTTTGGATCCCAATAAACGGAGACACCTCAATAAACTTACTTTATTACTTAAAATTGAACGCTATAAAAGAAATGATTTTGAAATAGCACAGTCAACTCACCGAGACACTGGCCAGCCATATTTTACAGTGTTAATTAATTCTTGTAACTTGCTGGTTTGTTTTGTTATCATTTTACACAAAAGTATACTGAGATTCAAAGGCTGCAAAGTTCTTATAGTTCTTCTATGTAAGTTCGGAATTGAAAGTGTGTCCTATTGCCCAGGCTACGACTTTCCTTCTAGGAATCGTACTGGCTCCTCTCTCCACCTCATATTTTTTAATATAGGAAAAGGACAGACATTTTAAAAATAGATGTGTAAAGAAAAGCAAACTGAGAAATGAAAATTAACGCATTATATAAAAGAATTATATGCATATAAAAAGATAATATTATAGAGAGTAAGCATGTCTTTACATATTTGCATATATATAGAAATATATGTATGTGTGTATGTATATATATGCGCACACACAAACTACACATATGCATTCCTACAATATAGGGGATTAGTTTTCATTTCTGGGTGGGTTTAATTCATCTGCCTGTGTGGCACTAGAAGCAATATGAAAAATGTGCCAAAGCTGAAGTTATTTAAAAGATTAAAATGGATAATTGCTTCAATGTGGAATGTGTTACACACAGAGAAGGAAAACCATTGTTCAATTTGGAGTGTAATAAAACTGTGTACTTAAAAGATAATTTACTGCCTTTGTCAGCGTTCATAGCCACAAGAGCAGGCAACTTTTGTTTCTTTTTAAAGACATGTTAGGGTTTTAAGCACAAAGGGGACTGTTTTGACCATCAATAAATGGCAATAAATTGTTGTGGAAACGCTAACTCCGATGTGAAAGGATGCCAATACTATTGTGCTTGGAGAATTTACATTCTGAAGAGAGAAAATACCTTCATGTTAAACAGGGGCTGGTTTTTTAACTACAAACTACGCAAATTCCGAGAAAAGGCAGAAAAATTTATTCAAACCATCTGTAAATAAGGCCAGCCCAGGGAATGTGTGATAAACATGTACAGTTTGAAATATGTAATATATTCTATTGAAAAACAAAAAGCTATTTCAGGATGCTGCGTGCACATGGGGCTTGTCGCAAATGAACCTCAACCCTCTCGATTCTTCCCCTCAGGGGTTTCAGTGTCTCATGAAATAATGTACGCGTATATGTCTGCAACTGTCTGCAACTCACAGCACTCAGGGCTGCTGCAAAAATGATGCCCCCATAAATATGTTCCGGAGGAAGGGGAGAGGGTCCATTAATGTAGGATAGCAGGTGTAGCCACAGCTCACCATTCAACACTTACCAACCCAGGCACAAACAGGAAAACCTCTGAGATGTTTTTTCAAACGCTAGCATTGCATAAATGTTCATGTAATTAATGATATCCTATTTTTAGAAAGGAAATTTAATTTTGCTTTGTCATTTGAATTTCTTTTTCTCCCAAGAATACTAAGTTCAAGCTATTTATATTAAAAAATACAAGTAAATTTTCTAGCCCATATGTGAATGTTATTTTTATTGTTCAGGACATTTTTGTTAAATATTAACTGTAGCAAGGCAGCATCACCTAATATCTTTGAAACAACAGATGTGAATGAAGTTTAAACACATTATTTTTATTGTAACCAACTAAAAAAAATGGCAATTCCCACTTTACTGAGTCTTAAATATAAATGGAATATCTTGGGAATACACTGGAGAAATTATAATATTTATAATTCAAGACTCTCTCTCTCTCTCTCTCTCTCTCTCTCTCTCTCTCTCTCTCTGTGTGTGTGTGTGTGTGTGTGTGTGTGTGTGTGTGTGTTGCACATGGAGCCAAATGACAATCTTGGTATTACTCTTCAGGCAATATAGGTTATGTTGTTATCAAAGCAGGTTACCTTGGTTGGCCAGGAGTCAGCTTATTCCTGTTTCTACAGGGACAGGATGACAAGAGGAATCCACCACGCCTAGCTTATTTTTATAATTCAAATTTGCATGGTAAGGATTTTACCAACTAAACTATCTCTTCAGCCCAACAATGTAAGCCTTTAAATTCTTACTAAATTTCATGATGTTATAATACTTTGACTTCTAAACTTTTCTTAATATATATCATAGCACTTATATATGTCTTTAATCAATAGGCATAAAGTCAATGAATACATGAATTTTAACATTTACTACACCTATTACAATAAATGTACTAGATACTTAAATCAATGAGAATATTACCAGCAAAAAAATTAGAGGGAATATTTTATATTTTAAGACAAATAATAATTTTAAGTCATATATAACAAACATAGGCTAAAATTTGTATATTTTAGACTGTTTTTTAGTATGTTCATAACAACCTCCTACTCCAAATTATTTTTTAAAATGAGACTCGGTTAGTCTCCCATCAAGAAAAAGATTTTCATCTTGTGTCTGGATAGACCACATCAGTTCTTTGAGCAATACAATACAGCAGAAGTTAAGGATAACCCCCGGTTCTCAATGTGGTCCTTATTGGTCTGACAACTTTCTTGCCTTGACTTGAAGCCAGCTGCCACTGCAAAGCGCTGCTTTTCTGAGACTCTATGTTATGAGAAGCCTGGTCTATGGGGTGAGAACCGGGAGGAGAATATTAAGTGGCAACAGAGAGAAGCCACGGAGCTCTGAGACCTCATGGGGTATGAGATGAGAAACAAGCCACTTGACAGGAAAACTGAACTGAAGATGAAGATTCCACAAGAATTTTTTCAGAATTCCTGACTTGTGGACACCATAAAATGGTTGTGCCAGTGACCAATGAGCTTGTTAAACAGCTAGAGAAGAACGAAATCCAGCATTATATTATGAATTTTGGTGAATAAAACAGACACAACAGTTCAAACATGCATGGAAGACACAAACAAAATCACACGCTCATAATGCAGTATTAAAGATGTCCCTTGAAAGAGGTTGTATAGGACCCGGAAGTGTCTAAATTCATATTGAGGTTACAGGAAAATAGAGTTTGACATTCATTCTTGAATCTAAAGGACACACAAGTGTTAGGAAGATGTGATGGCGTTCTACAACGAAGACTTAGAGCATGCAAAGATCTTGGGGTGAGCAAGAATAGGGTTCAGTCCTGAGGTGAAAGAAGCGCCTGATGACAGCAACCGCAGCGACCATGGGTAAGGATGAAGTAATTGAAGAAGAGGTCACAGATAGTCCTGACTGCTCTCTGGGTAATGCTGCCTCTGTTTTCAGAGAGATGGGCAGTCACTGAAGGACTTCAAGCAGTCTGAACTGCAGGAAAATGCCTCAGCAGAGTCTGCAGCAGGAATTCTGACTGAACAAGGGGCAACTACATACAACAAGACCATTCAGTGGACGTGGCAAGGATGTAGTCGAGGGGAAAGGCTGCCAGAAGAAATAGAGTACATTAGGACTGGGGTCTGTGTGTCACTTGTAGTACCATACCGGAGTGATATTTAGGTAGTAAAAGCTTTCAGGAAAACAAGTACTTGGATATACGGGAATACAGGATATAAAATGAGATCTGTAGAGACATAACTATCACTAATGTGTGCAACAGCAATGAAGTAGCGGGGTGATGCAAAACAGAACACATCTGTTTGACAGACATACAGAGAAGAAAGTAGAGGCTGCATTCAAGATTTAACTCCAGATGAGATTCCTCCATTGTTCACTCACGGAAAAGGAAGACACAATGTAAACACCAACATTCGGGAACAGGTTAAACAGATTACAAGATACATTTAACACCAAAATGTCTACGTTAGAGATGATGGCCGTAGAAAACACACTGCAACGGAGATAGCAGCTTGTGAAAAAATGCTAACAGATGGTACGGAAAGAAATGAGAAAATATGCAGAGATAAGGGCTTCTGCAGCTCCTTTTTTATGTAGATAACTATCTAATTTATTTTCTGAGGTTATAAAATAATTATACTATTTCCTCTTCCCTTTCCTTCTTCCACCTCCTTTTTACTGAACCTTTTGACATGATTACATAGATTACTGTCACTTTTATAATTTCTATATTGCCCAATGTGGACCTTTATTTTGAAAATGTCTATAATAAACATGTAGAATATGATTGTTACAAAAAGCAATAAGCACTATTAATTTTTTAAAGTGTGTTTTCTTTGACTTTGTCAATGTCCAGTGTCCAGTCTAGCAATGCTGCTGGAAATCAAGTTTATTTACCTCATGGCCTGAATATAATAGCTCTCAAGGCATTCAGTATAATGAAATTGTTTTTCAGTTTGGGGATTTAAATGCTTTTCCCAACTATAAAGTTTCTCAATATCAAATAGTAGAAAAAACACTGAAAATTCAAAGACTCAGGAATTCTCTTCTCAAAGAGTCTTTAATTCAAATAGAGGAACAGATACAAATGCCAAAGCAACAAGCAATCCAATTAGCATGGCAGCACAGGTATGAAGAAAGCTTTGTAGAAAGCATGAAAAAAACTGCTCACTCTTCCACCCTGGGCTCAGGGACCAGAGCAGAAGAGGTGGAGAGGATAAGGGAGTTTCCTGTGAGAGTATAGTATTCTAGGAATGCTAGAAGCTACCCTGAGGTCATGCCAACATGACTGCCTGAAGAGGAGCTGAACAGGAGGACATCAGTGGACATTCTAACCTGGACTGGGAAAGCTAAAGAGGCCTCAGCCCTACATAAAGAAACACAGGAAACAAAGGAGTGTTGAGAGCAAAAGAAAGTCTTTGCTGGGGAAGAATACACCATTCGATAGTCAATACCAAATGGTCAGCCCTGAAAATGTACATAGAGAGACTGAGAAGGGCATATTTATGTATTCAGAAATATATATGTACACACACATATACATATATATGCATACACACATATTTGCATATAACAACAATGAATGGGAAAAGAGGGTATGGATTTGCAGAAAAGCAGGGAAGACTATATGGGAGGATTTCAAGGGAGGAAGGAAAGGAGAAATCACATAATTACATTATAGTCTCAAAAAAAGAGAGACTAAATTAAAGGGAAAATGTGGCTTAGTTTTCCCCAGGCAACTGGAGGACAGCATTGGAGAGGGGGAGCGGCCAGACTCACAAGGCTGAGACATAGTAGGCTGATCATTCTACAATCTACATAAGACAGCCACTAAGCTCAAGAAACGTGAAAATATTGTAATACTCAGGAACAAAGTCTGGAATGGCTAAGCAAATTTGACAGCTATCAGAATATAAGTAGTGGGTCAATCATTTCATAGGGTGAAGATATCATATGTTGACAACAGCCTGTCCCAGACACTTAACTTACATTATCTTACTTGATTCCCAGAACAACTCATAAAATGCTGTCAGGAAGGAAGACTGGGCAGCAAAGGAATGGAGCAAAATAATACAAGCAGGATACAGAGAGCTAAGGTGTGAATGGGAACCCCGGAGGTGGAAGTTAAACCACAATTAATGGCAGGAATGAGAAGAGAGGGTTCAGGGGAAGAAACTTTCAAAGCCACAGAGTTAACAGTGAAGTCAGGGATTGGAAGAGGTCAGGATAGAGAAAATGGAAGTCACTTTTGTTTCAAAGGAATGTGGAAAGGATTACGAAGGGAAGGCAAGAGGACAGGCTAGGCAGAAGGTAGGTGGTGTGGGGACCCACATCTGTTACTCCTGTAGTAGGGAGGTCTGGAGAATCAGCACAAGTTCACTGCCAGCCTGGGCCATACACAGAGATCCTGTCTCAACAGAGCAAAATATAAGCAAGTAACTGAGTAAACAGACAAACCACCACCAACAACAAAAGAAATAAAAAGGCCGTAGAATAATCTGGAAGACAGTGGTTCCATAGGCAACCCAGAGGGGTGTAGCTAGGCAACAGGAAATTTAGGTAATTTTAGAGAATGAAAGAATGCTGAGGTACCCCAGAGCTTAATGGTGTCTATTAGCGCCTCATTTGCTTTTAATAAGAATAGCAGAGATGGTCTGTGGCCTTAATAGGGAAAAGAGATGCCTTATTTGTTCTCAATCTTCATATAGTTGCAAGGATTAATACTATAAATTTACATATATGTTGACCCAGTTCTACAGAGACAGAGCTCTCCATCATTCATAAGAAGGTTTAAAAATTTCCTTCTATAGAGACAACATGTCATTTACATTTAGTAATAAGCTCTTAGAGTACTTAATAAACACTGTAAATTGTGTCTTAATCTACAGGGTTAAATTCAAGCAGCATATGCTAGAATTTGTTTTATTCACGAATATTGAAGGAAAATCTTCTGAGGCAAATAATGTGTGCAGTTTCAAAAGAATCAGTAAAGCCACAGATACATAACACAATGTGTCAAGGTCAATAAAACAGTACAAACAAAATCATCAACGAAAACAACTAACAAGACACAGTAATAGTTTTTCTGTGGTAGAAATGACATGCATATTCATTGTATATAATAAAACGAATTGTTGGAGATGCTCAATAGGTTAAAAAACCATGCCTGGGCATGCAAATTGATACTTACACTCATACACACATGTCCTATTTGTAACCTGGACAGAAATATTCCAGTCCAATAGTTACACCAAAATAAAGACATCTAAAGCCAATATAAAATAAATACACCAACCCTGTTACAATGATATTTTGCTGGACTTCAAATGACAGGAGAAAAAGTCTTTTTTCTGCACACCAAAGAGCTATGTCATCCATATATAAAAAAATTTAGAGCATGAAACACTCACCATCAAAAACACAAGACTCACCCTGAGACAGGTGCTCATGAATATAATTATCATAATCACAGGTGAACGTTTAGGCACATTATCTTCCAGTTACCAGTTCATGGGGGTCAGTTCAGCTAATGTGAGAATCAACAGTGTTATTGGTATGTCCATTCATTATGCGGGCTGGTAGCACAAGCACACGTTTATGTGACCCAAAAATTATTGCATGGTACAGCATTCAACAACTAATCTCTGAGGAGCAGAAATCCTGATTGGCCAGCGAGGCAGCTAGAGAGAACATACCTCCTTTCTGGCTGGTGGGCCATGTGGCCAATGTCCTCTGGACAATCCTGTAACATGGGCTGGAGTTCCTCCTGGGGCGAAGGGGTGAGAGTAGCTGTGGATTGGTGGCTATAGGACACAGCCGCTGGAGAAGAAGCAGCCCCCCGCACCGGAGGTGTGGGGCCTCTTTCATCTTCCTCCTCTTCTAATTCATCCTGCTGCAAATACATCCTTGCAGGTGGCACAGGACATGGCATTTCTTGGTCATAGCTACAACAAATTATAAGAATGTGCATGAAACTCTTTGTATTAGAGAGTGTTGGCACCAAATTCCATTCAGATCTGTAGGTTCTGGGTCTCATTCAGGAATCGTTATGAAGAAACAGCTCCTTGGTAGAAGTGATCACAACATACGATAGATAGCATAGTTTAGGAGCGAGAAAGTCTTACAAAAGGAAATAGCTTTGCATAGTGTTTTCAGAGCATCTCCAACATCCTTGGGACCTTTTGGCTCTGTCATTCATAGGTTCTTTAGGAAAAGATGGCAAAGGTGCTGCAAATGGCCCAAGCTGGTGTTCTAAGCAGGGAGAAACCCTTCCGAAGGGACTCAAGTCATTTAGTCTAGCACCTCCCATGTTTCCTCTGACACTACAACAAGTATTGGTTCTTTAGTTGGATACAAGACTGGTTGGTTTGTAATTAGGGTTTTGAATGCAAAGCACAGTGGCTGTGAGCAATTTTATCCAATCTTTTTATCCAAGAGAGAGTTGCGATGGGCATCAGGATGAGGGCAGGGAATGCAAGCGCTCTTCTTCCTCTTGCCCCAGGGCACTTGCATTCATTTCGATGGCAGAGAAAGATCATACCGTATAAGCTGTATACTTCTCATTCTCTCTCCCTTTCTTGTTCTTTCTCTTCTATTTCAGAGAGACCCCAGGTCCTGCTTTATAATCCAGGCTACCCTCAGTCTCAGAATCTGGTTGCAGCTTCCTTACCACGGGGATGATAGTCGTGTACCATGAAGCTACTTCTGTAAGCCCCTTTTTAACTAATATTCCACTGCCTGTTTGACTTCCCTCAATCCGAAGAGCTGATGCTCAAACACTGTGGTGGTTTTGTGTATTCTTTTCCTTTTTTCATTCGAATAAGTTATCCTTTGCCCCTCTTGCCTATGTTACCTTTGTTCTCAAGAAGCATGGTAATTTGTTCTCATATCTAGATATCTTATAGTGTAGTCTTCATGTTTTTCTCTCTTGTGCATCAAATCATTCTCCAACTCCTCTCTCTCCTCTCATCAAGAACTCCATAGTCTAGTCCTTAGCCTGTGTTTGCTGTCTGTGTCACTGCACTAACCTTTCAACCCATCTCTTGGCTTCTGATAATTCCTCTCTCCAGTATCTTCAGTGGCTCCAAATTTGCAAAATTAATTGTTCACCACTCAGAGATCACTCATTTACCCCAAAGCAATAAACTATTCTTTCATTGCTTAAACAATATAGAAGACACAGGCCAGATACTCAAATATCTGCCGATCTGGTCTCCAGCTGCCTTCCGAGCTTCCTCCCTCCCTCCCATGTGTTTCCTGTTAGCTCTCCAGGAGTCCACATCTCTGTGTGGTCCCCATGTCCATAAAGTCCCCTCCGCTATTCAGAACCCTCTCATGTGTCAAGATGGCAAACAACTGCCATTTGATCAGAGAGCCTTCATCCTTCCCATTCAAAACCATCTTCTTCGGGGGCGGGCACTGTAATGCCTAAAGGTTTTGTTTTATTTTTTCTTTCTTCCTATAAACTTCATGTTAATAGTGTGTGTGTGTGTGTGCGCGCGCGTGCGTGCGGGCATGCGCGTGTGTGTACTAAGCAGTAACTACTGTAGAAAAGTGGCTGGGACAGCAACCTTTTAAAAACAACCGCTGTGCAGATCTTTGTTACTCGCACATTCCGTGCCTGCAAATTTACTGACTCAGTAAAATTTATATATAACCACAACATCGGCCTGGGTGACATTTTCATGGTCATTCCCACATCTGCACAGAGGCCCAAATTAAGCCACCTGCTGTGTATGTTCCCAGCTGAGGTTAAAAAATGTATAAATAACATGGCCTGCTTTTGGGAGTTCATGTTTACACCCTAAACAACCACCCTCCTAGCAGCTTTTATAGCTCTGAGCTTCTTTCTTAACTTCTTTCATGTCTTTTGATTTTTGCACAATATTGTTGATTTTCCTATTTGTTATGACTCCCAATGGAGGTGCCGAAATACCACGGAACTAAGGAAGGTATGTGTAAGGAAGGTGACAGGCTTCATGTCCCTTAGAGGTGACTATGCCCAGAAATGATCTAGTGCTGTTGGCTGTGGGCATCACATTGGGGAAGAAGAAGAGATGTTAACTAAAGTATATTCTAAACAAAATGCCCATAAAACATAAGGATACACTGACAAAAATCATTGTGGGGAGGCTCTTAGGAACTCCTTCCTCTCCGGGCATTCTTTTCAGTAATTGAGCATCACCAGCATAACTGTTATATATATATATATATATATATATATATATATATATATATATATATATATATATATGACTTGCCTATAAACATTTTCTGTATAAGAACTTTACTTAATGAAATATTATTAGGAAAGAGAAAGATGGGGCTTTATTTATGGGCAGAACTGAAACTGTTAAAACTGTTTTTTTTTTTTTTTTTGTAGGAGAACAAACTAATCAAGCCCTATTTCTGTTATTTCGAGTCACTGAAAAGACTGTATGTTCAGGTAAATTACACTTTCTGGCTGTTTAAGTCTCTGTTAGGAAGTTTCTCCTTTGATGCCAATGGTGAGGCCGCTTTTTATTTTGTCTTGCGTACCATGTCCAGTGATAGATTCAGGAAAGGGTAAACAACACACTTGCTTCTTAAATTTTACCATGCAGTGTATTTATACTAATAAATGCTTTCAGAATCAGCTTTGCAAAATTTAAATTTCTAAATAAACTCTTTGCAGCACAATGTAATATTATCAAAGAGTGCTTTCCAGTATACTGTGAGGTGTATAGATTGATGCAATGGTTATAGGAAAAATTAAGGTGACAAGGCCATGGGTGTGTTCTGAGGAATCCATTGCTAGAGAACACCATCGCATGAACATCAGCGTGCACTTTTGCAAACTTGCTTGTGACCCGACAGTCCACTTCTCAGCCCTGAAGTCTGCTATACTTAATATAGAAGAGAACAGAAGCAATGTGTTTGTATTTCCAGAGACACCAAAGATAGAAAACGTATAGTGGCCAGGCAGTGGTGGTGTACGCTTTTAATTCCGGCTGAGGCAGGGGCGGGGACGGGGGCAGGAGCATTGGTAGGGGTGGGGGGGCAGGGGCATAGGCAGGAGGATCAAGGCTAGCCTGGTCTACAGAGCAAGTTCCAAGATGGCTGGTTCTACACTGAGAAACCATGCCTCGAAGCCCCCACCCCAAAATAAGTCCGATGAAAACACTATTGGACAGGGATTTTTTCGATCTATTATTATCTTATGGGGTTAACATCATATAATATGTTTTGACACAGACTTCAGTTGTTCTATGAGTATGTAAATTTATTTGAAATATCATGAAATCATGTATATATGGTTTAATGCATGAACTTACATGCATACACACTATTTTAATACATGCATACATGCATACACATATGTGAGTAATTAGATACATGTGTATACATACAATATGTATGTCAAAGAAGTTTCCTAAAACTTAAGTAAGATTTGAGGCAGCCCTAGGGAGAGCTTCTATACGTGTGCATATAAAACATGTGTGTATATATAGCACATGGGTCTAATTTTTTAAACATTAATTCATATTTGTGATTTCTCTGAGGAGGGCCCTTAAGTCCTTCTGTTTGACTTAGAGGCTGGTGTCTGTGAACTTGAGTAACCTCCTTCGGCAGTACAGGTGAGCCCCGGCTTGTCTGCTGTGGAGAACATAGGTGGCCTCTCTCACGGGACAGCCCCCTTACCTTTCATCTACAGACAGGCTGTATTCTTCACTGTTGCTATGTGGGGGAGGATGCGCCGGAGGAGGGGGAAGCAAGTCTGCCCAGTTCATTCCGCCCTGCTTGGGTGCCTTTGGTGTCCGCGCCCCTTTCTTGTGTCCTTGACTCCCTAGAAAAGAAATACAATACACGTCTTTTGTTTCTGACTCTTACATTTTATTTTCCAATTATTAAAGGCTTTAATATTTTCTGCTACTATTCTACAGTTCATCACACACACACACACACACACACACAAACACACACACACACACACTTTTCTTCATTAAGCAAAACCTGATACAGGAGGCCAAATACTGCCAAGTTCAACTGCCAAGTACACAGCAAAGGAAGCAACATAAGCGTAAGTGAATTTTACAAGTCATATCATTAATAGCAATCTTCCTAGAGCAATTAATTGCATTATGGATTATCATCTGAAACAAATGAGCTGTGGACATATTTTCTGGAGTGCCTTTTTATTATTTAATTGCTGAATCCTAGAATACAATAAAATACAGATACGATCTATTAGTGTTCTACTGTAGCATTAAATCACTGAATATATATAATTTGTACTTGTCCATTGCAATGTTTCAGACACAATGAGATTGCTCATTTTCCTGGGGAAGGAGAGGTAGGGTAAGATAAATTGCCAGAAGAACTAATACATTTAATGACAAAAGAAGGAAAAAAGCGCATCTTAAAAAAGTATTTTAACCACAATTTCTATAAAATTAGGGTTAATAATAATAATAATAATAATACAAAACTGGTTCACTTAACAGATTTCAGATTCATGCGTATATTATGAGCCCTGAATCTGTAATTGTTTTTTCTCAGATGAGTCCCCAATATCACAGAATTACTTAATTTTTCCTTATGACTCCGAAACAAGTCCCATGGGAGATGAAGCAGGCCTTAGCTTATTCAATGAGCCTTTAAAATGGTTTTAAGTCTCTTGGGACTTTCTAGGCACAGGAACTGTTTGTCACGCTAGCTGTGCTTGGACTGGTCTGTTATTGCATACATTGTGGGTGGAGAGGCAGCTGTTCGTCATAAACGGTGACTATCAGGCTAAGGCATCTTAGATGTGTGCATCTGTTCTCTTACACCTTCAGCTGCCTGCGCTGGAGGACCATGGGCATGTGTGATGGAGGTGCATTAACCCGGGCCTTCCTCTTCTGCATCTTCCTTAAGAACTGTCTGCCCTAAGATGCTGAACAGTGCAGTCCTCCCCTGAATTTCATTTATGGGCTTTGCTCTCCTCCACCTTTAAGAATCTTCAGCATCCTTTCATCAAACCCCCGTAGAATAACCAATGATCACAGCAGCTTCAAGATCAGGTACCTAACATGGCGAATGGAGAAGCCAACTGAAAATCAATAACTTAGAATTATGTTTTTCCCTAATCATATACGGTTCCCTCTACAAATAGTCAAGAATTCCCAGATGAAATGGCATATAGTTACAAAATGCTTAAATATTGTATATGATTTACCCAAAAACGATTCTTGAAATTTTATTCAAAACATGGAGCTTTTTCACTTTGAAGAAAAGGAAAAAATATGTAACACTTTGAAAAAAAAAGAATATTCAGTATAATCTGAAAAAAATCTAGGTAAAGGATCATTTCTGAGTGCCTTAAATTCACTTAAGAACCTTTCTGGCAAGGCTAGAAAATGCCACACCATTGTGCCTCGCGTAAAGGAAGATAGGAAACAGCATATGTGAGCATCATTACAGAAGAGGGCAGGGCCACTCGGCACAAAGACCCTAGCAACAACTCCTGCAGTTGCCAGGAAGCTCCATTCTTCCCTGTCCTGGAGAAGCATGCTCCACTTACGATCAATCGCTCTGTTCTCATTGTGGTGTGACTCGCCACATGTTAGTTCTAATAATGAACCGCCTTTAATTACAAAAACAGGACTTAACTGCCAACAAACTCCCATCTGCAGCCCTATCAGGAAAACAGCTGGCAGGCAGCTGCAGCCGCACCCAGACCCACAGGGAAGCCTCGCTGTGGCTTCTGTGGCAGGACAGGCTGAGACTGGGAGGAAACTTCCTGACCTTTCCAGCAAGAACGGGGAGATCTTAGAGAGACTGTGAACTATGAGAGGTTCCTGCCACCCCTCCAGCCCAGATTACTGTTTCTCAGGCTTTCTTCTCCTAAAGTGCACCAAGTGGTAACTTAGCAAATTAATCACAAGTGTACTATTTGGGGCTATGTTTTGGCTAAGGGAAGAAAAAAAAGTTTCAGCACCTTGAAACATTATTTTATACTTTTGACCTTGCTAAGACTCAGTAACAAAGAAGGAAACAGGAGGCGTGGTATCTGATGCCAGGTAGGACAGGAGCTGTTTATTGGGCAGTCACTGCTTTAAATTGCAGACCAGACCCGTGTCTGCAACTACTAGGATCCAAAGTGATGAGACACTTCAGTACGGAAACTCATTAGCACTCCGTTCATCCTTTCTCTCCAAGAGAAAGGCTGACACTGTGTCTGTACTTACCAGATGTACTACTGCCCCGATCTGAGCTGTTGTAAGATCCTCCTGTATTCTGGTCATAGGACTGGTTGTACGGAATGGTTGGGGGAATTGTGTCATTTGCCCGATAATCTAGACATTTCAGATAGAAAAAAAAATTGTTTATTTCCTCTCAGTTATTGCACGTTTGTTTGGTTTATATTTCTAAGTAATGGAAGAAGCCAGCTGGATCATGTCCTAGTCTGGTTTTATTTTTTTCTCTTCAGATTGCCAGGGTAGAGAAAAAGCTTCTTCTAGTTGAAGCGGACACATACATGTACGTACTTTTAAAATGTAACTCCCTCCCTCCTTTTTTCACCCCCTCCTTCCTCCCCCTCTCTGCAGAGCAGCGGTATTGTAAACTAAGACAGCTGCCACCTGCATGCAGACATAACCTTTGTTCGTTCTCTTAGGCTGCCTCTCTGTGTAAGCACACCAAGACTGTGCTTTATAGTCTAGCTTCAAACCATAACGTATTTAGCAGATTAGCTACATACCCAATTCTGGTTATATAGTAACAGAACAGAAAGATGTCAACAACATGAATCTAGTAAATGTCTAGATCCAGCCCAGCAATGCTTCTCGCTTGGGCAGAGGTGACAATGTAAACCCATAAGCCTGCCACTGGAACATGAGACGGCACTAAATTCGTCAGTCTGTTTGCATTCCAGAATCTTTACTATCTTTTCACATGCTTAATTTGCTCTCAAGCAGTATAAATGAGCAGAAGTTCGAAACTATTTATACACAGAACTTCTAGACCTTTCCAAGGCTCACAGTAAAAACACACAACATGGTGGAAAAATGAGAGAGGAGTTTGAATGACCAGAGTGAACTCCAAGACTGTGGAAACTGTCCTATCCCTGTCCGTGATTGTCAAGAGCTTCTGCAGGAGCATTAATGCATTTCATTAAATGGGGCTATTATATCAATCAAGTGCTTCCTTAAACTTGGGAAAATGTTAGATGACTTTATTATGAAATTAAAGCACATAGCATGGATTTAATCAGATGAAATGCTTAAATTACTCTTTGGTAATCTCGAGGTGTAAGCCCCAAGAAAATAAATCCTTGTCTCTAATTACTTACAGTAAAAATGCGTCTTTCACCTGTCTACTCGCACAACATGGTCCCATCTATTCAAATGAGAGCAATCTTGTTTTTCATAGAGGTACAACGCTGCAATTCGCACTATTACAGCAGGAGCCTGAAGAACTACAGAGGAATCAAGTACCTGTCTCCTCTGAGCCCCACATCACAATACGGAGACATTCCCCGCAGGCCATACAACAGCATTCCAGTGCTTCCAGTTAATATGAAACTCAATTTATTTTAGGTTCTATACCAACAGACTTCAATCAGGTCAACCACAGAAATTTAGGTCCTAGAATTATACAATATAGCAGGCAGAGGAACCACATGAAGCGATACAAGAAATTGAACCACTTCTCCAGTTCGAGTTTAATTTAATTATTTTTTTCTTCAGTTTGATATAAAAATGCCATTCGTTTATATGACCATGTATTCGCAATTATCTTCCATCCTCAAGTGGAAAGGGTGGAATAGTCTATTTATTGAGAATGGGAGGAATTGTGATAGCTCTACATCTGCCTTATGAATAAAAGATCGCATGTCCTAAGCAATCCCTCACCTACTATTAAATTTAAATTAATCTCGAAACCATTTGAAAATACTTATATATTATTATAAAATCAATTTTCCGAGGTTATTGTTGTGCTAATTAACTCTTTGACACTGGAAATTTTGCAGTCAAAGAAACAAGAATCATTTCAATAATCAAAGGAAAGATTTGGCGTGGTAGTCACAGAATGGTTTTCAGTCAGTGCGGGATTGAGGGGATCACTACAGAAAGCACAGTGACAAGAGGAACAAATGCAGAACCCTTCACCTTCACCTTTGTTCAGCTTGTTTTGCTCCATGATGTTATACTGAATTGGCGCCACTTCCTGTTTCTGCTGACCCGGAGGCTTCCAGTGTTTCTCGCTGGAGTCCCCGCTGCCATTGTTCATGTTGTTGCTGAGGTTTGCCGGGATGAGCTGCGTAGTGGCATAGGGAGTAGGCTGCCCTGATGGATTGACAAAACGCCCGTCCTTCAGATTTGGGCTATTGAAGGTTTTCATCTCATTGATTTTGTTACTAAGGTCCACATCACCATAAACAGTTGACTCAGGGAGCATCAGATTTGTTTGTTTGTTATCCAGTTGGTTGTTATAATTTGCTATACAATCAGCTACGTGCAATGAAGAGGAAAAGGAAAAAGTCATTCCGCATGGTTATTCGTGTTAAATTGTTTTTTCCTAAGAAGCTTCCTGAGTTATAAAGAAATTGGTCCATAAAGTACAAGTGTCCTAAGATGAACAGAAGGAAATATTCACATGGGCTTTCAAAGAAAACCGAACTTGGAGGAAATAGGAATATTCATGTTTTTTAGTAGGAACCAAATAATTTGGAACCTCTGTTAGTGTCATGCATGATCCACTTTCAAATAGCTTTCCTTGACCAACTCCATTAGTAGGAATTACACTACAACAACATATAGATACATACAGATCTGTATGTGTCACCTTCGCATTTCCTGGCCTCAGGTTACCGACCTATTTGACACTTTTGAAACAACAGAACTAAGCAATGAGATGGGGACTCAGGCAAGGGGCAAACACAACTTCTAACCGCACTCTCCAAGAGCTGGTGTTTCAGTGTTTTAGGAAATGCTTCTATTCAGAGCTAAGGGGAATAGGGAGGAGTAATAATAAACAGTGCTCAGGAGGATTTTATCACTATCAGAGAAGGATGCTACCTAACCATTGTTCATGGTTTCATAATGACACCCCATGAAGTCTAAAATAACAATAATCATGGCAAAAGGAATCATGGTCAACAGGGTCATTTAATTAAATAAAGACAGAAGTAATATCTAATATTTCCAACATCTCATTTCCAAGCTAAAGTCTACCGTCAGTGAGATAATTAGAAACTCAATAACATATATATAAATGTATTTAATGTCTGCAGTTCAAACTATTAAGACAGCAGGAAGAGCTAAACTTACATTTAAGCTACAACACTTTAAATTGAAAAGTTACCATGGAGAAGTAACGTTATTTTATTTGTGTTGCTCAGAAGTGGCACCAACACTTTCAGGTTTCTTGGAGAATTAGCTTTCAACGGTACATCTTTAAAAGTGGAAATTAACAAGCTTGCTACTTACAAGGCGATCAGGAACATATTCTTAAGAACTTGCAGTTTCCCTCTTTTACCGAATTTAAACACTCTGCCTATCTGTTCTACACCATGGATGCTCCGTTCATCTGGCCAGGAGTAACTCCATCTTTAACTTCTAGCCATGAGGCTTCTCGTAGTAGCAGAAACACAACAAAGGCAATGTGGTTGTGGAAACCTCATCATATTTTGGCAATCTTTCTATATGAGTTTTATGAAATAGGCTGTTTCTAATCTTGCCTCTCATTTACCCTACCCTGGCAATATGGCAGTCACAGGTCTTTATAGGTTGTCCCCATTTATTTACACCTTCCTGTTGGTGTCGACGCTGTCTTTTATTTAGGCTTGTGGGTTCTCAGTCTAGGCCAGTAGAGCATGGAGCTCTGGTGGATAAGGACCATGTACACTCAGTGAATGAGACCAAGGATCACTTTAAGGGTAGACACAGAGATTGCCGTTTGATTTTTCTCACAGTTGATAGCATATTCATCTACAGCCGCTCTCTCTGTCTTCCTTTTTAAGCCCATGCTGGTCTGTGCTTCCACAGTCATGCCTTTCCGTTCTTTACTTTAGTAACTAGTTACTTTGGTTTCACGTTCTGTGATTCTGTGACTATTGGGACTTCACCTTCCTTCCTTATCTTGCAGATTCCACACCCATTTGTTCTATTCTGATGATTTAGGTGAAGTTTATACAACACACAATAAACATAGGCAGGTACTGCTGCCGTGTGTTCAGATGTGTGTACCTCAATGAGTACCCTTGTAGCATTAGGATAATGCTTTTCCATTATTAACTCTGATTTAAAAATTCAGTTCATCAGAAAGTTTTGTTATTACTGTTAGTGATAATCACTGTTATTGCCACTAAGAATCTGTTTTTTTTCCTACAGATTCTTTGGCCTTTAAATAGTCATATTAAAAAATAGAATTATAAATATTTTTACAGACTTTTCCCCCCTATTCTATAATTTGTTTATTCTGTTCTCTGGAAATGATGGACAGAGAAGTATGAACGTTTAGGGATGGATAAAATATTGGACCAAGTTGGATGGTTATGTATTTATGACTTCCTAAAGTTGCTGACCAGTTTCCTTATCACTCAGGAAGGACATATGGCTGTTTCTGGCTAACTCCTCGTAAGACTAACAGGCTTTCAGCTCTAGCTGTGTCCCTAACCTGGGCGACTGTAGGTTGTCAGGTTGCTGTCGCTGTTCCCATTGCCTGTGCAGCAGTTGATGGAGCAGTCATTGTGATTGTTGCCAGTGTTGGGCCACGTGTCTGCCAGCCAAGGCTGTGTGGCAGGCTCACTAATGTTGAGAAGTCCTGGCCTAAAGGAAAACAATGCAGAAAAGCAAGAGATTAGGACTAGATAACGATTCTTATTCAGGATTCCAGTCAACATTTTATTTCATTAATCTTGTCATATTATAGTAAGCTATGCCAAATGATACTATAGTGTTTTATTTGACATGCAATCATAATACCATGGTCTGTGTGGTGTCTGTATGGACACATCCATAAATCCGTAGAGTTGCATTTCAGAGTTAAAATCTTTACTGTCTGCAATTTTTCACCTCCCTTTAAATCATGGTGATGAAAAAATAAACACAGATGAAATTAACAGGGCACATTTTTGAGTCTTGTAGGTAGGACCAAGTACCTGACTTCATTTTTGATCCTGCAGGGGAAGCCCAGCCAATCACCTTGCTTAAAGGGCGGAATCCCCTGAGGATATTATTTACTTATAAATATTGCGGGTGTGCTCCCCGCCTTCCCTTCTTGTATTTCCTGCCCGTCACTGGATCCCTGGTGTTGTAAGCTATCCCTTCATTAAATTTTGCTGTTTCATATTAAGCTAGCCTGGTTATTACGCCGCATCATGATCCAGTAAAATTCATCCATTAAAAAAAACAGAAGAGTAAATAAACTGAACAAAGAAATCTTTCTTACAAAGCATAGTTGCATTTTTTTCTTCCAAGTTATAAGCTTTTCAGAAAGAGTATGGAGCACTAGGGCATCTCGTACAGTGGTGACACATCAGTGTACAGTGACGCATCAGTGGTAGAGTATCACATCAGTGGTACAGTGGTACAGTGGTACATCAGTGGTATGTCAGTGGTACATCAGTGGTAGAGTATCACATCAGTGGTACAGTGGTACAGTGGTACATCAGTGGTATGTCAGTGGTACATCAGTGGTAGAGTATCACATCAGTGGTACAGTGGTACAGTGGTAGAGTGGTACATCAGTGGTATGTCAGTGGTACATCAGTGGTAGAGTATCACATCAGTGGTACAGTGGTACAGTGGTAGAGTGGTACATCAGTGGTATGTCAGTGGTACATCAGTGGTATGTCAGTGGTACAGTGGTACAGTGGTACATCAGTGGTATGTCAGTGGTACAGTGGTACAGTGGTACAGTGGTACATCAGTGGTACAGTGGTACAGTGGTACAGTGGTACATCAGTGGTATGTCAGTGGTACAGTGGTACATCAGTAGTATGTCAGTGGTACAGTGGTAGGTACATCAGTGGTACAGTGGTACATCAGTGGTATGTCAGTGGTACAGTGGTAGGTACATCAGTGGTAGAGTATGTCAGTATATCAGACTGCCGTTCTGTAAGCTTGTCAACTCATAAATAAAGGAGTATTGTCCCACAATGAAGCTTAACGTGCCGAAGTTCCTGCACAATGGAAAGCTGATGAATAAAAGCTGACAAAACAAAGATGTTGACAAAAAGAAATATCAGTGCTCCATCCACACAAGCAATGTTAATCTGCTTTCATTTTGGGGAGGCAGAGTGCATGCGCAGTAATTACCGAGTGACCGAGACACGGGGGCCAAGAGGTCAAACTGCGGTCTGTGTGCTTTTTCAGAACTGACCCCACTTGAACTCAGCATCAGAGATAAGGAGCATGAGATTTTCTGTACCATCCACAATAGGCTGGCACCACAGATAATTCTGTGATTGTTGTTGTCATTACTAAAGTACATCACCATATTTCTCATTTAGCTGGGAAGCACGAACTTGATATTTCACTCTCTATGACTTGTTTTTATTTGGTCATATATATCGTTAAAAGTATATAACTTGTTATGCTTATGATAGTTATTTGAGGGTAAATTCATTTCAGATGAAAAATACAGATCGATAATCCTTGTAGTTGTGTCCATATGGGAACATACACTTAGTTAAGATGAGGATTATTCCCTGCTTATAACATGTGAACTTGAGGAAGAGACCTGGTCAGTTGTCCTCATCAACGTAGACCATGAAACCCAATATGGACAAGTTCAACAGAACCACCATATACAGGCTGCCCATGCATGCTTCAGCATTGCCAGGGCGTAAAATTCATATAACATGTGACACATTGCTGAGTTCTTCAAATGTAGTGACCCATTTAAACACCACAATGTTATGGGTTCAGACTGCTATTATCTTGAAGAAGAGAAAACTGAGGCGTACGAGGGAAGTCTGGATACTTGTATGCACACTGAGCCGGTGGCAGGGCTGAGCTTCAAACACTCACAGTGGCCTCGGTGTCCACACCCTGATGTGGCATGTTATAAGCACACATAGAAATCCGTGGGAATTCTCCTATGTTCCCAAACACTTAACAACAGGGAGAATGAGGAAAATGTTTTATAGTCTCAATAAAGCTGTTAAAATTGGGCTATTTAATCATTAAAACAGTTGATAGAAACATACTTGAAAGAGCAATGTTGCTGGACCTTTGAAATTCTAAACATTTCAACCGATGTTGGGCATGGATATGTGGGAATTGCAAGAGATGTTAGGTACAGAAAATCTGCATCGGGTACTCTTTAGTTATCTTATTTCCCCTGAATGTAAGCCTGTATTGTTAATACTGTTGGAGCTATTAAGAACAAAATGTCTGAATTTGGCACCGCAGAGGTACTATGGTATACATCAAGTACAGGTCAAGTGGAAAATTCCCAGACTGACTCGTGTGTTTCAAAAGGAACAGACAGCGTTTTCTATGCTACTGTGATTCCCTCTGAAAAAACACTTAAACAGAGAGCGCTTTGATATCATCAGAGGCTTGGAGAATTTCTCATACAAATGGGTGATTTCCAGCAGGAAGGAAGATCCACACACCGCGCCTCGGGCTTCTGTTTAGACTTGAGTTTGGAATGAAAATCACTCTCCGGGAGAAGGTAAAACACAGCTCTTGTCCCACAGTGAACCTCAGAGTGCCAGGTGTGTGTGGCAGAGGTCTCGGTGGAAGGCAAGGGCATGCATAGCTGCTCTCATGGGGCGGCTTTGTCTTTCACAACTAACAGTTCTAAGGGCTCTACTCATCCATTTATGCTTCCAACGTGGAACATTAACTCCCTAACGGAAGCAGCAGAAGCACAGGATACAGTGTGGGCTGGCTTAAGCATGTTAGAAACAACTTTACATGATTGCATCTGCCCATATATTAAGAGGATCCATTTGACAAAACAAACCAAAATCCAAAAATCCACCAACCAAACAACAACAACAACAAAATCCAAATATACTCTGAAAATTACATGGCAATTCCTTCCCATTCTTCCTTTTCCATTACTTCAGATATTCCTATCGCTCACTCCAAGAAGACTTATTTGAATTGATAAACCACAACATAACTACGGTAGAGTGTAGGAGCTGTGGAAAAACTGTGCAGAATCCCAGTAGTGAAGGCTGCCATCCTATTGGCTGCGTCCTTTCCCCACTGGGCGAATGAGTTTCAAAGTCCTGGGATATGTCTAAGAGTTGCCAATGTCTTTAAAAGAAGCAAGATGTGGGTTCTCTCCACTTCTGTGTGTTCTTCCCCGACAGGAAATGTGGTCTTGGCATTCTTTACCAGGCTAGGCTGACCTTCACACACCCTCCCTCAGGTTTCCCTAGTTTTTCCTAGTTCATGCTGTGGTTTGGCATGCAAGTAGGTTTTCTTGGAAGAGGCAACTGGAATGTCTGAGGCATGAGAAACGAGTGAGGGAGAACAGCTACTTAATATTGCCGTGCTCTTTCTGGGTTTCCACACACTGTCCTTGGCATGTTGCGAGCTGGTCGGTTGGCTTCACCACAAGGCTCATTCTTTTGTGCTAAGGGATAACTAGGTCTACAATGTGATGAACCGTAAGATTTTTATATAGCCATTTCTTTTATAAAATGGAAAAAAACTCCAGTCCCAAAGAATTCTTTAAAAGCAAACAAAAACAAAGGCAACATGGGCGCCTTTGGCATGCATCCTTTTCTTAGGGTATCAATGACATCCTTGAAGCACAGAATTTACTGATATCACCTGATGAATTGGCTTGATTACATAATAAAAATTCAAGTGTTGAGTTGGGAAGAGAAAAATCTATAAGGAGTGTGCAGCCTCAAGAATAAGAATATGAGTTTGAGCCCCAGAATCTGAGTAAAAACCTGGGCAGTGGTGAACACTCCTTCACCATCTGCTACCCCAGCTCTGGAGAGGTGGCAACGGCGAGATCCCTGGGGCCCCTGGGCCAGCCAGCCTGGTTAAATGATTAGTTACAGGCAAGTGAGTGACAAATCCTGAGGAAGGACACTAGACGGTCACGTTTGGCCTCCAGAGGCCATGTACACGCATGGACACACGCACGCCCCCTCCACAAACATCCACACTCACAGCAATTCATGTACTGATCATCAGCTGTGCACTCACTACAGACCAGGACGTCACATTTTACGGTCACATGGTCACACACCGAAGGTTGAATGCTTTTCTGTTAAAGCTGAAACAGGAACCATGGAAGGCTGTTTCTGCTCTAACTACTCAGTTCTGTCACGGGCTCAGAAGCAGCTTTAGACAGAATGGAGGAAATGCATTTGTTCTTAAACTTTTAAGATCACGTGTACATGTGTGTACCTCTGTGAGAGTGTTGCATAGTGCCTACAGGACCCAGAGATGGGTGCCTGATTCCCTGGAGCTGGAGCTGCAAGCAGCTCTCCATCCCTTGGTGTGGGTGCTGGGAGCACAACTTAGCTCTTCTGCAAGGGCAGTGGCATGCTTTTAACAACGGATGCATCCCTGCATCCCAGCAGCAGCTCGGCTGTGGTCTAAGCGTGCACATTCAGTGATGCTTTATTTCAAATAAATAAGAGCTGATTTACCTCATGCTTACCATGGTGCATACTTCATGGGAAACTATCAAAAAGGGAGTTTGGATAAACTGAAAAGGGATCGTAGGTAGAACATGATCTTTAGACTAATCCAGTAAAGTGTGTGCAATGTCATGATCCAGTGTGAATAGAAGACAATGTAACATGGCAAGTTGATACGGCAGGGCAAGAGTCTGTGGGCTCTATTGTTATCCCGAATTTGGGGTTGATATGTTACATGTAGAACTGGAGTCCTACCGGTCACAGTGTCTTCAGGAGTGATGATACAATTAATACACACCCCAAAGATAATTCTTGCCTAGCCTGACAGAGAATCTGCAGGAGTAGTTTTAATGAAACAAGATGCTGTTGGAACGTCCAGTGCTTTCCTTCCAGATTCAGCGAAGGAAAACCAGGGTTTGCAGACAAATAATGTGAGAGACATTGAGTGTGGTAAGAGATGGCTTGTCAAATGCCCTCCCCCACACAGGAGGAAAAACCAGCCGGCTAAGAGACTTTGGCTTAGGTGTCATTGACCTAGTGATGTGCCAGGTCCACCGAGGATCAAGAATCTCAGATATATGAAGAAAACCAGGGCTGAAATATGGACAAAGAGAACTCAGCAGAGAAGATGGACAGTACACGTTCTCGCCTCCACCCATTAAAAAAATAAAACTCGCACATGCATGGGTGCACACACCAGCACAGACAAACACACTCGCACATGCATGGGTGCACACACCAGCACAGACAAACACACTCGCACATGCATGGGTGCACACACCAGCACAGACAAACACACTCGCACATGCATGGGTGCACACACCAGCACAGACAAACACACTCGCACATGCATGGGTGCACACACCAGCACAGACAAACACACTCGCACATGCATGGGTGCACACAGCAGCACAGACAAACACACTCGCACATGCATGGGTGCACACACCAGCACAGACAAACACACTCGCACATGCATGGGTGCACACAGCAGCACAGACAAACACACTCGCACATGCATGGGTGCACACACCAGCACAGACAAACACACTCGCACATGCATGGGTGCATACACCAGCACAGACAAACACACTCGCACATGCATGGGTGCACACAGCAGCACAGACAAACACACTCGCACATGCATGGGTGCACACACCAGCACAGACAAACACACTCGCACATGCATGGGTGCACACACCAGCACAGACAAACACACTCGCACATGCGTGGGTGCACACACCAGCACAGACAAACACACACGGCACGGCCATCCCCTGGCTAGAAATGACGCCTTTTCCTAATAAGCTATTTTTTTGTTTTGTTTTGTTGTTTTTCAAGACAGGGTTTCTCTGTAGCTTTGGAGCCTGTCCTGGAACTAGCTCTTGTAGACCAGGCTGGTCTCAAACTCACAGAGATCCGCCTGCCTCTGCCTTCCGAGTGCTGGGATTAAAGGCGTGCGCCACCACCGCCCGGCTATTTTTCTTAACCTATTTTATTTTCCCCCAAACGATTAGTAACTGGCACTACAAAAGAGCAGAGTTTGAAAGGCGCCAATCTCTTTAATATCCATCTTGTCTTTCTCATTGCATTATAAGACCGAGGGCGGGCATTTTCACCCATGGTGACTGCTGCATAGGAAGGGTTTATTCTATGAAGTGAATGAACCGCCATGTTTACGATTGTGTACAAACAAAACAACAACAATAAAAAAGAGTCGAAATCCTCACTTAACCATCGCCTCGCCAACATTCCTGCCCCTTTCATCATTACACTGGGGACAACGATGATTTCTACGGAGGGTTGGAAATAAATCCCCTTCATTGCTAGGCATCTGTTTTTAGATGTAAACAGCTATACCTTCATTGCTAGCAAATTTCAAAATAGAGAATTGAAGAACTTTACAATTCCGCATTCACAACAGAAAAACCACTTAATGCTTCTTATGCACCCCTGCCATTGTTTGCCCCATAATTTTGTTTCCCAAGGTTGTAAACGTTTAACAAAGGAATGAGGTTTATATTTTATTTCTATGCATGTGTGTGTGTGAGCATGTGCATACGTGTCCACGCACAGAGCCCACAGCCAAGAAAACCGAAGTCTGCAGTCTTAAGTATATACACAAAAGGTGGTGGCTAAATAATCAGGCATTCCAGATCTACCTAAGAGGAAATGTTCCCATGCCAGAGGCTCATTCATGAATGCCCGGGCTGTGCCTCACATGGAATTCCCCAGGATGCAAAAACACGCTGTGGTTGAATTCTTGAATCTGGTAGATTTATTCTTTTTACGCAAACTTCCTAGCTTTGGGAGTGTTTTGGAGGCTGGCTTTGTTTCACAGGTATGAAAACAAGAAGTTAATGGTATCCAGGAATGAAGAGATTAGTACCCATTGCCACATTTGCAAAGCCTTGGCTAGAAGCAGGCAACCTTTCCTTTCAAATCACTCTTTGTTATAGAGCAAGTTCAGCAATGTTCCTGTCAGACACTCCTTAGATGTAGGAATAACACTGTATTCATTTTTCACTGTCCGGTAGCTAACCAGGTTATTCAACTACACACAAAAGTACTTGGTAAGTTAAACAAATTTGAATTTTAAAGGAGTTTTTGTTGAAAGGGTTCCTAATTTTTCTTTTCTCCCCCCCCCCATCATCTTAATGTTTCTGAATTTTAGGGGATGAAAAAAAATCACCTTATTGTGGAAAATACTTAAGCCTGTCACCTGTGATTTATACCATATCAAGTCCCTTTAAGCTTTCTGCCGCTCCAATTTGTGATTTCTCTGTGAATATATTACAATTCACTGAATAATAATCACCAAAACATAACATAAATGTGGAATAAAGGTTCATTTTAGTTAGAGGTGAAAAATCTCTTTGTTAACAAGCTATCTAGATTTCGGCCTTTAAACATATTTCCCCCCAAACACAGACGGGAATTCTGCTAAATTCCTCCGGAAGAACAGACAGCAGCCACAACTTCCCAGCCGCTGCTGCGTTCAGCAGGTTTTCAAGGGAACGCCTTTCTCTGATGGTGTCTGTTAACTAGCTATATTTCTTCATCTTCGGCGGGCCACAGCTTAATCACGTTAACTCCTTGTAATCATCTGCTACATCGGCAAGTCTGTTTTCCTTGGGTCAAGTGCTCCCTCTCGTGGTCAACGACTAAAACTGCAAGCATTCACAGCAATCCCTGTAAACCCCTTGGTTTAAAGAGTGCCGCCAAGGGGAGAGACCTCTTCGAAGTATTTGAACAAATTTCAAAGGGAGGTTTTGTCTTTAAAAAAAGGAAGCAATGACACTGAGAAGACAGGAAAGAGTTGGAATACCCCTTCGGATTTAACAGAAAACAAGGAAGATACTTACCTCCCTCCACTGCTGACGGCTTCGCCTCCTCTTTGATAAGTTACTAGAATATTACAAGAAAAAGAGAGAGAGAGAACAATTAATAGACATGTTTATATAGCAGGAGCCATCATATTTATGAACATCTTTCTAAAATATCAGTCTGTTTCCCTTCCTGCCCAGAAACTCTATAAAACCATTGCCAGATGTAGCAGACTTTTGTTCCATACAGGAATTATTTAGAAGATTGTTTTTTAGACTAACTATACATCATTCTTAATTTCTCAGATTGCAAAAAATAAAATTAAAAATTTAGTACGCTACTACTAAGTACAGCTTATTCATATGTGCACAATTGTATCTTTATAGATTTCTTTAGTATTTCTTACCAGACAACATAATTCTATGATTTCTGTATGGATAATCTTAAATTCAGAGTGGAAGAAAACTTGCTAGATTGTCTTCCCAGAAGAAGGCACAGAAATAAAGAGAAGATACATGATCACATAAACCCTCCTTCCACACACAAAGACGTATGCCAAGTTGGGACGATTGATGTGACCTATTTTATATTTGACTTGTGAAAATCCTGTCGTACTATATTTCTATCAGACATTATATTTCTATCAGATAGGGTGAAAAAATATTTTAATGCAGTTTAAGGATTAATCCACTTTATTTTGGCCAGAACAAACACAGACTTATAAATAGTTAGGCATGGAGTTAAGAAGATTAGCTTTCCTGTAAATACAGACACATTTTCTAAGAAGAAATGTGTTTTTAAAAGCTGCCAAGTTTCCGCTACTTAGAAAAACTCCAAACTGGAAGTCTGCTAGGGAGAGATAACTGTGCCCAGTGATCCCAATAACTGGATTAAAACTGAGGACACAGAACTACGGGGACATCTTTGACTGGAGCTGACGTGAGAGAAGGATCTGTTCTGAAAGAAGCTGAAGGGGACCAAGACGAGGACTCTGACTTGTCAGAAATGAAGTTTATCACTCATGTGGGCAGAGATTTGGGGTGCTTCTGAGAACAGTAATTCTATGGACAGAAAACTACAAAGGAGAGAAATCTGTCTGTTGTTGGAAAACTTCAAAGTTGAAGTCGAGGGGAGAAAGATGCACAGCCTCGTGTGAACTAACCAGTGAGATGATTAGTGTGTTAAATCATGCCGAGGGTAGAAAAGTGTGCTGGTTTAACGGAGATACATGCACAGAGGCTAAGATGCAATGTGGCATGCAGGATATGTAACTGCACTGAGGAGATGAAAAGCAACGCCCACCGCTTCTACTTCAGACGCATGCCTGGCATGAGAAAATGCAATATTGTGGTCTATCTATGCAACATTGTGGTCTATGCAAGTCCTTTCCCCAAGTTACCGTTTAAGATGAACTGAAACATAACAGCACGACACACGCCAAACTAACACACGGAAGGAAGAGGGTAAGTGCAAATAGATACCTGTTGGTGTGAAGGTAAAAGACGGGACTGAAAAATCAAAACAAAATATAAACTAGTTATTAAGCTGGAGAGAGAAGGGGAACATATCACATTAGTATAAATCAAGCAGACAGCTGAACATAACACAAATGTAAATAACCAAGCCAGTGGGTTTGACACTCTGATATATGAGTAACACCACATCTGAAGTCTGAAAAAGAAGCAGCCTGTCTCTACAGGTACCGTTCTGAAGTGGCTGACATTCTAACACTCTCAGGAGGGGAATTGTCTGGGTTAGCCTGCGGATGACCTTGCATTTAGAAACACAGAGTCTGCCCACTGCTTTAGTACAAACAGGAATCCTGCACTATTAATCATTCCCAAACACTGGATGATGGATTCTTAAACAAGTATTATCAGGGCTGTGCTGGATCCTTATCTGGACATCTGAAAGTAAATGCTTGGTAAGTGGAATAGTAGGTGCAGTGGGGTGCTCATTACTGGAATGGGGGGAGATGGAGAGATGAGAGAGAGAGAGAGAGAGAGAGAGAGAGAGAGAGAGAGAGAGAGAGAGAGAGAGAGAGAGAGAGAGAATCAAACAAATTATACAGCTTTACTGGGGAGAAATGCCTGGCAGCACAGAAACAGAGTAACATGGTTTTCTTTTGTTTTTGCTTTTTTTTAAATCATCATGAAAACTTGTGAATGGATAGTAAGAGATGTAGGGATGTGGAGCTACACCTCCAATTTATTTGTCATCCTTTACACTGAGAAGCTTTCGAGGGACAGACAGAACATTTTTTAATGCCACCCTAGAAGCGGAACAAAAGAACAATAACACCCCCGGAGAACCTCCACTCTTTCTGTAGTTATAAATCTTAATCTAATCAATAATGCCTGAAATTGAACTGCAGACCTCAAAAGTGGCAGTCTGCCCCCCTCCCCCCCCATTTCCCCATCTTCTCCCTTTGCTGGGGGCAGGCAAGCACCACTGCAGTTTCCATGCTATTTCATAGAGGGAGGAGACGAAATGATTTTCCAATCTCTCCCCTTCAATTTAAAGGAAATGCAGCCCTAATAGGGAAAGCAGGAAAATGCCTTCCTTTCAAATTAAAGATTGCTCGCAACAATTCTTTAGGGCAAATAAGCTGCAATATTGATTATTTTTCATGTATCAAAAATACCAAAGTTTGTTTTCCATTTATATATCAATAGGAAATTGATGATAGGGTCTGAACTTGGATTGGGAACATGCTGGAAGGGTGTACCATGTCCACTTTTTTGCAAGCTACGTAATATTAGCATACAAGAAAGAACAATGACAAAACCCTCAATGCATCCTCAATTTATACAGTGGCCTTCGTGTGTAGCACGGCAGGACCATCTTAAGAATTCCGTTGTGACTTTTTTCACTCAGATCTTTTCAAAGTCAATATAATTTAGCTATATTAAAAAAACCAATAGTAACAAGTCCTGATAAAATATAAAGAACAGGTGCGTTTGAAACTAAAGCTGTTCAAGCAAGAATGGAGTCCCTGAACATTAATCTGTGATGACAAGGACACAGGGGACCAGAAAGGCCATTCTAGGTGCTTTCGCTAACCCATTTGTGAAGAGGAAAAACAAATCAGGACAGGCGAGCACCAAGTGGGATTTTTACCCACCCAAACCCAACTGAATTCCCAAGTCTTCCAAGGCCACAGCTAACGCCTTGTGTGCTCGCTAATGTTGGGGATCTGTGTGAATGAACACAGGCAGGTATGCAGGACTGATGCACATCATACACAGCGAAATGTGGCGAGGCCACCCCCAAAATCCCCACAGTGTGAAAAAGTCACACTCCGGCTTGATCTTGTGCAGGCAAATGGGCATTCTGCACTGATTCTGTTAAAATATGCCATATCTCATTTCACTTAGACCACTGGCATTATTTTTTAGCATAAGAAATTTCAGATGACACAATGTACTTTAAAAATTGCATAGAAAAAGAATTACAAAAAATGTTAAGGTGAGGAAAAGAGAGTCAGGGGCTCAGGAAGTCCCATTCAGAATTATGTTTTATGATTTCTGTTCAGCGGGGGCTAACTGAAAAGGCAACGGGATTAGTTGGGGAATGCACGGAGGTGTTTACTGGCATGCGCAAAGGACATTAGTAAAGGCAAGGAAGGCTTTGGAGAGCAAGGAGGGGTCTGTGCCACATCCTTAGAGCCAGACAGTAGAGAGCATTAACCTGCTACACTTACACAACTAAGGCACTGGAGCCCAAGGACTGGATGCTTACACAACCAAGCTCTTGATGGAGGTCCTTCCACCAGAAAGTGCAGGGGACTCTACATTTCAATATTACTTAGCCCTGCTTCCTAACTCAAGTCAGATTTCAAAAACAGCCTCCAAGGGTATCCTCCTGCCTCCCCAAGCCACCTCCCACAAAGCCCTTCTCTCCATTGATCCGAGTCAAAGGATCATCTGGCCAGCATGTGTCTGTCATTGTTCGTCTTTGTATGCATAATGAGCCGCACTGTCTTTGCACTGGCCCCAAGCCCTCCAAGGCTTTTTTTGCTATTTCCCGGCAGGGCCACTGACAGAACTCGTGTCTGGTGTGTGTGTGTTTGTGGCGGGGGTGGGGGGTGGGGTAATGGACAGATGACAATGCCTGCGAAGGTTTACATACGGAAGGGGGCTGCAGGGCCAGGGCCGGTCAGGGCTTCATTTCCACAGGACTGGTGACAGTCTCGCTCATTCTTTTGTCAAGATCTCTTGTAAGCAAGAGCACAGAAATCTGAGACTGCACAGCTAGGATTCTGTCTAAAGGTACAGGGGTGTTTGAGTTCCACCCAGCACTGACAATACTGACTTAGCCGCACAATTAGTCAGAGGCAGTACTTTGCCAGGGCATGTCTAAAGTGTTTGCTTAGGAAACATGTGCGCAGTTAGCATAGAAAGGAGGTCATGGTTGGGCTAGGGGGAGCCTTATAAGCAATCGTTACAACGTCTGCTCTGCAGCAATGTAAAGGTCTTCTATCAGGTTGCCATATGGGGTCTATATCTAGGGTGAATCACACTGTTTCCATCCAACCCGTGAGAACTTTGAGAACAAAAGGGAGCACTATAAACAAACACAGGTAAGGGGTCCGTGACTTAGAGCTGCCCTGGTGTAAACCTGAGTTATCAAAGACGAGAATGAAGAGGATGGCTATCTACCAGGGAGTCTTAAGAACTGACTCAGCTAGTAAAAAATAAACACGGGCAGCGCTGAGATCTGAGGGTGTGTTGCAAAGGCATGCGAGTCTCTAGGCATGTGCAGCCCCGCCTCATCGCAAGCAAAGAGTGCTTTCTTTAGAAAAAGGTGGGCCCAGAGAGGTTGGAAGAGTCTATTCCTGGCTTGCCACATGAGCAAGTTCCTATATGGACAATGTGGAGAAAAAAGCACTATTGAGAACCTTCCCATAATAAAGCCATTTAATGAAGGCTGTGTGCCATGAATAACACACTATCAGTTTAAGATAAAAGGTTTTATAGCCACCACACCTTTCCTGATGCCCGCATACGTGCTGGTGAGACCGTTTCTCTTCTTGCGGTGCCTGTACAGCCAGATGCTAAAGACCATGAGGATGATCCAGCAGGCTGCCCCAATGCCAGCAATGAAAGCTGGCTGCTTCACCACGTCTGAGATCTGCTGAGCGAGGCTCACTTGGTCCTCGGGAGACACGGGGTTTCCATGAGAATCTGAAAGGCCACCTCTTGGTTAATAAGGGTCAAAATCTCAACGTGACAGTACAGTACAGTATACATGGCTCCTGTTTCATCTTGTTAGCATCTGCACAATGATTTTGTTTTCCATTTTGCCTCAGCCACCACTGGGAAGTGCAAGAGGTTTTAGGGGAAAGAATTTATTTATTCCATTTACTTTAATTCAAAACAAGTATGTCATACTTTTATGAGGCTACCGTTAAAGACAGATGCCCTCTGTCTTTTTATTTCAGAATACTGTGTGGGTGTTTAGTGTAGGTTTCATATGAGAAAACTAACCAGATATACCAAAATACCTCTAAACTATGGAATAACTTAATGCATTCTGGGAAATAAAGGGTACTGAATTTGTAAATATAGAAAAAACTTTTTCATACTTCTGTAGGAACCCTCAAATATTTGCTTCAAAAATGATAGAAATGAGTTAGGTGCAGTGACCCACAGCTTTAGTCCCAGCACCAAGGAGACAGAGGCAGTTGTATCTCTATGTGATTTGAAACCAGCCAGTCTATACAGAGAATCCCAGGCCAGCTGGGGTTACATAGGGAAACTCTGTCTTAAGAATGGACGGTGGGAGGCAGGTGGGAAGCTAGAATTGAAATTTTACCTCTTCTGTAAGTAGATCTTAAAAAAAATGTGTTTGTTCCCTCTCCAAAACTATTTTGCATAGTCTTCAACTGTCTTAATTGCACATTATTTGAACTTATATTCAGAAAGAATTATAAAATCAAAGACAGCTAAAACACTATAAAAATTAGCTTTGGCAGAACTACAGATAATCTTTCTTTTAGAATAATAATGATGATCCACATTAGAAATAAGAAAAGAACATTAAATATGTAAAAGAATCATCAAGTGTTACGAATAGCCAAAAGAACTCATATTTTCTGCTAGACATTTTGATTCAAAATTAAAAATTGATAGAATATATGGGTAATAAAATTTACTCATTTTCCATTTGTCTTAGGCCTGTAGAGAGGTTGCTGAGGCCTGCAGTTCTTAGTTAAGGCCCCCCCCCCGCAGAGCTGCCCGCGAACTCTAGGAAATCAAGGCTGTTGCTCCACCAGCAAGGCAACCCGTTTTGTTGACCCTTAGTGATGGCCAACTTAAGGCTGCACAGTGTGCAGTGTCCTCACTGCTGGAAGTCCTGTTAATATCTTTCTACACTCTATCTGGGGGAAAAGGGGTGCTTGCCCATTTTATTCTTCCTATCATTGAGTCATCTGACATAAACTACTAATGTCCTGCATTCTTCTAGCTTCATGTTGATTCGGATCTGTTTTCCCGGTTCACTGTAATTTTGCTATTCGATACACACAGTGTATTCTTCAGCTCCCCTCATCATCTCCTTCCCATTCCCAGCAGCCCCCTCATTGCTGGCACTTCCCTTCTCAGATTCACGTCCTGTGGTTACGCACTGTGACCCGTTTAACTTAACCAGGGCCCTCTGTATGACCAGCGAATTGAAGCTATGCACTTCAGTTTGGCACAGCCATCAGTGGGCACACAGTAAAGGAAATGGTTTCCTCTGGTCCTAAACCCATTAGCAGCATAGAGACAGTACTGGGGGATAGAGTTGGCTTAGTCCTTTTTTTTTTCTCCTGTTGTGAGAAACTCAGGCCCATCTCCTAAGAATATGCTTGAGCTCTGAGAAAAATGTATGTGTGTATGTGTGCATACATTTTGTGTGCCAATGGCTGTGCATATGGGTGTGGGTGTGTATGTGTTATGAATATGCCTGTGGATGCCAAAATTCAGCACCCAATGTCTTCCTCAATCGCTTCCCACCTATGTTTTGGAGACAGGTTTTCGCTGAATGCACAGTTCAGTATTTCAGCTGGTCTGGCTGCCAGCGAGCTACAGGCATCTGTTTCGCTCTGCCTCCCTACTGCTGGGATTCTGGAAGTATGCTGTCATGCCCAGATTTTACAGAGGTCCTAGGGACTCCGACTTAGATTCTCACACTTGCTCGGCAAGCACAGAACCGTCTCTGCAGCTCTCTCTTCCTGTTTTCTCCCAGGTCTTAGCATGCTCAAGCCAGATACTCTAGCCTCCGTATGCCCGACTGTGTCTGGGACATAGCAGTTCAACCTCCTTCACGATTCCACTCGTTCTCTATGGATTGTGCGCATGTCCAGTGGTGACAGCCTCTTAGTGATGGCGGCGCACTCTGGAATCCATCACCGTTTCCTCTTGGAACAACCAAACCCTTGAAATTTACAGGGGTTTAGTTCTGAGGAAACTTTTGAGCACCAATAAAGACACCATGATTCCACAGGCCCTTCCTCTAGATTCACACTGCGGGGTAGTGAGTGGCTCCTGTGGCCTTCTCCCTTCCAGATCTGTCTGTAGTAAATTGCTTCTGTCACGAATTTGGTCCCATTGCCTCCCCCATGTCTCCTTGGAGACACAGACATCTGTCGCTCACTCTTCCTGGTCAAAGGTATCCTAGAGAGCGGTCATGCAGGCAGGTTACATAAAAATTTCAGGGCACCTGTCTGTCACCGTTCCCTGGGACAGGGAAGCCGTAGCAAGGTAAACACCAGCGACCAGATCATCTGAGCCCTGTCCAGGGAGGACCGATTCACAGCCTCTCTGCAGAAAGAGAACTCCAAGCCTGATCAAAGAGACATCAGCAATTCTGCTTTGAAACTGGAGCATGTTCTGGTCCCCCGGCATAGTTTCATTTCGAGAACAATAATCGCCACAACTAATTCTTCATGAACAACATTTCTGAACTTGAACATGGCTTTTTCCTTATTAAATGATACTGCCTTTTGACAAGACAACTGTGCTGAGACTGCTTTAGGAATACAGCGCTCCTCTCCATGTGGAAGGTCTAAATTCCTCGTCATGCTGTGTGTATGTGTGTGCGCGCACACGCACGCGTGTGCCCGCGCGGGTGCTACTGTACCTTTTCCTTGAACGCAACTGCCAGTTTCACTCTCCAGAGGGTCAAGGCCGAGAAACTATTTTTGCCAGCAGTCACCTGCTTTCAACTGTTTGTTGACGGAAAGTTTTATTTCATGTCCCAGACCCTTTTATCTCTGGTTGGCCTAAGAGCATTTCCACCTCTCAGCGCTCACTAAGCAGGCCTATTCTTTTCACTCTTAATTCATCCTTTGTATCTACCAGGTTTACAGATCGCATGGTTGTTTGCGCAAGGTTAAATCGGGTAGCTTCAGATTTTATAGAAAGGGCCATGGGAGGTTCCCCTGCTAGCGACCAGATGGGCTGAACGGAATAAAGTGTTGGTGTGACTAATGAATTCAAACGGCCACTCGGTATATCAGGTTTGGTCTCACTGCAGCTGAGGCTATATTAAAATATTTGACTCTTAAATTTCTTGATATAAATCTTAATAAAATAACCCACAGTCCCCCCTTACAACCCATCTTCCGAAATAATAGGACAAAAAGGCAGTGCACTATAAAAGCAAACATTGTCAACAGGATCACAGCAATGTAACTTGCAATGTTAAAAAATAGATATTGACATTACAGCAAAGTGGATAAATGTGTGTGTGTCAACTTATATTTATTCCTGCATGCATGTTAAAACATTCTAACAGATGCATTAAGCATTTTTCCATTTCCTGTATTGCTTGAAACAAGTTGTGAAGCTATTTTTGTCTAAAAGAGATGCATGTAATAATTACATTCAAAGCTGGTAAGTGGAAATGGTGAGTTAAAAATTATGAAATTCTAGCCCAGAGTTGCAGCTGAGTGAGCAAGCTTTAAATGGGAATCTCACAATTAGCATTTAAATCTCCACTTGGTGGAAGGTGGTTCCCTACCCAACGACCTCATTCTGTGGGGGCCCCAAATACCTTACATGCAATCAGAATGGGTAAGAGCAAGATGCCCCCCTCTTAGCCTGAAGCATTTAAGTTCTCCCATAAAATGTGTGTCCTTTCTCCTCTTCAGCTGGCCTGGGGACAGCTCGGGAAACCTCATATTAAAGCCGCAATTTCATTGGCCTGTGGTCCACAATGCTTGGCACTCAGAACTTACATGGAACTGAGTCCTAACCAATAACCAGTGTTCGGGAAACTATACTGTGTTACATTGCAAAGATTTTCTGTCTATCCTAGAGCCACTGGCTTTGACTTAACAGTGAAATAAATACAATATTCCAGGCTGGATACTTCTTAATTTTATCTTGACGTAATTCTAAGGTGACAGTATTGTCAGTGCCTTAAGAAGGTATGTGCTTGGGAAGCATGCAGACTGTGTCACCCGATCCTTTGGCCACAATTTCACATATGACATAAAATATTTCAAAGTTTCATTTCTGATTGTTAATATATAAAGTTGACTCTGCACTTCTTGTTACCTTTAATAATATAAATATCACTACTTAAAAATCAAACTATTTTTATTTTGTCTTTTTAGGAACAATAGTATTTGTTTTTTTATATTTGACTTTTAGCCACCTGTTAATTTGTATAATATGTATGTAATATATTTCTGTAGTGAATATTAATTTGTATATTCTGTATATAATATATTTTCTGTATTGAATCATAGTCATGTGGGCTTCTGTGACACATTTTCTTTTTCATTAATCTAATATTTTTAAAGCAGAAATTGCATTTAGCCTTTTAAGTAATTAGTATATAAATATTTAAACATTAATATCTTAATTTACCTTTTGTAATAAAAACCAATTATAATTTTAAATAGACATTAAATGTAAATATAAATTTCCCAAACCTGGCTTAAGTATTTCAAGGAAGGATTTTATTTCCTGTGCTGGCTAGTCTTATGGCAACCTGACACATTAACTAGAGTTATGTGAAAGGAGGAAACTTTAATCGAGAAAATGCCCCCATAAGATCTGGCTGTAAAACATTTTCTTAATTAGTTATTGGTGAGGGACGGCCCAACCCACTGTGGGTGGTGCAGTCCCTGGACTGGTGGTCCTGGGTTCCATAAGAAAGCAGGTAGAAGAAGGCATGGGAAGCAAGCCAGTTAGCGCACCAGTCCATGACTTCTGCATCAGCTCCTGTGTCCAGGCTCCTTCCCTACGGGAGTCACGGTCTTGACTTCTTCGAATGATGCACAGTGCTTTGGAAGAGTAATCCAAATAAACCCTTCCCTCCACAACTTGCATTTTGCTCATGGTGTTTTGTCAGAGTAATAGAAACCCTAATGAAGACGTTTCTCTTCCAGAGCAGTTGTAAAAGCCACAGGAGGAAAGACTGAGTCTTTCTTTTTATTTGAGGCTTCCTTGATGGTCGATTAACAGCATTTGTTAATTAGATAAAAATTCCATAAGACAGAGTAAGAATGACAGTAAGTATTGACATCTCTGCATTTGAAAGAGTGATATTACACTTTGATATTTTAGATGCAAGTCATCTACAGTCATTAACCATATATAACATCTTGGAATGATGAACCATATGCAGAGTCACGTTCCCAAAAGATTGCGTTGCCTAGTGATGTCACTGATGTCTTAGTTTACATCACTGTACTCTGTGATGCCCACACAATGACACAATCACCTACTGATGAATTTCTCAGACTGTTTTGCCCTTGGTAAGTGATGCACGGCTATGTATCCATAGCTGTCTGTGTTTTAAACAAAGATAGCCCTGCGGCAGCTAGAAACCATACTCTTGCTTCTCCTTGGCTTGCAACAATGGCTGGTCTGTAAGCAAAATAAGAACAGCCAAGCAGAGCTAAGTGGGAGAATGACAGATCATGTGACTCTTACCTAACTGGATGAACTGAGGCTCACTCTTCACCCCAGGACCTGCTCCAGTGCTTGCTGCCACCTCCACACTGTATCGGATCCCAGGAACCAGAGAGGGGATGACCACTGAGAAGGTAGACCCATCAACTGTCTTGTTTATGTGATACCTAGTTTCGTTACCTAGACACCAAACCTGGAAGAAGTAAATAATGAGAGATAAATTACCCAAGTTAACGCAAAGTTCAGCACACACCACATATAAGTTTCAGACCTATGCAAAGTGCAGATCTATGAAGAATCCAGCGATCCAGTAAATGAAACTTCAAAATCATTCTTGGCCTTGAACTAATTCTGAGATTATTCTCATCAAATTCCATATTAACAGTAGCTTTAAGATTCCTACATGTTTTCATAGGTACTTTTGTTAGCTATAATCATTTAAGAATCTATCATATAGGGGAGCTGTGCTCAACCTTCTTAATGCTGCGACCCTTTAATACAGTTCCTTCTGTTGTGGTGACCCCAACCATAAAATTGTTTTCGTTGCTACTTTATAATGATAATTTTACTACTATAATGAATCATAATATCTGTGATTTTTGTCAGTCTTAGGTGAGCCCTGTGAAAGAGCTATTTGACATGACCCATAGGTTGGGAAGGACTGATATAGGAGCTGGAGATATGTCTTGACAGTTAAGAAGGTTTGCTACATAATCATAGGGATCATGAGGACCGGAGTTTACATCCCAACACCCACGTAATTTAGTCTATCAACATCTGTAACTCCATTTCTGAGGGATCTGATATCCTTTTCTGGCCTCAATGTGCACCCGCACACACATGAATAAATACATAAAACAAATAAATTATGAAAAAAATCTTATCATATAAAGTGGTCAGCTCGCTACACTTTGGTTATTTCTCTCACACAGCTCTCGTCAGCCCACTTCATTAGGTTTTTGTTATTTTTTATCATCAAGAAATTTTCATGAAGAAATAAAAATTACTCTGCGGAAGGCTGTGGATATTCACATAAAGAACAATAATGTACTTGCCATCATTTATAATTTGTATTATAATCACAATTATACCACAAGAGTAACTCCATATGACCAGCTACCACAAAACAAAGCTGCACAGGAAGCATTGAGCCTGACACTTCAGGATAGAATTAACCAGAACGAACACATCACATGACCGTCAAACCCAAGATACAGTTTTCTGGGAAGGCAGAAGAATTCCGGAATAATCTAAAATATTTCATATAAATATGGTTTGTATTGGAAATAAAAAACTAACAATGTGTAAGGGTAATGCTAGGGTTTATCTTGAGCATGGTAGGCTGAGCTATGATCAAAAGACAATATTAACCATTAGAGCTGCCATATAAATTGAAATAATTTCTGTTTCATAACACATTGGGAATACAAAGGAATAACTATACACACCTGACACAAGGAAATTCTTGTAATAGCAAGGTAACTGTGCGATCATGAACTTTGATACTGACATGCAGTAACAAACCATCTACTTAATAGATTGAAAGTCTGACTACCCTATAAGCCTGCCTTTAGGTGTCATTAAAAGATTAATCATTGAATGATACTCTTGAATAAATGGATATAGGAGATGATGATATTTTTACTGTTTCCACAAAGAAATGATATCTAGAATATTTGCAATACTCTGGCTTCTCTGAAGCATCCTCCAGTAGTAGGAAGGCCTAGCTAGGATGGGCTATTATTTATCTACACTATACTAGGAGAACAGACTTCACGGCAATCAAAACACCAATGTTCTCTAGCACTTGGTCAATCACCTTTAACTTTTTCTCTAAAAGTATTAATTACTGCAGTACAGTTTCGATACTTAATGCCCACAAATGGTGAGACATTCTCTCCCAAACCTGGCCATTGGAAAGAGACTCCTTTGTGAGTTTTTTTCCCAACAATTACATTACGGAGCTGAACTGAAGCCACAAATTGATTTTGGGCCAGTCAATCAGGTTCTGAAAGGCATTTTATTATTTTAAATTGACCATGAAGCTAAGTGAAATTCACCCTTGCACATTTCTTGAGGAGATAAATGAGTTCTGACTCTTAGGGGAAAATGTCTACGCTACACAATTTTGCTTGGGAGCCAAGACATCATCAAATTTTAGGCTCTTTTACAAATGCTTCTACAACAGCCTGTTGCCCTGGGCTGAAACATTGTGTGCTGTTATACCCTAACACTGGAACAACCTTAGACCTTATGAGGAAGTATTTAAGATGATGGCCATATTGATCTTCTAATGAACCAGTTACAAGTGAAATTTTTACTTGAAATGCTTTTGAAACATCTATGGTGTCTTTAAAAATATGTTGTGTCTTCAATCATTGATCAAGAATATATATATATAGTCTTCCTGTGAATGTTTGTGTTTGTGTGTGTTAAATACTCAAAAAGTATGCAAATAACCAATGTACAAAAATTTTACAATTTTTTTGTTTAAATAATTACTTTAAAATATAATTCCTACAATTAAGCTTAAGTTTAGTTACTATACATTTATTTATTACACATATTTTAAAAACGATTTATTTTGTTTTCTGTTTTGGGTTTTGTGTGTGTGTGTGTGTGTGTGTGTGTGTTGAGCTTCTCATCCTTCTGCCTCCATCCCACAAGAACTGGAGTTACAGACATGTATCCCTGGTTTCAGCTTTATGAATTAATTTGGTACTAAAAAAATAATCATGTTCCAAGTCAGCACGATGGCTTAGTAGATAGGGTGCTTGTGACTAAGGCTCACAATCTGAGACAGATCCCCAGAAGCGGCACAGTGGAAAGGAAAAACAACAGTCTTGGGGGTTGTCCCCTAACTTGTCCTCACTCACTATGGCCTACATGCATATACACACACTTGCATGCACACACACACACACACACACACACACACACACACACACACATGCACGCATGCACGCGCACACACACAAACACAGTAAATAATTGACAACAAAATATAGTTCTTAGTTCAGCTTTCCTTTGACAACCACCAGATCACCAGAAGATTTGTTAAAATCAACATACAATAGTCCTGGCCAGACCACGCAAGTGCTTCTGATGTTAGTCAGTGTGGAGTTCAAAGTAGCCGACTTACACTGGAGAAGGCAAGCATGTTCACCATCCTAAGCACAGGCTCATGTTCACAGATGACCATCAGATGTGTTCATGTTCTAACCTCAGCAGTGGAAATGAACCTATGCCACAACCCTACCTCATAACCAGAAAATTATGCAGGCACCATTGTAATGCTAAGTACAGGAGTGCACGCTTTATAGTTAAAGTCTGTCGTGTTTAAAGATATATGTTTATATATACATGTTTAAAGATACACACACATATATGTAACTGTGTATATATGGTTTGCGGAAATGGTGGAAAAGCACGCACTTCTTTTCCATTGAGATGTTACTGATTCAATCCACCAGCGATTGCTTACCACTACACTGAATTATAGACCTCGTAGCCATACAATAATATAGATTCATTACTAGGCTCGGCTCACATTCTGGTGAGTAAATAGGAAGTTTATAATGATTTTCTATAAAGGAAGCTATTTGCTTAGAATGAATCCTAGTGGCTACTGTCCAGCTATTATCAAATTCTGGGTGATATATCTAAGCCACATCTTGGGAAGGAAAAAAATATCATGAGCATTTAAAATTTTTATGAGATTAGATAAACAAATATTAGTTGGCCACTTACAACTTTTATTTTAATCTTTACTTATTTATTTTCCAAATAGCTTTTCTAGTACGGACAATTACTGTGTATAGAATTTAAGAAATAATTTTACATGTTTGGCCGTTGGGCCAGCAGATGGCGACAAAGGACAATAGACAATTCACACAGGGTACTTTTCTCTGTGAGCTGTGAGGGCTGCCAGTGAATTTACTAAGTCCATTACCTTATATTCTTGAACCATTCCATTTTGAGTATCTTCAGGAGGTGGTTGCCAAGTGACAAGAATTGCAGTCCCATTTCCATCGTTCTTTGACACAGTTACACTTCGGGGAGGAGCACTAGGTGCTATTAATTGCAATGAAAACAATAGGATTTAAGAGTGTAGCATAGAACACCAAAACATACAAATTTCAAAAACACACAGTAAACATACTGATGCTGCATGTTTTAAACGTGGGTATCACCCAACACCAAAAGGCCCCAAACTACAAGTTTTCTCTGAGTTATATTAAGTCATTGACATGGCGATATTTTTTTTAATAGCCAAATACAATTACAGGCACAAAACAACTCTGGACAGGGCAGTGAGATTGATCAGCAAGCAAATGTATGGCTGGGCAAGCTTGCCCACCTTAGTTATCTCCCTGAGTCCCAAGGTGGAAGGAGAAAAAAAATACTCCATGTCTTCACAGAAATGTCATATACCTACACACATGCACACATATGCCGACTAGTAATTAGAGAAAATTCGCTCTCCCCTTTTTTTAAAGTATACAGTGACATGAAAGCCTTTATATTTCTGTTGATACTCTTTTCGGTTTTCAGTTCTAGAGTGGAAATACTGGTTTGCCAGGAACCAAGGGGTTTCCAAGCATGAGGCATCAGGAGAAAATGTGGACTCTGGAAAGTCCGGGCAAACCCAGATATTACTCAGCTTACATACACCCCACTAACATAAGTGTCCATGAATAAAAAGCGTGCAAATCACGGGCAAGTCTATCTTTGAATGTGAATTTTAGTGATAGTGCTAACGTTTGCATACATTTTGTGCAGGTGGCCACTGAAGCAAGTCACTTACAGTTTCTTACACTTGTTAGTGAACAAATTCCCACAGCAAAAATATTTTAATCTGTGTAGATTCATGATAAACGCCATTACTAACTTTTAAAAAGTTCTATTAACTCAAAAGCACAGGAGACATCTCACACACCAAGGACGTCCACTCCATTATACTCACCTTCTTCTAAGGTTTTGGCGAATTTGACTTCACTGTCGGCTCCTTGAAACTCATTAAAAAACGGGCGAGCCTTAATCTCATAGTTGACGCCTTTTCTGAGATCAGGGATCACCACACTGTTTTTGGTTGGGGTCCTAACTTCAAAGACCAACCACTCGGATTCACCATGGCTGGATCCAGATGGCCGGTAGAGAATTTTATATCCTTGAATATATTGAGACTGTTGATCCACCTATCACAATGTTGAATAAAACTGGAGTTAGTCTCACCATTTTCTTGTTTTGCAGCAAACTAGTAATAAAAATGCACAAGAATAAAAAAAAACCCAATGGGAGCCCACAGTGTGGATTTCTAGCGCACAGCTGTGAGGAAGCACCAGTTTCTGCAATGATATTCTAATCTGCTTCAGCAGAAGCATGAGCCTTCACTGTGGGTGTCCCGTTCTGTAAGAGACATGTGGGCACCTTAGAGATGGCGTTGTTTTCTCATTCTGGTTTTGAAAACTACTACTATGAAGTTGGAAGTGGATGGGAGGGTGGGCGTGGATAGGAAAAACATGAGGGGACGGGGTAGGGGGTGAATATGACCAAAATATATTGCATATATATAGATATGTATGCATAAAATGCTCAAAGATTAACAAAAATATATTTTCAAAATCTGCTCAATACAACTTGGAAGTATTCCTAAATGAAAAAAATGTGGCAATGTGCACATCACATGTCATGTGCTCAAATACTTTGTGATTCTACCTCTCGACGCTGGCAGGACTATTTTAGCATATATATATATTATTTTAGTGTGTATATATATGTATATATTAAAGTCAGATCATAGCCCCTGGGATAAATAATGTTTGCATAATAAAATTAACATTAGTGTGGAAGTGAAAAGCAGTGGTGTAAATCCCCTATTATAATAATCTCACAGAAATCACCTGACTATTAAAAATCATACAAGTATTACAAGAACTCACTGTCCAGTGTACTTCCACCGAAGAGGAAGAAAGGATGGTAGGGTTGTGGAGGTGCAGGACTACATTCCCCAGCTCTCTCTGGACCTGCTTGTGGTCCACGCCTTGACTAGTTGGTGGGACATCTGTAAGGATTCAAGAACATGGTCAGGCCCTCTGCAAGGTTACTGCGCCGACAATACCTCTCGGAAAAGGGGAATCAGCGGAACTGTGGAGTCAGTCTGAATATAGAGAAAAACAAACACAACTTACCTTCTTTGTGTGTGTATACATTCCTGTGTATGTGTGTGTGTTCATGTGCATGTATGTGTGTTCGTGTGTGTGTGTGTGCGCGCGCGCACAGATGCATGCATCTGTAGGGCCAAAGAAGAACAACAGGTGTTCTGCTTTATCACTCTGCCTTGCTGCCTTGAGACAGGATCTCTCAATGAGCCAGGAACTAGGCTGACAAACAGTGAACCCACGAATATTATTCATGCCTCTGCCCCTTCCCCATGGCACTAGGGATATAGTACGATGTATGTGCTCACATAGGGTTTTTATATGAATACAGGGATTCAAAGATAGGTCCTTACACATTCAGAGCAAGGTCTCTTAGCTACTGAGCCCTCTCTCCACCAATAATTACAGCTTAACCTTTTTATAAGGACCAGGAGAAGATAAACAAAGAAGGGAGGGGGTTTGTGTCAGAACAAGCAGACAACCTGTGCAAGCCAAAAAGGGGCAGGAGGCAAGGGTAAGAGTGGCAAACAGTAATTTCTAAGAGCGCCTCCTACCATGTAATGATCATTTTTCTGCTGAGCCTGAGAGCGGTGGTGCAATTCTCTCTGAGTGTGATACACACCCCTGCAATGATCCTAACTAGACAAGAAAGAAAAGCACGAGGCGCTGCAGCAGAGAGTACCAGGAAGAAAAGCTCGCAAATGCGGTGAGGGGAAATTGAGTGCAGAAACCAGGTGAAGAGCACAGCTCCGAGGAGGAACCTGGGTATTTTCTCCACTCAGGTAGGAGACAAGAGAATGGCTACACAGGAAGGGACACAGATGCTCTAGTTAAGGTCTGGTCAAACAAATCTGATTAGATCTGTGAGATAAGAGCCTTTACCATCATTTAGTTGACACTGATTTCGTTTACTATATTACATGGAGGATGTAATGATTCCTTTTCAATCTCGTGAATACTAAAATATTCAAGGGAAGACCAGGGACGCAGTAAGAACCAACAGCCACTGGTGTCCTTTATGCTCTACTATTTTGGGGGACATAGAACTATTTTGCTAAATTTGCTATACTCTATACTCAAACACTGTTAACGAGGCTTTCTAAATTGCAGATGTTTTTCTTTGTTTCAAGTGGTAGAAGGAATGCTGCACAAAGAATAACAACAAAGAAGATTTTTGGGGGGACTGCAGAACTATTTATAGACTATGGTGTTGTGATACATACATTTCGATGTGTGACCAACCTACACAAAACAAAAATGAAAGTTTTAGTTTGGCAAATGATTAAATATTCCCTGTCACAGGATAAGAAGCAAAACCATGAATATTTAAATGAGATTTGTGACTCTGACAGAGGTCAGAGAACCAAGATGAACGGCGAGATGACAGGTCACCCACTATTAAACATCTGTGCCATCTGGCTGATTTAAAGCCCTATCTAAAAACTAAGCATAGAAATAAAGAAAATGGCTGAGCACGGTGACAAACACCTTTAATCCCAGCACTTGAAAGGCAGAGGCAGGTGGATTCCTGTGAGTCTGAGGTTCGTCTGGTCTATGCAGTTAGTTCAGAACAGCCAAAGCTACATAGTGAGACCCTGTCTTGGAAAAAAAAAATCCAAAAATATACAAGTAAGTAAACAATCAAAATGATAAATACACTAAGATAATTTTCTTTCTGGGAAAGTGTTACTCTATGTAAAAACCCTGACTGTCCTAGTAATCATTTTGTAGACCAGGCTGACCTCAAACTCACAGAGATCCACCTGCCTCTGCCTCCCCAGTGCTGGGATGAAAAGCGTGCACCACCATCACTTGGAAACATTAGGATAATTCTTGGCCCTACACTTCTCACATTTCCTGTCCTGTTGTCCACTGCTGACCTACGGCATGCTGAGAATCACAGTCTGGAGAGAAAACATTGAGCAGTTACTTAGCCATTTCAGGCACATTGTGCTTTCTCTCTGCTCCCCCTTGCTGCTCTGGCTTTAGCTACCAACTCCAAGGAAAAAAGTTAGCAGGTAAAACATAAATAAAAATAAAAACAAAACTTGTATTTGGTTGAGCACCTTCTCCTGGGCAACAAAAACTCATGTGACTTTGGGAAGATACTTGTTTTTCATCACCCCAATCCAGGGCTTTGGAGTAGGAAAGAGTACTGTACCACTGAGACCCAGCCATAGCTGCAAGGGACATTACTGAACCTCAGTTCCTTACATGCCACATAATGACAGACAACACACTGCTTCCTATGAGGATTGGTGAAAGAAAGGCAAGAAAGGCATTGCATGGTTGGGCAGAGGTCGGGTCCATCTTAAAGGACCCAGAGTACCTAACTCGGACACATCATTATGCCTTCAGTTTAGAACCAGTTACCTCATATAAAAGCTCTCATTCTCAAAGAATCTTTGGCATTTCAGCAAAGATGACTAAATACAAAAATAACCATTTTTCAAAAAGTTAGTGTGGTGGTTTGAAGAAGAATGGTGCCCATAGGCTCATATAGTTGAATGCTTAGTCACCAGGGAATAGAACTGTTTGGGAAGGATTAGGAGGTGCAGCCTGATGGAAGAGGTGTGGCCTTGAGGAGGAGGTGTGTCTTGGCGCGGGTTGGTGAGCTTTGAGGTTAAAAAAGCCCATGCTTTTTGAAAGATCAGGCCCAATGTCTCTCACTTTTCTGGCTGTGGATGAGGACATAAAGTTCTCAGTCACTGCCCCAATGCTTTCAATCATGATGATAATTGATGGTCTAACCCTCTAAAACTGTAAGCAAGCCCCCAGCTAACTTCTCTCTTTTATAAGAGTCACCTTGGCTCTGGTGCCTCTTCCCAGCAATGGAACGGACACTAAAACAGTGAGTACCATGATTTGCTCACCAATCCCTTCATTTCTTTCATTTAAAACAACTTTGCCAATCGATACCTTCAGGAACATGATGGGATTGTCCTATCAAGTGTTATCATTTTGTAATAGCGATTTATATTTTTGTTATAGAACATTAGATATCAGAAAGAAAATAGGAAAGTGACATCTAATGATATATTTTTGAGAAGTTGTGAATCGGTTCCCCAAGTGCATAAAATTGTAAGTGCTCTTTGTCAGCATTCAGAGATACACTCAGAATAAACATTAGATATTGCCCTATCTAATGCCAAGTCCAGTATTATAAACCCCTACACAATTATTGAGGGAGGATTGTCCCGGGAGCACTCACTGTGCAAAATAAGTAGTACGTTCCTGTTGAAAAATTTGTGTATGTGTGTGTGGGGGTGTGCACATGCAGCTATGGGTATGTGCTTGTGTGTAGGTGTGCACATGCAGCTATGGGTGTGTGCTTGTGTGTAGGTGTGCACATGCAGCTATGGGTATGTGCTTGTGTGCAGGTGTGCACATGCAGCTATGGGTATGTGCTTGTGTGTAGGTGTGCACATGCAGCTATGGGTGTGTGCTTGTGTGTAGGTGTGCATGTGCAGCTATGGGTGTGTGCTTGTGTGTAGGTGTGCACATGCAGCTATGGGTGTGTGCTTGTGTGTAGGTGTGCATGCGCAGCTATGGGTATGTGCTTGTGTGCAGGTGTGCACATGCAGCTATGGGTGTGTGTTTGTGTGTAGGTGTGCACATGCAGCTATGGGTGTGTGTTTGTGTGTAGGTGTGCACATGCAGCTATGGGTATGTGCTTGTGTGTAGGTGTGCACATGCAGCTATGGGTATGTGCTTGTGTGCAGGTGTGGACATGCAGCTATGGGTGTGTGCTTGTGTGTAGGTGTGCACATGCAGCTATGGGTATGTGCTTGTGTGTAGGTGTGCATGCGCAGCTATGGGTGTGTGTTTGTGTGTAGGTATGCACATGCAGCTATGGGTGTGTGTTTGTGTGTAGGTGTGCACATGCAGCTATGGGTGTGTGTTTGTGTGTAGGTGTGCACATGCAGCTATGGGTATGTGTTGTGTGTAGGTGTGCACATGCAGCTATGGGTATGTGCTTGTGTGTAGGTGTGCACATGCAGCTATGGGTATGTGCTTGTGTGCAGGTGTGGACATGCAGCTATGGGTGTGTGCTTGTGTGTAGGTGTGCACATGCAGCTATGGGTATGTGCTTGTGTGTAGGTGTGCATGCGCAGCTATGGGTGTGTGTTTGTGTGTAGGTATGCACATGCAGCTATGGGTGTGTGTTTGTGTGTAGGTGTGCACATGCAGCTATGGGTGTGTGTTTGTGTGTAGGTGTGCACATGCAGCTATGGGTATGTGTTGTGTGTAGGTGTGCACATGCAGCTATGGGTATGTGCTTGTGTGCAGGTGTGCACATGCAGCTATGTGTATGTGTTTGTGTGTAGGTGTGCATGCGCAGCTATGGGTATGTGCTTGTGTGTAGGTGTGCATGCGCAGCTATGGGTATGTGTTTGTGTGTAGGTGTGCACATGCATCTATGGGTATGTGTTTGTGTGTAGGTTTGCATGCGCAGCTATGGGTATGTGCTTGTGTGTAGGTATGCATGCGCAGCTATGGGTATGTGCTTGTGTGTAGGTGTGCATGCGCAGCTATGGGTATGTGTTTGTGTGTAGGTGTGCACATGCACCTATGGGTGTGTGTTTGTGTGTAGGTGTGCACATGCAGCTATGGGTATGTGTTTGTGTGTAGGTGTGCATGCGCAGCTATGGGTGTGTGTTTGTGTGTAGGTGTGCACATGCAGCTATGGGTGTGTGCTTGTGTGCAGGTGTGCATGCGCAGCTATGGGTGTGTGTTTGTGTATAGGTGTGCACATGCAGCTATGGGTGTGTGCTTGTGTGTAGGTGTGCACATGCAGCTATGGGTGTGTGTTTGTGTGTAGGTGTGCACATGCAGCTATGGGTATGTGCTTGTGTGCAGGTGTGCACATGCAGCTATGGGTGTGTGTTTGTGTGTAGGTGTGCACATGCAGCTATGGGTGCGCATCTGTGTGAGGGTACACTGCATACATGTGTGGAGGAAGGGAGTGAACCTCACATGCTGGTTCTCAATTACCATCCACTTTATTTTTTGAGTCAGCATCTCTCCCTGGCACCTGGGGCTCACCAATTTGGCTACGCTGAGAAACAATATAAGCTTCAAGGGTCTGCTTGTCTTCCTCCTCAGTGCGGGTATTTCATGCATACCATGTCTGACATGTCTTCACATGGATGCCAAGGGCTGAACTCAGGTAGGTCCCAGAGCTTGAACAGCACATTTGCTATTGATCTTCCTTCCTAGGTCCATAACTGGGTATTTTCTGACGAATCCTATATGCATACTGTAAAATATGCATATGAATATTCTACATATGAATTCATTTTCATTACAAGTTAAAGCTCAAGAATTGCTCAAGGTTAGGGCCTATGTTGTCAGAATAGTACCGCAAGTGGCATTATATCCCAATAAAACCCACGCAACCCCTATCTGTCACCCACACAGCAAATATTCCTTGTAGGATCAAACTTTGTCAGGTTCATTCCCAAGCCATTATTCTGAGGTAGGCTTTACTATGTCTCCAAAGCAGGCCAAGACCTAAACAATAAAATGTGACTTGGTAGCTCCTCCCAATTGGTCCTTTTCTGTCTGGAGGGAGGGAAAGCATGCCTTCTACATAATAAGTCATCTACAATGATAAGCGAGGGATCTCATACTCTTCGTGTGTTTTTGCTTTTGGAGTAGCCATATCAAGACTCTTGAATTTTTTTCTTAATTAGAATTAATTTTCAGCTATTCATTCAGTTCTACCAACTCCTGCCACTGGTCTTTTCTTAGGAGATCTAAATGGCAGGGTTGGGGTATAGCTTAGTGGTAAGGCATAACCATGTGTATAGGGAGCACTGGTTTCATTTATACTACCTTTCCAACCACAATGAAGCAAAGACTTAAAAGTCCATCTGAAAGTGTAGTGTTCACAGTCAACACATCACATAATTCATGATCCAATGAATTCAAAATAAAGGGGTAAAGATGACTAGATTCACACATAATTCTGAAAATCCAAGTAAGGATAAATTTTGTTCATTTGGCAAACACATTTCTCAGTAAACTCAGACAGATTTTAGAGCTAATTTAACTGGAGTCTGCGCACTCCAATGAATCCTGACATACACCCACATCCTCCTTGAACTGGTCCGCTTATTTCAGCCTTTTATAGTTAATTTTTCAAATCACAATTCAAGTACCAGATTTTTTAATTTGCTCTATTAATTTTAATCTTGTTAGTGCTGGCTCATCATTCCAAGCTGTCAAGATATATTTAATTGAGACTCTCATTTGGCAAACTTGTTACTTTTTATACTGCTATGATTGCTGAATTTTCTATGAATCCTCCTTATTCTTAGTTTAGACACTGAACAAAGTACAAGTTTGCTATGACATTAGGTAGAAAAAAAATATCTTACATGCATTTTTACTAATTAGTTAATAATCTTTGTCAACTCTGGAGAAGTGAGTTCCTTAGCCTCATTTTATACTCACAGAGACTGGATGCTTAGGCATGATCAGCTTGCTAAAAGCCACACAGCTAGACTGAGGAGATGAGATAAAAATATTCTTTATTTTAAAGTGGTATGTATATTCCCCTAGAAAGTCAGCCTCTAGTTGACATGGATTCATCTCATTATGCTATTTTACTAGCTATATAGCTGAAGGAGGCTGTTCTAACCCAAAGAAAAGGGAAAAAAAATGGTGTTCATAAAACATGTGAACAATATTCTCATTTACAAATGAGTATGACACAAAAACATTCCCATGTGTATGTCAGAATAGCATTAAGTCAGCTATCAACACTTTCGTTTAGATTCACTGGATAGGGACACTTCCAGGGGACAGAAGTTTAAATCCATTTAGAAGCTGCCATAGTTTCTACATTCTTTACAAATGCATGCCTAATACTGCAAGCCTCAAACTGACTCAAGGCAGGCTCCACGTATATTAAGGCTCCTGAGCAGGTGACTCACAATGGCAAATCTGCCTAGGCATCTGGGTGTGTTGAATTCATATACAAGGAACAGACATGAACATGTCCTGTAATTCAACTCTCTCTCTCTCTCTCTCTCTCTCTCTCTCTCTCTCTCTCTCTCTCTCTCTCTCTCTCGTGTGTGTGTGTGTGTGTGTGTGAGAGAGAGAGAGAGAGAGAGAGAGAGAGAGAGCTCTAAAGCAAAATGTCCTTCTTAAAAGACAGTTTAGCTGTACCCTAGGGGTACAAGCCAGAACAAGCAACACTGCTGTTGTCTGCCCTCTGATACCATGAAGAAATCAGCTTGGGTCTTCCAGGCACTTTGTATATACCTTGCTTCTCTCATTATAAGTAGTCCACAGGTTTTCCTTTGCAAATATTAATTTAAAAGCCAATGTTTCTGTGTTGGGGTGTATAATTCTATACTTCCAATCACCTTACTAAGATAAGCGCAAGCATATTTTAACTTCAGCAACACTAGGTTTAAAGAAAAGGTAACGGCTAGATTTTCCTTCTACGAGAATACTAAACTAATGAGATCAGTAAGCGGGGAGACAGGCACCTGGCAAAAGAAGAAAATAATTTCAACCCACATAGAATAGAAAGTTCCAACGAGTATCATCTCAGGATCTGCATGTGTTAAAATCGGCTTTGCAGGCTTCCAGTCTTGATCTCTCACTCCCAACCAGCTTCACCAAAATATGCAACATTTTCCACTGAAAAGTTTCCTATCATGCCTCACACAGTGAGAGTAAGATTTGAGAACATCTAAAGACAAGAAGTCTTCTGGGGCTGGCAGGATGTTGGCTACAAAGAGGCATGATGACCAAGTTTGTAATGGTTACCTACTTCTGTGTGATTTTCAAGGACGTGCATTAACTCAGGTGGAAATTCTGAAAAATTATCTTGGAGGTTATGTGGACTGAATTTTGGCACCAACAAACTGATTCAGTTTTAAATACAATTGTAATAGGGTAAAGATACTAGACTATTAAAATTCAAAAAATTGTAACGAATATACCAATAATCAAAGGATATTTTTAGTGGATTTGTGAGTCTATGAGAGGCAATTCTGTATGTTATCAATCTTGATAGCCTCAGTCCAGAAAAACATAGTTTGTGGACATTACATTGTACAGCAAAAGAAAAGAAAGAACCAATGTGTAATCATAGCCTGTAACTCACACATCATGCCAGTATAGTTACAGTTACTAAGGATTAGTAGATATTTCAGGTTTCAGTCAATCAATATTTACCTTGTGTTTTCACTGGGTCTGATATTTGGCTTGGATCACTAATCCCATACGCATTTGCTGCCCTCACCAGGAAAAGGTATATTGCATTAGGTTTGAGTCCTTTGATGGCAAATGTTTCTGTTTTCACATTTTCTGCTACGGTCTGCCAGCTGCTACCAGATGCATGGCTAAGGATGGATACATACATTAGAACAAGAACATTGGATGCAAAACAACAACGAAATAAAAAAAGAGGAAGATAGGAAAGAAGAAAACAGGGGGGAGGAAGGGAGGAGAGAGGGAGGGAGGGAGGAGAGAGGGAGGGAGGGAGGGAGGAGAGAGGGAGAAAGGGAGGGAGAGAGGGAGGGAACATGCAAGAACATCCACCCTCTACCTGAAGGCTTCTATAATATAAGACGTTGGGGTTGCTCCTGAGTTCAAGTTGGGCTGCCAGGATAAAGTCACTGTGTTTCTGCTGACATCTGTAACTTCAGGCTTTGAGGGGGCACTGGGGATTAAGTTGGGGTCAGTGGGTCTTGGAGGTTGAACTGGAACTCCAAATTCTAACAAATGCAGAGGGAAAAAAAGACAAATTTACACACACATGAACTGGCACATGAGTGTAGGTAGCACACTAACTTGCCTCTCACATACAAGGCCATTGGCTTTTCTTATCAAAAGAGCTCGGAGGGAAATGCCCAGACTTACCCTGGACTTCAATGTAAGCACTCCACGTCGCCTCTCCACTGGGAGTTGATGCAGTGCAGGTATACCGGCCAGTGTCACCCAGCTGTGAAAGCAGATGGAAAAGAAATATTTGGGACAATCAGGGGCCTGCCAGACTGGAAAAACAATTACAGGTTTGTATATGGCCTATGAATATGAATAACTACATTAAAACCTGTGAACCGGAAATGTCCCTTTAGTTGAATACATTTTTTCCTGAAATGGGAAGGAAAATACTGCATGACCCAGAAATAAAGAATCTTTATATGGTTATCCTAACTGCAATAAAAAAAAAATCTGATCTACAGTGCTTTAACAGACTAGGTTTAGCATCAAAGATTAAGGACTAACAAATTATGTTGTATCTTCTTAAATTACTCATTTTACCCCACCTCTTATTATAATACTTGAGTCAAAACTTGAGTCTCAGAAGTAAAAACAAAATCCTTGCTGGAAAGAACACCATCTCTTCTGAAAACTCAGGAGCTGCATGCTAAAGCCATAAATTTCCCCTAATTGAACAACTCTTCTTTTTCAAGTCTCATCATCATCTGACTCTGGCCATGGCAAGAGCAATATGCAACAGTTGCCAAAAAGAACCACAAACGTCGGTGGCACACAAAATCAACTGTGATGTTGATCCGAAACTCTAAAGAAGCCACCTAGACCACAGAGCCAGGCAATTGAAGCAACTGTTGATCCCAGCCTGATACTGTCGTTTCATCTCTCTCAAAAGCCCGACTGACCCAGACCACAAAAGAAAAATTGAAATCAAAACAATGTAAGGACTGATACAAAAGAAAAATCAAAATCAGAGCAGCTGGTAAATCCCTACATTTGTTTCGACAAATCTGTGGGCTTTTACATTTTCATGATTTGAAATGTTAGTGCATGGCTCTATGAGGGCCATTTATGTGTATGATATCCTGTAATTGCAAAACACTGAACCAAAGTCATCACAGAAACACTGCTCAAGTCCACTGTGCATAAAACAGTACTAGAAAATTTCCCTTTCTAGTGTCCTGTAAAATGCCTTGTATCAGACCATACACATGGAAGGCATACCACCTCTTAGGTCCCCAACCATTTTATGTCTCCCAAAGCACTTCCTTCTACCTCCACAGGACCTTAAATTACTTGCCATGCCTCAAATCACCTTAAGTATACACAGATGCATAATAATGAAATGTATCTTATTTAGTATTTCCTCTAGGTTATTGTATTTCAACACTAGTTGCTGCCGTTAAAAATAAAGTGGAACCAAGGAGCAAGTCCACGACATCTTTGAAAGTTACCTTAGCATATCGGATCTGCAGCATGCCGGTCTCCAGCTGTTTGATCCGAGAATCTTGGGTTGAAACAAGGACTCCATCCTTCCTCCACAGAATTGTGGGCACTGGACTGCCTGTGGCTACACAGCTGAGGACTAAAGTACCATCCACTGCTACAGTCTGATTCACAGGACCTTGTCGAATGACTGGGGGAGGCCGGTCTGCAATCACTGCCAAAAGAAACAACAGGAAATAGATTTCTGCAACTGGAAGCAATTTTCTAATCATCTGAGCAACAGCCATTGCTGTAGGCTTTGAAAAAAGAAACTAAAGATAATTAAACAAGTAATTAAAGGGGAGACATGCATTATTCAAAACGCATTTACATGATGCACTGATTAGGAATATTAAAATGAGATACAGTGTACGCCGTTCAAATGACCAACTAGGCCTGAGCCAGTTGCATTATCTAAGGACTGATCTAAGTGTTCAGAAATTAAACAAGAGCTGTGGCTGGTGAAGAAGGCATATAGTATTGAGAATAGACTACTGTAAACATGAAAAAAAAACAAGAAATAGAGACATTTAACACATTTATCCCATAGATATGTAATTTAGTGAATGAATCAAAGCCAACTTGATTTCACAATTGTTTTGTCTCCAACAACCACCATCACCATGAAATGAAGCTGCCATGCCAGAATGTTTGACAATTTTGGATTTAAAAATGTGCTTTGGACTCTCATTTATAGAATTAAATTTGCAATCTTTTTATCTCAGAATCCTCTCTCTCTCTCTCTGGGATGTATGTGTATGCATATGTGTTTCCAGGGGTGTGCACACTCGCACACGCGTACACACACGTGGATCTATGTGTCTATGTGTATGGTGTGAGGGCACACATATGTGGGTGAGTGTGCATGCATGCCTAAGCAAGTGAGTGCAGAGTCCAGAGGTTGATGTTGGGTGTCTTCCTATACTGCTCTCTGCTTTATTTATGAACTGGTCTCTCCCTGAACTACGGATCTAAGGCTTTTGCCAGTCCAGAGATCCAGCTTGTACTGGGAATCCCCTCTCCTGTCCTGAACTCTTGGATTACAGTTTAGGGCCCCACCCACTCAGCCTTCACGCTGGTCCTAGGGACATACTCCATTCCCCACATTTGTGAAGTAGGTGCTTTATCCTCTAGGCAATGTCTCTAGGACTTGGAAATAAGTTTTCTACTGAAATATATACACAGCTTAAAAAATAACACTATCGAGCTGTAATGGATCCAGGGACACTGGGAATCTACCCAATAGCATTGTTTGTAGGCTAATCAAACAAGATGACTGAAGACGACATCCAAACTTAGCAGCCTCCACTACCCCCTCTTAGACTCAGCCAATTCTGTTTGTTTGCTTGTTTCTAATTGAAGATAGACTTTTTTTCCACACAATATATTCAGCTTACAATTTCCTTCATCTCTTCCAGATACTCCCCACCTTCTCACTCATACAACAAGCGCATGCCTTTTTTCTCTATTGCTTTACAAAGAAAACAGGCAAATAAAAAGACCAACCAAGATAGAGCAGAACAGAGAGAAAGAAAAAGCACAGGAAGAATATGCACACACAGACACATTGCCCAGAAAACTCCAAGACTGTTTTTTAAACTAACTTTAATCTACTTTGAAAAGGGACCAACAAAACAATTTTTATTATAAGTAAATAAAATTATTGTAAAATATAAAATGCCTGAAAAAGGCTATATCTTAAATCCACTATTTTTTATGAGACTCTAACACAAGTATAGAGGACAAAGGACAACAGTAGAAAAATGTTCCCATCTCTTGACGGAGGCAGCTTATCAAGCTCCATTGATTTAGTTAAAATGAGTAAGAGCTGTGTGTTCAATTTCAGGAAATCGTCTTCAATCATTAAGCTTTAGAATCTTGACTCTCTTAAAAGCCCGGATCCAAAAGTTTAAAAAAGGAAAAGATGCAAATATACGAGAGAGAATTCTAACAAGTTGTCTGATTAAAGGAATCTGGCTGCCAGGGCAACTAAATTTTGGATGCAATAATTTACAAATCTGGATGTGTCATTTTCAAAGCTTCATGCACCAAGGATTTTCACAAGCTGGAGTAACACTTCAATTTGTTCCTCGTTTATCATGCAATGATTATTAGTTTTATGTGTTCACATTAAAAAAGCAATTAAATGAAATCAGCAACTGTGCACTGCAATTCAGTTCCCCAGTTCTCCCCACACCATCCTTACTCCAGCAGCATGAGGAAATCTCAAGACTGGAGTTACACTTGGCAGGAGTGTTTTAGACACTACGCTCTTGGAAAATGTAAACCAGCAATTCCTTTGCTTAGAATTTTAAAAGTCTTCTCTGTATTATCTGTGGAGGCTTGCTATCGTCCAATTGCAGATTTCTTCTGCTAAACCCACCAAGGATTTCTAAGAGCACCGGTGCTCCCCTGATTATCAGAATGAATATATATTTCCAGACATTAAATGAATTAGTAACAGAGGGCCTCACTCCAAATGATAATCATTATGACTACTACTAGCATGGCTTATATTTGGTAGTCTTGTTATATTTAGGAACCGTAAAATGTCAGGGTCTATTATAATTAATATCTCATTACCCGGAGCTCCTTTATAAGGTATCTGGTGTAGCTCCACAATTCTATCCTAACCCAGCTCATTGATGGTTTCTTTCACTTATTTCTGCATAATAATTTCTACTGGGTGGTTAACAAAAACAAAGCAATGAAAAGATCCTTCCATCATCTGCCACCCATGTGTCGTTTGCTAAGTTCTTTATATTCTCAAATCCCCACTTTTTTGTGTGTAGTGTTGTTTCTTTGTGTCTATGTGTAGTACGTATGCATGTGTTTATGCATGAGCATGTCAATGCATGTTCATGGAGAACAAAGTCTGATCTCCTTCCTCACTGCTCTCCATTTTACTTACTTAAGGTGTCTTGTTGAGTCAGAAGCAGCACAACATAGACTAGCCTAGGAAGCTGACTCACCCCAGGGATTCCATGCTACTGCCTCCGGAGTGCTGTGATTACAGGTGATTCTTACATAGGTTCGAAGAGTCCAAACTCTGGTCCTCACATTTGCAGGGTGGTTTTATCCACTGAGCCCTCTTTCCCAACTTCTCCATTTTTAAATCTATAAAATGAGGATACTAATAGTTGTTCAAACTAGCTTAGGAGATCTCCATGGGTACTGAGATGAAATAGTAGTCATGAATGTGCTTAGGTGATTGCAAAAGGCCAGACATTCACATGCACTGTGCAGTGTCGTCGTTCCTTGTCTGGCAACAGTTAGTATAGAAATCAGAACTGAAAAAAAGATGTAGGACTTCATTAAAGCTCTTGCACACTTTTAGGTACAGAAAATAAAACTATGAAGTTTTCATTGATGGGTAAAATATAAGGAAATGAATGCTCCAGTTTATATCAACAAATATGGTCCATTTATAAATAAAATCTAAATTCACCATTTGTAAGACAAATTTCAAACCAGTGTCTAATATATTACACTGGAATTATGAGAAAGAGATATCAGGCAATGGAATAGGGAGTATAAGAAGCAGACTATGTTTAATGAAGCAAATAAATACATGGATTTTCAGGAAAACTATACAGATGGTGACTGGTTCACATAAAAAATTCCCACGTGTCTCTCAATGAAGATCAAAGTAAACTCTACAACTGTCATCCTTTTGCAAGTGCTCTAGAAGGCTATATATTCAAATTAGAGATTTAGGATATAAAGTATTATAGGTAATTCTGTATCGTCATCCCCTTTTGGGAATCAGAGGCTGAAATTTTGAAGTTCAAGTGGCTTGTCTAAATCAAAGGAGCTGGAGAACGGTCCCTTTATGCTGTATACCAGCTTTATCAGTGAGGAATACACGTGTTTTAAAATAACGCTTGCTATTCAGTGATTTTTATCTCTCTTATAATCTCATAGTAAGCAGTTATTAATGTGCACATTCAGTGTTAGTGAGGCTGGACCACAGACACAGGCACCACTCCACAGACAGTTACTACTCCCATGCCTCATGTTTTATTCTGCTTTTGCCTTTATTGTGTTTGCCAACAACACAGAAGGTCAAGAAGATAAAGTCAAATAATATGGAGAACATACTCTCTCTACAAGCCACCAGGTTGACAGAGTTAGTGCTATAAAAATATTGACATTGCCAGCACGCACTATGAATAGCCCAAGCTATGAAGGACAAGTCTACGGTTGTTTGAATAATATTAAAGAACTCAAAACAAAACAAATAAACCAAAAGACTAAACTAGTATATAGCACAAAAATAACAGGTAAAATCAAACCTCAACAACACATACATACAAACTTCATACGAATCCTCACAGAAACTGTGAAGTTAAACAAGATATTTACTGCTGAGAATAAAATGGCTTCTAGAGATTTTTTTTATTTGAGATTTATTTATTTTATTTTGTGAATATGAATGTTTGTTTGCATGTATGTATATATACCTCTTATATGTCTGGTTTCCACTTAGGCAACCAGAGGGTTCCAGATGTTCTTGGGTTATAGATAGTCGTGAGCCACTATGTGGGTGCTGGTGACTGAACCTGGGTCTTCTGTATAAGCACCAAGTGCTCTTAACTGCTGAGATTCCTTATAGTTTCAGGATAAAATTCACAAATATAGAAACTTTTTCTAAAATGAAAGTAAAAGTTGTATATGCTACATCAACATATAAGTGATTCATAATAATGTCATATTAGTTGTTATATAGAAATGTTGGTGTTTTTATAATTGTACGATATTAAATTTTATTTCTTTTTATGTGTTTTAAATGACAAGCCTTCTTTTTTAAAGATTTATTTATTATGTATGCAAAATTCTGCCTCCATGTATGCCCACGTGCCAGAAGAGGGTGCCATATCTCATTACAGATGGTTGTGAGCCACCATGTGGTTGCTGGGAACTGAACTCACAACCTCTGGAAGAGCAGCCAGTGCTCTTAACCACTGAGCCATCTCTCCAGCCCCCATGACAAGCTTTCCTTATTCTTGACAATTTCACATGTATACAATGAAAAAATGATCCTATCCCCCTTCTCTCCTCTAACTTCCCCCATTTCCCCTCTGTATTGTATGGTTTTTGTGACAACTTGACACAAGCTAGAATCATCTGAAAGGATGAAATCTCAACTGAGAAACTGCCTACCCCAGACTGGGCTGTAGACAAGCCAGTGGAGCATTTTCTTAATTAGGGATTGATGAGGGAGGGCCCAGCCCATTCTGGCTACTGCCATGCCTGGATGGTAGCCCTGGGTTCTATAAGAACTGGCTTTCTTCTATAATCAGATTGGTGACTACCCTAATTGTCATCAGAGAGCCTTTATCTAGTAACTGATAGAAGCAGATGCAGAGACCCAAGCACTGGGTCAAGCTCTGGGAATCCTGTTGAAGAGGAGGAGGAGGGTTGTCAAGGTCATGGTGGGAAACCAACAGAGATAGGTGACCTAAACTCCTGGGAGCTCATGGATTCTACATCAACAGCTAGGGAGCCTACATGGGACTGACATAGACCTTCTACAAATAAAAAGTAACAGTTTTATAGCTTTGTCTGTTTCTAGGGCTCCTAGCAGTGGGTTTAGGACCTGTTCCTTTTGCTAGATTTCACTTTTGGGGAACCTATTCCCTATGCTGGATGCCTTGCCCAGCCTTGATGCAGGGGAGGAACATGGTCCTTCTTCGACTTGATATGTCATGCTTTGTTAATTCCCATAAAGGCCTGCCCAGATGGGGCAGGGTACATGGGAAATGGGAAGAGGGAAAATAGGAAGAAAGGGAAACTGTGATGGGTATGTAAAATAAATGAAAAGAAAATTTAATTAAAAAAAAAGATGAAGTAAAAAAATAACGCAGTCTAAGCAAGCCATGAGGAACAAGTAGTAAGCAACACTCCTACATGGCCTCTAAATCACCTCTTGCCTTCAAGATCCTGTCCTGCTTTAGTTCTTGCTTTGATTTCCTTCAATGATAAACAGTGATTTTGAAGTATGAGATGAAATGCTGCAGGATAATGCACTTGTACACTGTAAAGATCTGTTACTCATATTGGTTTAATAAAATGCTGATTGGCCAGTAGTCAGGCAGGAAGTATAGGCGGGACAATCAGACTAGGAGAATTCTGGGAAGAGGAAAGGCGGAGACTCAGTCGACATCCAGAAGCAGAGGAAGCAAGATAAACGCCTCACTGAAAAAGGTACCAAGCCACATGGCTAAACATATACAAGAATTATGGATTAATTTAAGATGCAAGAGTTAGCTAATAATAAGCCAGAGCTAATAGGCCAAACAGTTTATAACTAATATAAGTCTCTGTGTGATTCTTTGGGACTGAACAGCTGCAGATTGGGTGGGTCAGAAACTTCCATCAACAATGAAAAACTTTCCTTGCCAAGTTGCTTTTGATCATGTATTTTATCACAGCAATAAAAACCCAAACCAAGACCCCTCCAAACATATCTCCCTACAAATTTCATGGCTTTTTTTAAACGTGTGTATGTGTGTGTGTGTGTGTGTACACTCACATATGCACACATATGTTTGCATCTATGTGTGGAGGCCAGAGTTTTACTTTTGTTCTTTATTGCTCCCTGCAGTGTTTTCAAACAGGGTCTCTCCTGAACCTGGATCTCATTGATTAACAAGGCGGTAATTGGCCTACTCAGTGCTTAGCTTACAAACCTGTGCCCTTGCCTGGCTTTTTGTGTGGGTTTGGGGAGAATCCAAACTCAGATCTATGGGCTTATACAGCATATTTTTTATAGAGTGAGCCATCTCCCAGCCTACAAATCTTTTTTTTTTTAATTCTGAGAATAGAAGGAAAATTGAGCAGTTTAGTTTTTTTCTTATTTTATTAATGACTATACATATGCAATTGTAAGCATATGTACAACTTTTAAATTTCTTTCTATTAGATGGTCTTCAGAATTATGATCTAATGGCTATAATATGAAATATTTACCACAAACACATTTTAGGTCATTTTGAATTGCTAAAGTCAGGGAACATACAGTATATATCAAAGGCAAGAATAAGATACTGAATTTTTTGACAAAGACAATTCTGGTGTTGAAGTCTCACTAACCAAGACCTAGTTGTTCCTTGGTTGTTTCTTCTTGACACTTGAGACTATCTACTGAGCATTTACCACATTATATTGGGGTAGATACTAAGCAAATATTAACTAGACTAAACAGAAAATGGCTCAAATTTCATGGAACTTGTATTGTAATGAAAGATAGAGGCACACAATATAAAACAAGAAACACAATAAAGGATGCAATAAATCTGTGTGTAGATGGCAGATATAGGAGCATAGGACTCATATTTGGTGGGTTAGGGCAAACTCCTTGCAGAGAGTAAAATTCAAGTTATTGTAAACGTGTACAAAGGAAAGACACACAAGCAGTTTGACACAGAGAAGCATGCACGCAGCATGGCAATCAGAAGAAAGACTGCAGACTGTCAGGTGGGTCCATTGCACAGCACATTCCAGGACAGTAAACATCCCGAGACGTCCAGCCTACTCTAAAAACAAACAAGAAAACCAAAAAACCTGTCTTTACAAAATCTACCAAGCTCACTGTTATCTCCAAAAATCCATATCAAGACTCCCCTGTGAAAACATGAATATCTTACTTTGAAGTTAGGATTAAGAAGAATATGTCCACTGTTATAATAAGTTACTTACTACACAGACAATGAGGACATGAAATGGAGACAAAGGGTCTTTATAATATATATTCATTTATCTCTAAACTATGTTTGTCATTTAAATGTTTCTATATGGGGAAATAAAAAGACAGGCTATTTTTATTCTTAGTTACTACATTTCTAACAAATACTTCATAATAATCTACATAGAAACATTAGAAAAATTGAAAGAATTTATTAAGGTTGATTGATGAAAAGTTAACACATAAAAAATCAACTGAAAAATTAAATACTTTTCTCAAACAATTCAATAATGAAAAATTTATATATAGACATTTCAAAAATACTTAGGTACAACTGAAAAGTTTATACAAAAATTTATATCCCAAAATTATAGACACTATTGAGAGACTGAGAGATATTAAAGAAAATCTGAATAAATTGAGAAAGATATATGGGATATACATCATTTCTCTGAGTTGAAAACCTTAGATTATGAAAAAACAAATTAAAAATGTCTACAGCTTTGTTTGTATAGGGTGTGGACTCTTACGTGGCATTTATAACCAAGTTAGCAAAGCTAAAATAAGGAATTCAAAGAGTCTTTAAGCCTGATTACAAACTACAATAACCAAGTCTATATGAAGTAAACAGATCTGTGGAAAAAAGCAGAGAGTATGTATTGTCCACGAATCTAGGCTCAGTTTAATTTAAATAAAATGGCAATGTAGTTAAATGTGAAAAGTATGGTCTTTTCTAGAAATAATGATAGAACCAATAGATTTATGTGCATTTTAATCCTAGCATTGGAAAAGCAGAGACAATAGGATCTTGGCAGCAACCCAGGCATCCAGCCTATCTACTTAGCCAGTTCTTGGTCAACAAAAGACTGTGTCTCAAGACCAAGTAGAAGGCGCTTGAATAACAAAACCTGAAGTTGTCCCACAGTCTTTGCCTGCATCACACACACATCCACACAAATGAATAAAAGATACACAAACACCAGAGTCAATTAGGGAGAAGTAATAGCTGCCATATTTATTCCTGACTCTCCCTTCATTTCAGTCCCATCTTTCTCCTTGGAATACATGAAGTGCTTACCTTTTATGCTCCTTATCTAGTGCTTGAAATTAAAAAATATAAAATAATTCTAATATTTCAAATGAATCCAGTAATAAAAACAATAGGCATGTGACTTTAATTTCAAAGTCTTCTGCAGTAATGCTTTCTTGATTACACACATGCAAACATATATTATGTATATTACATACATGTTATATACACATAAATATATTTTTAAATATCTAAAATATATTTATCTAGTATATGTATAGGTATCTTGCCATGTAAGATAAATACATGCACATATATATCTATTTCACATATTTATATGCATTTTCTTTAATGAAATAAATATATATTAATAAATTAAAATCTTATAAATGTACATATACATGTGCACATGTGTAAATATATGTTTATAAGCAATTTAGAGCTTCTTTTATCTTGTTAAAAATCATTACATAATTGATTACATGGTTAGAGATTTTTTTCAGTTGTCCTGTCTTTATAGTGTATTTGCCAGCAGCAAATCAAGTTTAGGGAACTAATAAATAGAATGAACCAGACTACCAAGAGAAAATATCCTAGTGTTATTTGTCAGATTCTGGATTCTTTCTGTCTCATTAAATTGAGATACATGGGATATGCTGGATAAATATCATTTTTTTCGAGTCAAAAACCAGGTTATTAAGACTAAAAATAAAAAAAAAAACTATAGATTTAGAAGCTCTCAGTCTAATTTTTCTCAATTTAGAGACAATGGTAGAAATGGGGATTTATAGTAAGAGACGACAAAGAGACTTCCTCTTATTTTTTCTGGGTCTAAAACATGAATACTTTCTTGTGCCCAGCGCTTCAGAATAAACTTATTCATGAGGAATGTCTGAGCTTTAGGAATCTGAACAGGTGATAGAGAAGTTTAGCATGTGTTAGTTAAATAAGAACAGTAGCGTCACTATAGTATTGACACCAGCTTACTTTACACTAAATAACTGTAAGGAAGAAGGCAAAGCCTGCATGAAAACATGCACAGGCTCCTTCAGAGCTGAACATAACTTGGATATTTCAAAAGAAAACTTTTTACTTTACCATCAGTAACTTCCAAATAAGCCTTTGTGATGATGCTTCCAGCAACATTTAAAGTCTGACAGATATAATAACCCACATCAGACCGCTGCACGTTAGTAATCGTGAGGTCTCCAGTCTGGGACACTGAAAACCGGCTGGATGATTGGGGTGGCTGGTATGAGAAAAGCAGATTCTAAAACCAGAATTGGGGAGGAAAGAACAGAAACAAGTTAACAGCCAAATTCTAATTGTATGGCACAATTATTTGCATATGGCCATATATGTACAAATATATACATAATATATACATATAGATATAACTTAAATATTCTTTCACCACAAATCCACATATATTGATGTGCACATGTATAAATGCATATTATTAGACATAGTTTAATAATACAAAGCTCAATGAAGTTATATGCAAACTTTTACAGTTCTCAATATCAACATGCATATTTATAACCATCCATTTGAGATTAATATAAGAAGACTAAATATGTTTATGCAAACTATAACAGAAATCTTCTATTACATCTAAGTGGCTAACCATATTATTAACTCTAAGACCTTCAATATGTGAAGAAAATAGAATTTAAATTTACTCTTATAAACTACGATCAAGGATGTCATTTTGGCTCTATAAGAAGCATTTTTTCCAGCTGTCAATCACTAATGTTCTGGAACACTTATCAATCACTTAGTCATGGCATATCTTTTCCCTGTTAGAAGACAGGGATGCCAGTTATCCCAGGCAGTGGCGGTGCATGCCTTTAATCCCAGCACTCTGGAGGCAGAAGCAGGAGGATCTCTCTGAGTTTAAGGCCAGCCTGGTTTACAAGCGCTAGCTCTAAGACAGGTTCCAAAGCTACAGAGAAAAAAGAATACATGTTATAGAGTTTTTGAAATTTATGTAGAACTGAATGAAAAGATCCAAATTCCTAGCAGTTTGTATTTTTCATGGTGTTGTATTTCAGGAAACAAGTTATCCTGACCTGCTATTGCTTTGTTTTCAAAGTTTTGGTGCTATTTGCAAAAATCATTTAGGAAAGATTAGTTAATGCTCTATGAATCAAGTTCTAATGACCTTTTTTATGCAAAGCAATTTGTACTGTTGAACCAAAGTAAACAAATATTTTGGAAATTATTCAGTACAAATACCATACTAATATAAAAGACATCTACTGAATTATAATTTTTGCTAGAAAGGTTTTCTTTCATAATTCCATCCCAATTCTTAATATTCTATTAATATTTTGTCTTTAACTTGTTCTGAGCAAACTTAATCTTGTGAGACCAAATGGAATATGTTAGAGCTCACCAATATATTAGCATTCAAATGATAGCCTACATCTATAATGTTTGTAAATCAGAGTAAAATAAAAAGAAGGTAGCTGGCAGCATTGCCCATCAAAGATCCTGGAGTTCAGTCAGTAATTTATTCATGCTCTTTATATGGTCCTGTCTTCAGAAGCAGGAACATGAAATTCCAAACACAAGCCAGGCAGCAGTAAAACAGGCCAAGGAATGACCGTACCAAAAATGAGTGAGATTAATTTTTCACAAGTAAAGCATTTCACCTTATTTAAGAAGAAAAAAATCACAGGGATGATATGAGGAGAGATTTTAAGCTATGCAACTGCTCTTTGTATTAGGCTCAAGACTGACAAGATGGACTAATGATCAAGAGCAGTGTTTCTAAACCTTTCTAATGTTATGACCCTTTCATAGAGTTAATCATACTGTAGGGACCTCCAACCATAAAATTATTTTCATTGCTACTTCATAAGTGTAATTTTGCTACTGTTATGAACTGCAATGTAAATATCTGTGCTTTCTGGTGATCTAAGACGACCCCTGAGAAAGGGTCATTTGACCCCATGAGAGGTCACGACCTACAGGTTGAGAACTGCTGTTCTAGATTATGGAATGTTTAGAAAATAGGACCTAATTGCCACTCATGAGCACACATGACAGTTTTAAAGACTGGAAAGACTGAACTCTATGGGGCATGGTACTGATGCTAGAGAGAATTTTCCATCATCTGCTCCTTCTAGCGAACACCCACATAATAATCATCATATCTTTTTCAAATATACTTAAGTTTATTATTCGGATAACCGAATAATGGGAAGGACAATTGAATTCTACGAAGAGAAGAGCCTAGGTTTTATTTAACATAGACAGTTTGGAAATAAAATAAACCTTTACAAAGCAAAACAGTGGCTAATGCACATCACCCGTGTACTAAAATGAGGCAGAAAAATGGCTTTGAGAATTAAAAAAGGGACAACTTTCCCTTCCCTCTTAATTCTAAACATTTCTGAGGTATCTGACTTCCTTATTTCCAGTGAATATGATTGCTATATAACATCATGATCCTTTTCTTCTCAGATATCCGTATTTTCTTAAAAAAGAAAAACACTAGACAATAGTCATACCTGACTCCCCTCTCGCCTCCAAAAGATAGCTGGTTGGGGATTTCCAGTTGCTTCGCACTGAAAAGTCACAGTTCGTCCTAAGGCAACAACCTGGTCGCGAGGCTTCACGACAAAATGGGGAGGCTCTGAAGAAACAAAACACGCAATGAGATCATGTCACCACAGACCCTACTCAGTCTCCTGGTGTCTCTGGTGCTGTCTGTATTGTCTCCAACACGGTATAATAATCGGCCACTTCCCACCCTTCATCTAAAGTAAAATCACTAAGTGCATATTTATAGGATGAAATAGAGTCATATTCTAAAGAGCATTATTACTTAACCTAGACCTGGAATTAATCTCCACATTTACAAGAATTCATGAGCTACAAGCTGACCCTCTACATTCAAATCATACCTGAAAATTGCATGAATAAATATTATCTTTTCTCACTTAAAGCTGCTTCCAGGTGAATGAACTCTAATCACACATACGCAAGATCTCCTGATACAGGCAGGGACTTAAATTGCGTTAATTTACCTCAAAAGCTCCTGAAATGCTACCATGCAAATTAGAGCCATTTAAAATCTTCAGTCCAATTATTTGAATAGAAACGGATTTAAAGCCATAGTGGAGTCGCATGCCTCCTTCATTTACATGGGCAAGGGCATGTTCAAACAGAATATATATGGAAATGAGGGCAAATTCGAAACATCTGCTCACCCTGACATTAGAAATACTGCCAGCTTTGTCCAAACTGTTTGATTTATACAGACTTGAATGGCCGCTTCATTCAGCAGTCAATAGTGTCAGAAAATTGCGTCAGTTACATCGGGGGCAGTGGCAGCTGAAAGGTAGCCGTGCTGATAGAGCGGGCCCTTGGGTGGGGCGCGGGGAGCCTGCTTTAGGGCCAGGCTTTGCACAGAAAGGCAGTACGTCCCGGCTAAGTCCGTTTACCTAATGTGTACACTTTCCAAATCCACTTCTTATCTGCTGTCTGGAAAAGCTAATCATTCCCTATGATCTCAGTTCAAACAACTGCTAACAGCTTACACAGGGTAGGGCTCTTCTAACCCACTTTGCAAGGCCTGGCCCCTACTTGCCATTGTTCCCTCCAAAGTATTTTCAGTGGCTGACATCAGTCACTTAAGGACACTCCCTAACGCCAATCTGAATCGAAACTCAGATACAGATTATATCCCGGAGTGTTAGAGCACTGCTTACAAGAGCAAGGCTTCTTCCTTTTTCAAAGCTTTCTTATTAGCATATATGAATTAGACATAATGGTGGGGCTTGTTCTGACACTTTGACACAGGCATATGATGTGTGTGATTGGGTCTGCCTCCATCAGTCTCTGGTCCCTCCACTCTTGGTGGCCCCTGCTTCCTAGTCTCATGTAGAAACCATCCTACATTTATGACTTTGTTATCTTTTCCTATTTTATTTATTTATTCTTGGTAAGCCAAAAAGAATGTTTTGTTAAGTATTTGGAAAAACATTTTTCTTTTTAGTTATATTTTCAGATTAGTTCTATCCTATGTATTTTTGTATATATTGTAAATATTACATATGTGACAATTGTAAAATTACATCATAAAAATATTAAAACCTACTTAATATATGTGACACTATAAATATTTGTGTATATGTAAAATCATAAACACAATATAAAAATTCTGTAAAAAAGAAAATACAGTGTGATTTGTTCAAGGCTATCATTGTAACAAAACTGAAGAAAGAAATAAGGTCTCCTAACTTCTAGACAAATGTACTTTCTTTTATGCCTTTTTTTTTAAATTGAAGGTTAGTATAAACTCTAACAGTTGCCTAGTTGACTCGAAAATTATAGGATACCTGCAACATCAGGTCAAACGTTTTCAAATGTTCTCTAACTTACAGAAGATAAAATAAAAAGTCAGGAGACACACTTGGAGTTCAGTGTGGTCAAACTGAAGCTCTGGCTTATAATTTTTGGTAGGAAACCTGTGATTGTAATTGAGTGGTTTACTCATGAATGTAGCTCACACTGTCATTACACAAGGTATAATAATAGGCATGTGCCTGGTTGCCTGGGGATGTCCCCTCCTGCACCAAGCCAAACAGGAGCTTTTTCCTCCTTAGGTAAGGGTTAGAGTAACTGAGGCAGAGATGAGACTAAGAGACTCAACGCTGCCTGGAGAATATATGAAATCCAGTCTAGAGTTTCGTTTCTTTCAATGAAGGAAAACCAAATGATTAATTGGATGTGTGGGAACAGATGATTTTCCAATACGAAGGGAATCCAAGTAGGAAAATATAAATGTTCAAACCACTTAGTCAAGCGAAACCTTGGGGTGGTCTCCATCCCAAATCTCAGGAGCTCGCCCAGGAATGTGTGCCAGAAACTGTTTCTTTTATGAAATGCCAGCTCTGCTCAAACCTCAAAGACTTATTTGGGAAAAAGGAATACAGACCCTTACGCTAACTACATTTATCCCGAAGCAATCCTTCCACACAGGATATTTGCTTAGAAATGATTTACTAGATTCTGTAGGCATAGTCTCAAGCCAACATCAACAGTGACATCAGCCACAAGAGACTTCTTAGAAATAAACTTTAAAAACTTCTCTGACTCGTACGATGGCACAAGCCTACAGTCCCAGCTACACAGAAGGTCTAGGAGAAGCACTGCTTGAGCCCAAGAGTTTGAAGTCAGAAACACCATGCTTTAAAAAATAAATACAGCAAAAACATCATCTACCTCTGGACGTCAGATATCAGATATAGTTATATCTTTAACGAAAAAATAGACCAAATACATTTCTATTTAGATTGAAGATACTCATCAAATATACATAGTTGATGTTTTATGAGTACATATTGTAACAGCTTTTGAAATCTAAAATATTTAAGTTAGCTGTGTTCAAAGTGCACAATGATGTAACCAGTATAATAATATATAAACTGCTGGAAATGTGGAAAAATGGACAGACAAGAAAAAGAATACTGCCAATAATTCTACCATCCAAACTAGGTAATATTATTTAACAATATTATACTAAAGTATCATTTTAATAATTATCAAATAACTAATGCACTATCTTAAATAATTTCATCAATCTCTATTGTATTAAATTTTGAGATAGCTCCCAGAGCCAGTATCTAACATACTCTATTATTAGATAGCTCATCCTATCTGTGAGAATATGAAATAATAACATCTGTGAGAGAGATTTCTTTAAGATGAAAGTGATATTCTGGCTGTCTTTTGGTGTTGCGATTTTTCTTAAAGTGACATTCTGTCAAGCCTATTGAATGAATGGATCTTCTTCTAAACTAAGTACAAAGAACCTTGATTCTCTTTATTTATAGAAAAAAATATAAAAATAAATTTTGGATATTCCATGTAGTTACTTTGTAAATGCCATGAAATGAAGCTCATAGAAAGAATGGAAATGAGCACTAAGAAGCTCCCAGTACAAGCTGACTCTGGAACTGAACTTTAAAGGTCTCCTGAATTCTAATTACAAAACAGCCCACAGATAGGATGTTCTGAATGCACTTGACACAGAGAAAGCCAAATTGTTCTTGTGGCGTTTTTTTTTTTGTTGTTGTTGTTCATTAATTAATATTGAGGCATAACATGAAACTGTCCTCTTTCACCAAGAGACACTCCTATGACATTTCCCCCATTTCAGGAAGAAGAAAATTAAAGGGCTCAGATCACACATTACTTAATAAGACAGAAAGTTAGCAAACCCATTACCTTTCCTCTTTGTCAGTTACCCATACTTCCTGCAGATTTATTCTGTGCAGTCTGTCTTTGTGGCCAATGACAAGTGAAACATGGAGGCTGATTGGTTGAAGGACATGGAAGGGTATGGATGGAAAGGGGAAGAGAAGTTCCAGTCACAGTGACACGGTGATTAGGAGATGGCCAAGAAAATGTCAACTTACCAGACCCAACTAAAATAAAAAAAGAAAACATGGAATAAATAAAAATAAGGGAACACACAAAAAAATGAAACAGAAAAAGTAGTAAGATTTGACTTAACAATGATTTTCCTTTAACGTAAACTAAAGAACACATTAATATTTAGATACACTGATCACATTATCCATGAATGAATATTTGTTAGCATTTCGAGCACAATCATGAATAACTTAGGAAAATAGAAATGAATCTTGAAATCTCTATTGTGAAAAATGGTAGAACTGCAATGGACTGACAGTTGTAAAATTATAAAGCATCTTTTAACAGTTTTATGTTTTGCTACCAGGTAAAATATTCTTTATGTAATGGATTTTTAAAAGTATTATTAATAATAGCTGCTAAAACTAGACAAAATAGAATAAGTGTCATTTTAAAGATAAAAGATGTTAAATTCCAAAGAGATCCACCAATAGGTTTATCTTTTGAAAGTTTCACACTCATAATGATATTCCACTCAACTCATGCTTCTCATACTTGACGATATTTACAAATAACCTTCATACAAATGGGGAATGACTCTAATGATCAGGGTGTGGTCTAAGAATCTGCATTTCTGATGGACACCAGGTAGGTCATACTGGTCCATGACCTTGAGTTTAGTTGAAAGACTATTAAAATATACTGAGGTTATATGCTTACATATTTTTTGTTGAGAATATGTCTATAAAAATGAAGAAATTATGTAAACAAGAAAATACGTAACTCTTTAGAAGCCACAATCACATTATTCATTTTCAATACTGAAACAGGATGTATTTTAAGGCAATGATATTGATTTAAAATAATAGAAAGCAATAACTCTATGTCTCTATTTCAGATAAAGGTCACTGCTTTCAAATGCAGAAGATTGTCACATACCATGATTTGTAGGAACCTACAATACATTTCATTCAAATAAATAGTTTCCAAACTGAAATTAATTTGACTTGATGCATATCCCTGCAGTCTAAATCAAAGGCAAGGAATGCTGCTTTGATTTAGTGCAGTTACAAAGAAGAAAAAAAGTTTTCTTGTCCATTCATTTGTAACATATGCAACAATTTAAAGGGAATCAGAAATACTGAACATGTGCAAAAATTTAGTTTTGATTTTTAAGAAGAAAATAAACATTATTTAGAAGAGTTTAAAAACTGTGGAATCAAAAAGGGTGGAAAGATCACTATTATATTTCTTAAATATCTTAAAGGGATTGCCTTACATAGCAGGGGGGTACTCTGGAGTTACAAAGGAAATGATCTGAGAAACTGTCAGCTAATATTTTCTTTGAAACAACAAAAAGTTGTAGAGCTCTCCCAAGGATGAATCTGTGAAAAAAGACTTGATCTCATCAGAATAATGTAGCCAAGTTAGGAGATTAGACAAATGATTCCTATATATGCTTACATATTTCAAAATTCTTTATATTTCAAAGAATTTAATAAGAGCAATATGGTTACTGGGAGCCACCCCTTTAAAATGTAAAGTGTACTGTCTTTCCTATAGTTGCATTAACAATCCATAGGAGCAGAATGGATCACATATAAGAAGTTCATGCTAAACATTTGCATAGTGTATCAATGACCAATGATAATTCTTCAAGACCTGGAATGTTATCTAAGAACATCATAAAAAACAAAAAGCATAAAAAAATCCTTGAGAAAACTATCTGATTGATGGAACACTTAGCTTTTAACAACCATGATTATAAGGAAATGGTTCAGATTACCTTAATAAATATCCACCTATAATTCACACCATATTTCATTTTTTCTAGTGTCAGTAAAAAAAAACAAACAAACAAGTAAATAAATTCTGCATACCCTCCACATTCTTCTACTAGTATTTCAGAATCATAATTCTTACATTTCTCTTCTAAAAATATTATGTACATTTCTTTAAGACCTTCAAACATGTATGTTTTTCCTCTACATTTCCCTTGAGAGTAGTCAAGTCAAACAATCTTATTTTTCTATTCAGAGAACTGAGATCTTTCTGTAAAAAAGGGCAGTCACACTACTGTTTGTGCACTATGTCAAGACTTCCTTAGAAACCAGAGTGACGTGGCACCTGTCAGTCATCATCTAATGAAGTTCACCACGGAAGGATGAGAGTATTCTCACCTTCTCACTCTTCTCAGTGCCTCCTTCTAATTTAAGGGCTCAGAGAATCCCCATGTCTCCTTTTTTCCTGCTAACAACAGTATGCTATTGGCACAGAATCAAAATGGTTGATGAAATTGAAGACTACAAATCAATCCATGGACCTGTGGACACCTGTTTATTTATTTAGTTTTCACTTTAAAAATGCCAGAAAGACACTGGAAACACAAGCTCTTCAACAATTGGTGCTGGTGGAACTAGATGTGTGCATGTCTAAGAACCCAAAGAGATCCATGCTTATCACTATGCACAAAACACAACTCCAAATGGATCAAAGACCTCAACATAAAACCAAATACATTGAACCTGATAGAAGAGAAAGTGGGGATAGCCTTGAACTCGATGGCACAGGAGAAGACATTCTGAACAGAACACCATTAGCACAGTCACTAAGATCAAGAATTAATATATGGGGCTTCATGAAACTGAGAAGCTTCTGCATGGCAAAGGACACCGTCCTTCAGATAAATGCATGAACAACTCAGGCAAAAGTATAGGAAAGCAGCAGATACCAGTAAGGGCCAATGATCTACAAACTGCTTGTAGATTTTGATGTCTTTAAGGGTCTGAAAAAGTAAGTTGCTTCCATCGCTAGATAAAGGTTCTATGGTGACATGCAAGATATTCATCAGTGTGGCTATATGATAGGGCCAGTTCAGGCGCCCTCTCCTCAGCTGCCCAAGGAACAAGCTGGGGACATTTCCTTGGACACCTGGGAAACCCTCTAGATTCAAGTCTCTTGCCAACCCTAAAATGGCTCCCTTAATTAAGATATATACTTCCCTGCTCCCATATCCACCCTTCCTCCATCCCAGCCATCCCACTCCCCCAAGCTCTCTCCATCCCCCCTTCTCACTTTTCTCTCCCCATTTCCCATGATCTCCATCCCACCTCCACCTCCAAGCTCTCAATTTTTGCCTGGCAATCTTGTCTACTTCCAATATCCAGGAGGATAACTATATGTTTTTCTTTGAGTTCACCTTCTTATTTAGCTTGTCTAGGATCACGAATTATAGGCTCAATGTCCTTTATTTATGGCTAGAATCCACCCATACTGGAGCACTGGACTGAGCTCCCAAGGTCCAAATGAGGAGCAGAAGGAGAGAGAACATGAACAAGGAAGTCAGGACCGCGAGGGGTGCGCCCACCCACTGAGATGGCAGGGCTGATCTAATGGGAGCTCACCAAGGCCAGCTAGATTGGGACTGATGGAGCATGTGATCAAACTGGACTCTTCTGAACATGGCTGACAATGAGGGCTGACTGAGAAGCCAAGGACAATGGCACTGGGTTTTGATTCTACTACATGTACTGGCTTTGTGGGAGCCTAGCCTGTTTGGATGTTCACCTTCCTAGACCTGGACGGAGAGGGGAGGACCTTAGACTTCCCACAGGGCAGGGAACCCTGACTGCTCTTTGGACTAGAATGGGAGGGAGAGGGGGTGTGGGGGAAGGGGAGGGAAATGGGAGGAGGGGAGGAGGTGGAAATTTTTAATTAAAAAAATAAAATAAAATAAAATACTTTGCTCTACCTGCCAACAGCAATTTCAACAGAATATTGTAGTAACAAAGCAATGGACAATTTGAATCTTACAGTATTTGCTAGGCTGCAATTTTGAAGTGGCCAGTCAGTGTCAAAGCTGGAGATCTCATCCTGCCCCAGAGGTTGCCAAATAGATGACATCTACATAGACCTAAAGCTTGCTTTTAAAAGGTCTTCAGAAACATTGTTTATAGTGACTGAAGATGAAGCTTTGTGGCACCATGTATGCCTAGCATGTGTGAGGCCCTGGATTCAAACCTTGCTAAATATAAAAATTCTGTCCTACTGGTACGGGAGAATTGTCTGTATTTTGTCAATCATGTTTTAAATAAATGCTGATTGGCCAGGCAGGAAGTATAGGTGGGTCAACCAGACAGGAAGTAGAGGTGGGGTGATGAGAACAGGAGAATGCTGGAAAGGAGGAAGCCCATTCCCCCATTCCTGCCCAGACAACCGAAGAAGCAGGATGTGATCTACCCCACTGTGAAAAGTACTGTGCCATGTGGCTAACATAGATAAGAATAATGGGTTAATATAAGCTATAAGAGCTAATAAGAAGACTGAGCTAATGGGCCAATCAGTTTATAAGTAATGCAGACTCTCTGTGTGATTTTCTTTGGGACTTGCTGGCTGTGGGGTACCGGGCAGGACAGAAACCCCAAGCAGCCCAGCCCTCGTGTTAAATCCTACTGATATCATTTTTAATTGATAAAGAAATTTACATAAAGAATTCCTATGATAAGCTTAGAAATTATCAGAAAAATTAAAGAAAATAAAATATTTATGTATTACACTATGAATAGATTTCTGTATTTTTGCATTAATACCCATTACCTGAAGCATAATGGCAAATATATGTTAGTATATCCTTTTAGGTAAAATAAATTATTGGGGGATTTCTCTGTTAGTCTAGGATTTTCTCCCTAGTACTGAGGGGGTAGAGGGATGAGAATGTTGAAGGCTGACATGGAATTGGGGAAAAAATCCACATATTTGAAACTCCTAGTACAGTTTGTTAGAAGGTTGGGTAGTAAAGCAAGCATACATACAGCAGGACCCATGCTATTAGTAAAGATAACAATAGCTTTCAGAGGGCTATAAATGAAATCACCTCTACTCCAAATTCTTCTAATTAATAGTACTTTATTATTATGAGTAGCTAATTTCTAATGGATCCTTAAGTTCGTGTTATTTCTTTCCCATACCCTTCTATAGTGAATAGAGCTCAGTTAACAGGACTGAGAGACTAGAACTGTCAAAAAAAAAAATATCCTCATTGCTGAAGAACATGAATGGGTTGGAAAGTCACAAAGCCTTGAGGAAGAAGCATATTTTTGGCCACGTAGCAGAAACTAGTTTTCAAGTAATGAAGCCATCTTCATTTGAAGCAAGGAAGCCTGTCATTGGTGTGTGAGAACTACAATCACAAATCTACATGAATGATGATGATATCACTAGCAGCCAGAAGCCCTCCAGGTACTCCAATATGAGGTATCATTTCTTTGGGGGAGAAAGGATTGAGTTTAACATAAAAGCCTGTCATTATGTCTTTCAACTCTGCAGACATAAAAATGGAGAGAATAAAAGCGATATTTTAGAATGTATTTAATGGATACGGAGGACACTGTGAACTTTTTGCCTCTGATCAAATACACCTCATGTCATTCTGTAGAACAATGGCTCTGGAGGCAATTTTGGTTGTCAGGACTGACGTGGGAGGAAGGGGATGAGGCAGAGCTCCCAGTCTTCAGTGGACAAAATCCACAGATGTTGCTGATCTCAGCCACAGCACACAGGACAGCCACCAAAACAAAAAAGGACGTGTCAGAGATGCCAGGCATGTCAGACAGAACCGTGAATCCTTGCAGAGGAGGATCGTTTGTTTAACTCTTATCTGAGATGTCCTAACAAATAACACACCCCAACCTTGAGCAGGGTTGACAGGTCTTAGGTACTGGGCCAAAGTTTGTATTAGTCTTCTTTGCCTTCAAAAATTATCCACATTCCTTCAAAGCAATCCTTTAAACGCTGTCCTTTGTATACCCATGCATTAACACATGTGTGATTCAAATGTATCTGCTAGGTCATTCACCCACTGCAGCGCGGATGCCACATAACATGGATTCTCAGGGTCGTAGTTCAAGTGTAAATAACCTGACGCCAGGGTTTAGAAGGCCGGAAGCCTAGATCTCTCTATTCCCTCCTTGAAAACACAAGATTCTTTACTGGATATGTTTCTCAGCATTTATGATCCCACCAACTATTTGCTGCTACTACTTTAAAAATGAAATTAATTTTGGCAGTTTCTTCTTCACGTACGGTATGTTATGATCACCCTGTCCCCACTGCCTTCTGTTGTCATCTCTCACTCTTGTGGAATCCTTCTTCCCCATTTGACTGCCCCTATCCCTGCCATCACAAGTCTTTCCCAGGTGATCAGACCCGCTGTGGATGCACAATTGCAATGGCCAAGTCATTTCCAGAAAAAAAAAGTTTTTAAAGTGCTCCACCCCATCTCCTGGCTCTCACAATCTTTCTACCCCCTCTCCGAAGATGTCCCCAGGCCTGGGAGCGTGTGATATAGATATAACACACCCCAACCTTGAGCAGGTGTTATATTTTCCCACAATGACCTTGCACTTACAACACATATCTTAGTTTAAAACTACACATTTGTGTGATTATTATGTCTGCAACCTGAACTAGCCTGCACTCTCCATGGAAACTACGTGTTTATCAATGCTGTTTGCCTTTGAGTTTATCAAGAGGTAGGTGTTCCCCACATGGCAAATACCTATTAAAGATGAGCAAATAGCAGCATCCCTAGCATATAGGAGAAAGCACGCTCCTTATACACTTATGAACCCACTCTTTCATGAGTGAATTCATAGTGTGCATCGCTTCTTTCCACTTTCCATCTACCTGTAGGCCTTTTACAAGTCACAGCACTCTTCCAAGTACAAGGAACATGCTGGGATGCATGTTCATGCCCCACATGGCGAGGCCTATCTTTAAATGGCACACTTCCTGGAAGGCCTGGCCCATGACGGCTGATGATAACTGTTCTCCAACTGACAGCAAAACTTCTTTGGACGGAGACGATCTCCACAAGGTATCAAGTCTGTGATCCTATAAAAACTGTGTAAACTTCTGACCCCCACTTTAATAATAAAGAGCCATCAGTGTCAACTGTGTATCTGATAGTACATTAGAAACCTCAGCAGCTGTCAGAAATAAGTCAGTATCCCAGTAGTGCCAGGGGAAAAAAATGAAGCTCCATCACTTGGTAAAGTATACCCATCAGGTAAGAGAAGGACTAAAATTCAAGATTCCCCAGCTCTTAACATTTTTTTTACTGTTTTTATCACATGGCATCACATGTTTGCAAAATAAATAAATAAATAAAGTTAAACCATAACTGAAATAATTTTGGCTCTGGGATGTTTGTTTCATGAATGACCTATATATAATCATTCAACAACAACAGGAAAACTATCTGAAAGTACCTCTGACAGACTGTTTTAGATACCAACAAACTTTGACCTGTAAAAAAAGGATGACGAGGATAAGTGAGTTGCATCCCTTGTCATTCTATTCCTGGGAAATGTCCAAAGAGTCAGTTTCATCTTAGAACAGTGATAGGATATAGCCATCTAAAACAACCACCTCAAGGGTCTAAGATATGCAGTCAAAAGATCAATCTTTATCATCCAAGTATGCAATTTAATATAAAAGATTATCAGGTCTCGGTTCCCTAATTTTTAATGCTAGTAAATAGTAAATAATTTTTAAGTGTGCAAACATGGCTGCAATTAAGTTTCCCAAAACCCAGCACAGAATTACATTATTTAAGCATTTACTCCTTAGGAATATAAGTCAAACCACCGTTGTTTAGTAATTATAGTTCTGAAAGTGAAAAAGCATATCTCCTCTATGCACTAATGACTTAAAAGGTACTGTTTGAAATAACTGCTCTACCATCCACAGAGTTGACTTGCTAAACCACCTTTGTAAATTGGTCCATCTATCAGGTTTAATTGTGCAGCACTCCAAAGTCTCCAGCAACAGCATCGACCACACAAAATGAATGTCCCTAAGCTAACTTTAATAACCATTTATGGATTTTCCTACCCTTATAAATCTGTTACAAAGCAATTACTCAGCCTCATTTTGTCTTACACTTATTTTAGCATATTTTGCAGGTGTGTTTATGCTGGCACAAGAGCTATCAATTCATAAGAGGTTCAAAAATCAAATGAAACTGCTCACGGCATGCTAATCCATTTTTGCAAAGTTTAGGTAAAGTATTTTGAAATGTTCATTTAAACTGTATACAGAGCCCTTTTAAAAATAGAAAGTTTAAAATTACTTCACGTTTTGAAATTGCTGGAGTAACAATGAAAAGACACCAGATACTACAAAGCCACATGGAACTGTTTTAATAACGTCTTGATGTTTGGAATGTGCTAAAATATCTCTTTAGATATAAAAATAACCCTTAGTCTTTACTCTTAATTACTACTGTGTATATCTTTCAAAATAGCTGAAGTCAGATCAAACAAAAAAGTTAATAATATAGATGAATAAAATTTCAATTATTTAGTATTATAATTTTATTTAAGGTTCCTTATTAGGCAAAATTTTCTTAATTATGCTCAGCATGAAAACTTTTAAATAATGACTAATGCCAATCACTTCATTTATGGCTGAAGTGTTCTAGATAAAGTACACTAAGCCAATCTGACGTAGAGAATTAAAATTAATCATCTCAAACAAAATACAACCTCACTGACTGCAAGTTTCAAAATTCTATGAGATTATTTTCAAGGAATGACAGAGGGCTGTTGGTCAATGACCCAGCAAAGAAAGTAATTTATTTCTGCCACTTTCATTCCAAGATTCAGTAATTCACATTCTATAGATCTGCAGCACAAATTACATACTTCCATGTTGACAACTTTATTTGCAAATGTTGTTTACTAGAAACAGTGGCTCACTTACATATCTATACAGGGGCTGCAGACTACCTACTCCACTACTATCTGAAGGAGTGTACCACATGTGAGACTTGGAACACCATGGAAGGCCTAGGATGTGCTTTTTATCAGAACAGGGCTAAGTGATAACCTGTCACAGGACCAATTCATGCCTGATTATTCTCCTTTCTGACTATTCTACGTATTTCTTCAAATATTTCCTGGCACAGACACTGAGAACATTTCAAATTACCCGTAAGAAGGCCACTGCTGAAAAGCTCTTTTCTTGATTAGTTTAAAGTCTTATGTCACTTTCATTTAAATAACTGACATCTATCCTGTATCTTCACATGTGAGACAGCATTAAATTCTCAGCCATCCTTAGGATAAAACACCTATTTCTTTAAAGTTTAAGAACATGAGTGATATGGGATTTCCCTTTGTATGCTGTGAATACCATTGGTGAATAAAGAAATTGTCTTGGGCCTGTGCATGGAATAGAGGTAGGCGGGAAAAACTAAACTGAATGCTGGGAGAGGAAGGCAGAGTTTAGGGAGAATTATGGAGCTGCCACTAGAAACAAATGCTCTGAAACTTTGCTGGTAGGCCATGACCTCATGGTGATGCATTGATTAATGGAGATGGGTTAAATTAATATGTAAGAGTTAGCCAATAAGAAGCTAGAGCTAATGGGCCAAGCAGTGATTTAAATAACACAGTTTCTGTGTGATTATTTCAGGGCTGAGCAGCTGGGAACCAACAAGCAGCCTCCTCCTCATCTGAACACATAAGGAGCTCATCATCCCTCCCAGAAGAAAGAAGTTAAAAAAGAAAAAAAAACTTCATAATATAAAATGCTGCTGGGTCTCAATCTCAGGAATAGTGTTAAAAAAACAAATAACCAAGAACTGGGCAGGGAAATAAATAAACAAAGAGAGCAGAAATGGGTGTTCAGCATCCTATTTACACCACTGGTCGGAACCGTTAGGGGGCAGAGTCAGTCTCAGAAGTCTTTCTCTGGCTAAGTTGTATGGAGACATCATCAAACCTCTGATGACAGCATTTTCTTTTCAGTTTCTTCACAAAGGACTTATCAGTAATATAGATTTTGTGCAAGGTGCTGTTAAATGTTGTCCTTTCAATGTTTTGTATTTTATGACACACACCTTGTTCCTTTACCTTCTCTAGATTTTTGCTGCATTTATAAAAATCTTTATCTTTAAGTACAAAACAAGTAAGAAAAAGCCAAGATAAATACACAGCCAATTTCACACAGGTGGTATTTAGAATAAGATTCATGAATTCATCATCTATAAGAGTAGTAATGCACACAGGAAATTTTGCTACTGTTGAGGTAGTAGGGTGTATGTATGCGCGTGTGTGTGTTTTAACTCCCCCGCCAAAAAAACCCACTGTTTATTGTAGCAAGCTAACTTTCCTGGACATGTAATAAGTTACTAAAAATCATCCCTTCAAAAATCAGCTTACCGTATCTTGTCATGATCTAGCAAAAGTGTCCCTCATCTATCAAGGGACAGTCAACAGGTAAAGCTTTGCAGGGTTCACAATGTGTTTCACCAACATGTTGATGGACTCACAGTTCTGAACCTGGATCCTGATTCTCATAAACCTAACTTGAACCTGCAAAAAGGCCCCCTGACACTATTAGTTTTGGCTTTGGCTCAAATAACCACATTAATGGTCAGACACAATGCACTATTATGCTGCCAGCCTCTGTGAAATCAGCAATTTAAGGGGACTGTTCCAACAAGTGATTTAAATGAAGTCTACATCAAAGAAAGGAAACTCCAACCTGAAGGTCTTGATTTAGATTTTATTCTTCTTATTTTTTATTCTAGATATCATATGTGCTCCAAAGGCTGTATGAGCCCCTTACACAAAGATCTTATGTGTTGCTAAAGCTGCAATCAGTGCGCTTGATGATAGAAAGTTCACACTGATCACTTAAGTCTTCCTTTTTCCAGAATTTGTTTCTGAAAGAAAGTTTTAAAGTTTGTAATATACTTGTGGGAGTACAAATCTATAATCCACAGTATACTACTTCTTACTTAAACAATGACTTTATTTTTTACTGTAACTTTGTATTATGAAATAACCTTCTAGTAGATTCTCAAATGGCCACATATGCACATTATATGATATAAAACCCATATCATCTTATTTTCAAAATTATTTTTGTATTAGAAATTGATTAGGTTTAGGGATACACACTGATTTCTTCTGATGGCTCATACCTCTTGATTAAATTTGTAAGGCCATATGACTGTTATTGCCAGGGACTGTCCCTCCAAGTAGGGACCTCTCAGCTGGAGGTCTGGTTCAATACAGCTTTAGAGCCCAGGAGAAACCAATGCATATGAACTATGCTCAGCTATGATGAGCTATGCCCCAAACTGTAATCCCCACATTGCTCAACAGAGAGAGTTCAATTCTTCAAGCTAATGCCCAAACATACACCCAGTGTTTCAAAAACAGAACAAGTTAGCCCATGAATATTTGCCTCATCTGACATGGTCCCCTGACCCTTTGCCTACCAACTATTATGTCTTCGAGCATCTTAAGAACTTTTTAGTTTTTTTCGGAGACAGTACTTCCACAATTGCCGAAGAGTCCGTCAAATTTCAAATCATGGATGTTTATGCTACAGGGATAAAACAAATATTCCTTCTTGACAATAATGTTGATTGCAGTGGTTCCTGTTTTGATCGATAACGATGTATTTGAGCCTAATGATCATGATTTAAAATTCATGGTCGAAAACTGTAATTCCTTTTGTACCAACCTAAGTAAAAGTATAGTAACTTTCACTGCAGAAAAGAGTAAGCAGGTAGTTTGGTCTAAAAAAATAGGCTTGGATCTTATTACACAGAGACAGGAATCACGATAAGTTTAATGGAAGGTACTAACATAACTGGATTTGTGTTTTAGATAGGTGGATATGCAAAAGATGAAAGAGTCTACAGAATAAAATGGAGACAAAGAACCTTGCTAGAGCCCTGCAGTTTCAGAGAGAGGTCAGATGCTTGTATTAGAGAGAGGTAAGAAGACGAGAGAGATGGGGGCAATGCTGAGAAACGTTTAAAAGGCAAAGGAGTAGAAGTCTGCGGTTCCTGGTCCGGGGTAAGAAGTGGGAAAGGAGGAGAGTCAAGGGTGGGACGCTTCTCTATGTAGGGTTAAGACAGCCCCCTTTAGAGGGCGGGGTTTGCCTCAGGCGAATGCCTGCCAATAAATAGGCCAATAAATAGGCCGCTTGCTCTCTTTTCCTCCCTACCTGTACTACGCTGGAACTTTGGTTCTGTAAGTTTACCATTAAAGTGGTAAATATTCTTTGATATCTGCATTGCATTTATTTTGCGCGGGTACATCTCTAAACTGTGTTCTGCGTGGGAACTGTAGGCTGCATCTCCAAGGGAAGCAGAGGACCATGGGAAGTTGCCCTTGGACACTCACGCCTTCCTGTTCTACTGTTTATGGCAAAGACAGAAGAAAACCCAAGGCTCCTATAAGCCTCTGACAGTTGCTCCTCACTTTACAGAAAGTTGAAATAGCTCACCAGTTCCTAGTTCACTGGGGCCCTAGGAAGGGGTCAATCACAAACTGGAGCACTTGAGACACTCTAGCAAAGCGTCTTGCTGGACACAGGCAGTTCAACAGCAAGGAAAAGGCTCTATGATGCATCCCATTAGTAGCACTTAAGACAGCCCAAAGACAGTCTGGTCTTTTTTTCCCCCGGTGCCTTTGTGTCTCCCCCATTTCATGTCAATCTCACACCCTAAAGAGCAGCCTTCCAGCTGCTGTCACTGGCTAATCAATCCTAATGAGGACGTACTTTTCTCCTTCATTATAGACTTGCCATAAATACCTATGAGAGGCAAAAGACAATATAATTCCATGGCATAGCTTAGAGCACATACCCCTTTCACAATTAATTTTCACATTGCTACTATATGCCAGCAATGAATTTTAGAGAGGCGGCAATACAATTTGTGCTACGTTTAAAATTAAACAGTGAACTTGAGAGAACATTATGATTTTAGATCAAGGGAGGGCAATGGGCAGCCACTTCTGAGAGAGGAGCTGAAATTACAGAATCTCTGTAATGATCAAGGAGTATCACCTGGCTGGGCAATGTTTGGCACCTGCTTTTTGTCTTAACACAGACCCAAGAAAGGGCAGCAAAGCAGCCAAGTCTCAGCACTGGAGAATAACTGGTTCCTCTGAAAAGTCTGGCAAGTGTACGGTGGGGTACAAAGAGAGATAACAACATATAGCTTCCTGTGTGTGAGTGGTGCACCATTCAGGCCTCAGGAGAAACAGGAGAACTGAGCATCTTTTAGTTCCTATTGTAAGAGAGATGCACAAATATGGGATTAGATTTTCCTAATGGTTTAACTCAGGGAGATAAAAGGTGATTGCGTAGGAAATGGCTGGAGTGTGGACGTCGACATTCAGTTCAGCTTCCTGTGACTGATGGGACACAGTGATGAGAACATGATCATTTTGCTGACAGAGCCACAGATTCACTATGGAAATAAAATTGTGACAGTAATAAGAGCCGCTTTATCTGTGAAGTTGCTAAGAGTGGAAAGATTAATAATGCTATCCAGTTTGCCCTGTTTAAGCAATGAGTAGCTCAAGCCAAAGAATCTTCAATACTGAGGGCACAGTTGGAAATGAGTGAATTAAGAGTTTAAATTCTAGGTGTTCTTGTCTGTCTTTCTTTTGTAAAAGTAGTCCTCAAAAGGGAAATGATTTTGAAAGGCTATCTCCATAATTGCCATTGAAACAAGTAATTTACAAATCATACAAGGTTTGTTAGAAATAATACATTAAAGAGAAACATTTGTTTTCTCTTGATGTTTTAAAAAATAGTTTGAAGACATGCTCATTGTGAGTAACCAAAATTCTAACTTTAACCAAAGGAAAAGAATCACCACATTACAAATAAAGCCTTGGATCGTGACTGAAAGACAAATAATCTAACTTCACATGAGTATTGTCTGAGTCTAAGAACAACCTCAAGACCCACCTGAGAAGCAGCTGCTAAACAATGTAATGCATTTCGATTAAGATAGTAAATTAGTATGAAACAAAAGTCTCACCATTCTCAAACACCAAAGGGAGGCATAAATTTGAAAAGCTTCAGTGACATAGCATTTAAAAGCTTGGCAGAATGCCTCGACGCATCTATTTTCTTCTGGTTAGATTTTATGTTTTATAGATATGTCACAACCTATAAAGTTGTTATAAATACTGCTGTAAATATAATTTCCTCTAAAAGATGGGGCTATTATGCGATATTAAGCACTTGCTTGGAAAATAATTCATTCCCACCAAGACAGAACTAGCTATCCTAACACTCGTAAGTGAGAATTAGAGTTCAAACACAGCAACAGCCTGAGATTTTAGTGAATCGTATCTTTTGTTTAAAAGGTACTAGCTTTTGTTTGGGTTTTTAGGTTTATAAATTAAATTCTTGAAGAAGTGTGTAGATGGCCGGTATATATGTCTGTATAAGGAAACATATACACACATATGGGGAAAATAGAGTTGTAGGCAAACAATAAGCATCAATTAAGCAATTGCTGATTTAAAGTCACAGGAAGTAAATGTTAGATAACCCAGAAGAAGTTGGACTCTGGAGTCTCCATAACTAAATTTTCTGAGTAGGAATAAAGCAGAAACACTATTCCAATCAGGGCAGTTTGCTCACTTTAATTAGTCACATTAAGAGCATACCTTATTTAACACAACAAATATTGTTCTTCCATTGATCAAATTACTGTTCAGCCTTGAGTCACACAATGATAGCGAATTCCAATGTCATATACAACTTGATATGCAAGTTAAAGAAACTGAGATATTCTTGGCATTTATTGATAAATAAGCTATAGAGGTATGACAGAATGTATTGCAGACTGCAACTTCTTAATACCGCCAAATTTACTTCTTTTCCAAGTAAAGTATGGAACATATCTAATAAATAATCTATGTTTTGATTTAGTACCCAATTTATTTTGGCTTTAGTGCGAGCGAGGCTTCTACACAACTAATGTTGCATGTGAACCTCAGGTGGTGTGGTGTCAGGAGAGGGACCCGAGCAGGCCACCCATGTCTAAAGGGGCTATGAATATTAAGGAGTTTTGGAGGTTGTTTATTCATGAATAATCTTATTAGCCTCTGGATTGTACAGAAACACTTCAGTATCACAGGGAGATAGCTAGAGTGCCTGAGAATCTTCATATATGTAAAGCAATAAACTTTACCAGTTAACAGAGTCAGGGGTGAGAGCAGGCCCCTTCTGAGGAATACTCCGAAAATTAGGAAGTTATGGCTCCAAGTGGTCTTAATATTCAGTAATCCACCCAGTGTCTACTTTATAGGCTGATCACAATTGGAGTTCTGGCTTTGAGGGCTGTAGCACAATCTTAGCCACTATTTGTGATATACATTCTCAAATCCAGAACTATACTGAAACCATTTCAAGCCTTTTGTGATTTCTGTCCCTTTATAAAATATTTTCTTATTCTTTTTAACTTCTTTGTGGAGAAACAAGACAGAGGCAATTTTCTGTTATCCAGTAATGAGCTCCCAAATCAGGTCAAGCATATACATCAAGATACTTACAATTAGGATTTTTGTCTAGTTCTAGATCTTCCTATGTTTTTCTTAAGTCTGTTTTACTTTATACATTTAAAAAATATTCAAAAAACATCCAACATGATGTTATTAAAATGTGCAAATAGTACAATGATTGTGCCTTTGCTTGCTTCCAAACACAGACCGCAGACACAATGAATCACACACCAGAGCTTCTCCAGCTCTGAACCGATGCAGTTGCCTGTTGGCAGCGAGGATCAAGTCACCAGGCACTGCCTGGGTTCTCTTCATGATACATCCTTGCTGTTTTCAACCACTCAAGCAGAGGTTAAAAATGCATATTCATATTTCAGTTTCAACAAATATTTATTAAAGCATAGTAGAGAATATCTAAGAAGAAAAGCTCACAAAGTCCTGGGGACTGGATTTAGTTCCATGGGAAAACAATTGCCTAGTAAGTACAAAGCATAGAGATAATACCCAGAAACATACACCACACATTCACAGATACACACATGCAGGTACACAAACAGACATCACACATTTACATACACACATGTAGGAACACACACAACACACACACAGACACTGCTCCACATACAACACACACACAAACACAAAAACACATCACATATTCACACAAATGCAGATACACACATATATACATCACACACAGACACTGCTCCACACACAATACACACATATAACACACACAAACTATGTAACACACATCACATATTCACATACTTACACACGCACAAACACACATCACACAAATACACATCACACATTCACATACACACACATGCAGGTACACACACAGATACTGTTCCACACACAACACAACCATACAACACACACAAACTGCACACTGCACAACACACACACATATAAATAGACACACATTACACATTCACATACTGACAAAAGCAGATACTGACACATACTTCACACACAGACACTGCTCTACATACAACACACATATATAACACACACAAACCACACATAATACACACACACAAACATCACACATAATACATACACAGACACACAAACCAGGCATTTGTATTCACAGACCACACGAAACACAGATAAACATATATACACTGATACAACAAATGCAGATACACACACACACACACACACACACACACACACACACATATATATATATACATATTCACATATACAGTTACAAGTGAAGAAAAGGAAGGAGGAGGGGGAGTGGAAGGAAGGGACAAAGGGAAGGAGAGAAAAGCCACAGAAAATCTTAGACTCAAGTAAGGACTGAGAGTGTCTTAATAGACAGCACCTGAAACAGGACAGAACTGGGTATAAGGGTGACTCAGGAGTAAGTGAGGTACTGGGTTCAGTCACCCACACCACAAAAAATAATAAGGAAAAAGGATTCTTCTTTCAAAAAAGACAGAGCAGAAACAGAGAGAAATAATTCTCAAATAAGAGTTCTTTTTAAGGTATTGATTGGAATTACAATTCTCTGTATTGGAAGTGAAAATCAAATCACCATCCTTATTTAAGGTGATTTAACTACATTTGTAATACACAGTTTATTTAAGGTGATTTTGCTTATAATTGTAATACACCATTTTCCTACCCGAATTCTCTGAATAAAACACTCACAGGTGGCTAAGTGTAAGACGATCACTTATGTTTTTTGGTTTTTGGGTTTTTCAAGACAGGGTTTGTCTAGGTAACAGCTGTGGCTGTCCTGGAACTAGCTCTGTTGACCAGGCTGGCCTTGAACTCACAGCAATACACCTGCCTCTGTTTCCAGAATGTTAGAATTAAAGGCTTGAGCCACCACCTCTACGCCAACAAGATCACTTTTAAGTGCAAACTGACTCCATTGTTCCCGCTTTAAAAGGAATCACATAGAAATAATAATAAAAAATACAGTGCTAAATTCTTTATTGTGACCACCTCCTGCTACCAAAGGGATTCGATTTGATTATTCTCTTTGTAGTAACTAATATTTTTCACAAAGGAAGAAAAAGACCAAATGTCTCAGGTTTCGCGTGAATGCTTTTTAGCTATCTTTGAATCAGGAAGTTGCTTTTCTTCAGTACACTGCTGATTCTTCTAACACGTTGAAGCAACCCAACATTGATGCTCTTGGACATATTTAATACTGCATGAAGTAATACAGTCTGGGCTACTCACAAATTCCCTCGCAACTTCATAGAAAGCTGAACGCATTTGAAATGAGAATGTTCGGATTCAGCTAACAGGTTCTGGATCTGATCATCTGTAACCAATTTCCACTGAAATTAATTGAGGTTTGGGAGCAAGAATTCCATATGGAAAACTTAAGGCTGGCCTAGTTTTGAATGGAGTGTAAACTTACAGAAAGAAGCTATTTCAGTGCTCACTAGATATGGGACCAAATAAGTACTGTTTATGTTAGCATCAGTCCACCAGAGTAGAAGGCTTTGAGTCTGCAGTGTGATGTGAGACACACTTAACTGACTGTGACAGTCAGCTTTGTCATCACAGTGACCTGGACACAGATACGCCTTTTCATGATCTATCCATCCTGGCCCCTTTCGCTGCCTCTGGAGAGCTTTTGAACTTGGACTTGACCTCTCTCGAATTTATGCTTTCTCTAAATGTAAAGCACTGTTCTTTTCACAGTTTTAGCTTGAGTAAGAAGCCCAAGCCCTACTTAGATTAAGGAGAAGGTACTGAGGCCTTAGAAATTCAATGCTTGTTTTTGACCTTTTTTTTTCTTATGTTTTTATGAGATTGAGTTAAACACCCCAAAGTGTCACATAATGGCCCTAGAGATAGGAAGAAAACACCCCTCCTTTTTTTTTTTTTAAATGTGAAAAGCCCACAGGTTCTTTTGTGGACATCCAGTATAGAGTATAGAGAAACGCTCTCAAAAACCACCTTTTTCCTCTTGATAACTTTAGAAGAGACAGCATTCAGAAAAGATGACCTGAATCAGCCTCAGAAACAACCTAAATTGCCATATTCTCTGTTTACTACTTACACACACATATTTGTTGAAATGGGGAATCCTTTATAGCAACCAAATGTACTTAAAGGTCATTGCCTCTCAAATTCCACAACAAAGAATTTCTCACTAGGAGAACAATAAAAGTTCTCGAGTGAGGAACAATGAGAAATAATCATTATGACATCACGGAGAAAGTGGTAAAAGGATGCTGAGGTACAGAGAAGATGTCTGAAATTCTGAACACAATGGTGAGCAGAAAAACATCCATAAACATCAGTGTCAGACACCAATGATGTTCAAGGCATTTCTGCCATTAAATACCCTAGTCACTTGAGCTTATAGGCTCAATAAGAAATCCCCACCAATATTAGCCAAGGAGAAATGGAATTTACTCACTTAAGGGACTCAGACTATCTGTTTTGTCCTAGGCATTATGGGAATAGAAGAAGGCAACGTCCCTAGCCTGTGAACAAACACTACATGCTGCGGGTGGGGGCTGGGAGGACAGAATGTAGTACAGTTTACACAGCTCTGATCTGAAACCTGACCTGAACAATGAAAAAATTCTTTTCTTTTTACAACAAAGATTTCATGAAAACAGTTACTATTTAATTAAAAATTTGGGAGGACACTGTATTTCAAGATACAAAGATTAAAGCATATTCTCCTTTGAGATCCAGCTCACCATACATAATTCTGAAATTTAATTCAGTTTCTTCCAACAATTGTAGAATATATAGACAATGTTCTGTTTGGATATTTGACATAAAATATTTAGAGCAATAAAGTCTGTATTTACAAGACCTCATACATAGTGTATTCTGCAAGTATCAACATTGTATTTCTCGGGATAAAATAAACACACACACCAACAGCACTGCCTACCTTGCACTGTCAGAGTGGCTGACGCTTCAGCTTTCCCAACCATATTTTCTGCAACACACGTGTATGATCCCATGTCACCAGCCATCACCTTCCGAATTTTCAAAGTATGATCATCTCGGATTTCATATCTGATGACATAATAAAAGAAAGCAAAGTCATGTGGTTTTCTTCTTGGATAACACCATTACAGTTATGCCGCTATATCCAGGAATCAAGTCACACGCAGCCATCCCTCCAAGCAATTAGAAACAAAGTGTAAAACATGGCTTTCCTGCAAATGAATTCATTTTCTAAAAGAACGACTGTCATTGATTTCCTCTAGCTACTGTGCTCAAATTAAAGCTAAATAGCATGGGACCATTCATTAAGTCGCAGATATTAGGGTTTTATACATTTTAACCTTTTAAATTCTAACAAGAAGGTTATGACCCAGTAGATACTACTTTATAGATGGGAAAACTGAGGCATTAGACGATAAAAAGGCCACTTGGCCTTGCCGCTCAAATGCTTAGTAGTAACACTGGCACTGGAAACAGCCATGCCATCCAGTAGATCAGTTCTCTTTCAACTTATCTCCATTCAGGAGCCTTAGCTTCATTCGTCTCCTAGATTAAAACCCAAACTTGCCTCTCCTCTGTTAAGACTACAGCAATAGCGTGGCCTCTGTCCTTAACAGAGCAGCATCTATTGTTAGCGTTTATTCCTGAACATTAACCCTGTCCATCCTAACCTTTTGGGGCCCAGTGATGCCATGCAATGTGAGCTGCAACTCTTTACTACATGAATCCTCTCATCATTTGGTCACAGTATCGCCAGTCTGACATCACATGATTGCTTACCAAAGACTGTGAGCATGAGCTATGCTAAACTTTCCCACCACATCTATGCCTAGGCTGCAATAGTCCTTTCTCTCCTTTCTTTATATGTATAATAATATAATATACAATACAATGTAATATAATAATATATGCATATATGTATATGGGGTATATGCACATATATGTACATGCATATTTCTTTTTTTTAAGATTTATTTATTATGTATACAACATTCTGCCTCCGTGTATGCTGACACACCAGAAGAGGGCGGCAGATCTCATTACAGATGGTTGTGACCCACCAGGTGGTTGCTGGGAATTGAACTCATGACCTGTGGAAGAATAGCCAGTCCTCTTAACTACTGAGCCATCTCTCCAGCCCCCTTACATGCATATTTCTATATATATTTAAGCCCTTGCATGTGGTTTATTTTTCTTTAAGAAGTTTCTCTTAGTTTCTACCTATCCATGTGAAAAAAGAGCTTGACGATGTTGTTGGGTATCTCTTCATGCCTGTATTCTTTCTTAAGTTCCTTAAGCATAGACTGTATACCCTTACAATGCTACCCTGCGACTCTTAGTGAAGACCCACTGCTGATGATTGAATGAGTACCTGAGAGACAACAATGTAGTAACAATACCAGACTGTTACTACATTACTGTCGCATCAGCAGTGCTCCCTGATTCTTAGAGCTCTCTTCCTCTCCTAGTTAAGGACTGGATAGACATCAAGAAATCCTGACTTCTATGCTGTACGAATTCCTACCGCTAGTAGCCTTTAAGTTAAATGTCTACTTGGGCGTGGCCTCTTATACTATACATGCTGATGAAAAGCACGTGTCTGTTCCCTTTCCCCGCTGCTGGATTCGGTTCCTGTTCCCCAAATGAGCAGAGGATTGTGATCTGTGAGTCTACCCCTAAATAAATAACCATCTATTATACTCAATTCTGAGCTAGTGCAGGATTTCTTTTTAAGCATCCTTCTTCACTTCTAGCCATTCCCACTTACACTCCACTGAGTAAAAAGAAGTCCACTTTTTTATTAATTTATTAAAGATTTCTGTCTCTTCCCCGCCACTGCCTCCCATTTCCCTCTCCCTCCCCCAATCAAGTCCCCCTCCCTCATCAGCCCAAAGAGCAATCAGGGTTCCCTGCCCTGTGGGAAGTCCAAGGACCACCCACCTCTATCCAGGTCTAGTAAGGTGAGCATACAAACTGCCTAGACTCCCACAAAGCCAGTATGTGCAGTAGGATCAAAAACCCACTGCGATTGTTCTTGAGTTCTCAGTAGTCCTCATTGTCTGCTATGTTCAGTGAGTCCGGTTTTATCCCAGGCTTTTTCAGACCCAGGCCAGCTGGCCTTGGTGAGTTCCTGATAGGACATCCCCATTGTCTCAGTGTATGGGTCATTTGATATACTTGATTTTCCATATCCTAACTTTGCAACACAGTATACTACAGAGTACTGTTTTGTTTTTTGTTTGTTTGTTCCTCCTCTGATCATGGGAACTGGGGCTCATTGCTACTACAGTCCTGGATTGCTGCATCTCATCCTGTATGCCCTGGAAAAGGTTATAATCTGAAGTATGGGTTTTCACCAGTTTCTTGAAGTAAAAGCTGAAAGTGGTGTTATCAGAAGTAAGGACGATGACACAGACTAAGGACACATGTGGCCTGATTCAAAAGGGAAATTTCAAACCGATGCATCACATTGCTAAAGCCCGAGATGTACCTGGATTTGGGCAGCTCTCCATCATCTTTCCTCCATCGAACTGTAGGCACGGGGTCTCCTCGGGCCTCACATTTAAATTCTGCACTGTCATCCACAGTGACTGCCAAATTACTGGGTCTCTTCACAAACGACGGTCTCTCTAGAAGATGAATGAATCGAAAAACACTTAGGATGTTCAGTAAGGACAGATTTCCATTTATTCCGCACAGCTGCCCACTTCTGTAGGCTTTTCACGGCGTTTCGGATTTATGCTAATCTCATATCTTTGGCTGTTTTATCTCAAGCTGCTTTGTGGAATCCTTCTCACCCCTCCTCTTTCCTGCAAATACTGGCTCACTGGTCTTTCTTTCTCCCATATACTTTGATTAAAGTTGATTTTTCTCCTTTTTATAAGCAAAATGATAATGATGCATATGTTCTCCTGGAATTAGATGAAATTAGATAATACACTCACCTAAAACGGTCAGCTCTGCAACTTCACTTTCGCGTTCCCCTACCATGTTGGTACCAACACAGACGTACTTGCCAGCATCGCTCTTGCGGGTATAAGTGATCATGAGCTTTCCTCCTCGTATCTTCAAAAAAACCAAAACCATCGAAATGATTCTTACTAAAATGTTTTTAACTGATAACATAGTGGAAAACCTCATAAATAAAAATTACTTTCTAACCAAATAAATCAAACCATAATTAAGCAAAACAGCTGTTGTGTACAATTTGCTATATTTATTAGCAGTATCCCCAAACAAACTTAATTTCAAATACACAAGATAAAAGAAGAAAAACTTTATTTACATATATATCTGGCAAAGTCTCGCTGCTCAAGCTAAATGTTAATTTATATTTTAAATCAGCTAAAATCACATTTTATCTAGGTATCAATAACAACAGAAGACTTACAAATTTATGGAAACTGCATAACTGACTACTGGATGAAAACGGGTTAAGGAAGAAAGTAAAGGCTTCTTGACATTGAATGATAATGAATAACAGAGCAAAACTTATGGAACATGTGAAGGTTGTCCTAAGAGGCAAGTTCATAGCACTGAGTGCCTACATATAAAAGGGGGAGAGATCTCATAAAAATAACTTAACAGCATATTGGAAAGTTATAGAACAAAAAGAAGAAATCACACTCAGAAGGAATAGATGGAAAGAAATAATTAAACTTAGCTGAAATCAATAAAAGAGAAAGAAAAAAAATCAATGAAAGAAAGAGTTGGTTCTTGGAAAAACTCAGTATTCAAATTAACAAAAAGGCAGCAAGAGAGAGAGACAGAGACAGACAGAGAATACCCAAACTAACAAAATCAGAAAATAAAAATGAGGACATAACAGAAGATACCAAGAAAATTCAGAGAATCATAAAGACATACATTAAAAATCTATACTTCACCAAATTGAAAAACTTAAAAAAATGGATAATTGTCTATATTCCTATCACTTATAAAAGTTAAATCAAACTCAGGTAAGCAATTTAAACAGAATTATAACCCCTACTGAAATAGAAGCAGTTATTAACGTGCCCCCCCAAACAACATGGCCAAAAATGTTTAATGCAAATATGAAATAGGATGGTGAGGGATAGAATATGAGAGAGACAGCTAAAGTTAAGGGTCATCTAATGATTAGTAGAGAAATCTAATTCATACTCTCCTAAATATATACATATATGAATCTTCCTAAAATACAAACATATATGAAAGTGATATAAATGAAATTATCAAATAAGGGAGATTGAGAGATAGAGCCCAAAATGGACATCTCTTATCACTAAATGAAGCTTCAAGTACTTTGAATGGGTTACAATTAAAAGTTGTTAGCCGAAGGATTCCCATGGGCATCCCCACCCCAGGCTGTTGCCAAGAATATAGGTTGCTCTCCACAAACCAGATTCAAGGCCCTATTCCTGAAGACCACACCTACCCAACATTGTACATGGATAAGTTGAGCTGGTGCCTACACAGAGCCTTCACGCCTACGTTCCAGTGTCTTTGGCACAGCAAGGTCCTCTGTAAGCTACCAGGAAGAAATGTAAACACAAATCCAGCTACAAAGCTGCCTATCATAATATCCTGACTGCAAGTTATGCTAGTCAATAATAGCACAAAGTTCACAAGAGTAACTGACATATATACAGTTATATGCATAGTCACACAATTTCACAAAAGTAGGATCTTTTAACATATGCTCTGCAACCTGCATTTTTAACTAAATGAGATTGTGTTGTTTCCATTTCAGTTGTTTAACAAACCATACACAAACTGATATTCTGTATCAATTTGGTTATAGGGCTTTACTACAAAATACTCTCAAATTATTCCCTTGTGGAAAAACATTTCAACATTTTCATGATTCCCTTTAAGAATCAGCTTCCAAATTACCACTCTTGCATTATGGCTCAAAAAAGAAAAAAGAAGAAAAGGGGAAAAAAGGAAAGAAAAAGAACAACAAACTACGAAATTCAATAATAGAACCAAATGAAAGGCAAACCCCACTTTAGTTCCTAATGTTTATAGTTCATAATGCTAAGTACTTTGTTTTCTGTATAGTGTGTATGCTTGTATGTGTACATACATGCAGCATGTTTTATATATATATATATACATAATAAATATATATATTTATTTATTATGTATACAATGTTCTGTCTGTGTGTGTGTGTGCCTGCAGGCCAGAAGAGGGCACCAGATCTCATTACAGATGGTTGTGAGCCACCATGTGGTTGCTGGGAATTGAACTCAGGACCTTTGGAAAAGCAGGCAATGCTCTTAACCGCTGAGCCATTTCTCCAGCCCCCAGCATGTTCTTTTCTATCACCACGCTATGAAAACGATAAGGCAAATTTTATAATTTCTTTACTTTTCAAGAAAGGGAACAGAGGTCCAGAAAAGCAAAATCCTTCCTCCCACCTGTTTCTACTCTGCAAATCAAGATATTTCTTAACTATACTTCTAAAAGCAAGGCATCTTGACTGTGAACTATGAGGTAAAGGAGCCTCTACTTGCTCTTGAGGGTCTTAGAACCTGACAAAATGTCCAAGCAAAAGTAGCATTTTTGTGGGATAAAAGGAACTTGTCTAGTAAGCAAGTAGAAACAGGCCTGAGATTTTTGGCAGAGTCTGTCTCTTTGACTTTGTGGGGGGCACTGCGGACAGCAAATATACAATTTTAACTCATTATCATAATTACTATTTAATAAATTTGTATTTAATAAACTTGAGTCCTTGAGAGTGAGAACCAGCAGGACATCATAAAATGACGATCCTCCCGAGAAGATATACTGCCCCCTTTATTATGTGCTTCTGTTGAAATACTTGCACAAGCAAGGCTAAAAGCTGAGGGAGCAGATTCATTTCTCCAAAAAGGAAAACTAAACCCTCCCTCACTGAAATGAAGGCTCTGAGGTGTACTCTGTGTGTCGTGCTGTTGAGTCTGTCGCTGTGGACAACACATGGGGACATAAGGAAGCTCTTATGCCCAAGAGTCTAACTTGAACTGACCTTGCATACTTAGAAAAGGAGTTCATTTTAGAAGACATAACACAAACAATATTAGATTGATAACAGAAAAACAGAGGAAGCCAACAAATGCCGTCAGCATTCCTTTTGATCAGAAAGTCAATAAGTCAGTGTGCTTATCTACAACAAATAGAAGACCTTGAGACTAACTTTAAAATGCAGATAATGTAGGAAAATGAGAGCTCAACGATGATAACATATAAGTAATTTCCAAACTCAGAGATTTATTGCTACAGCTTACATACCATGTAGTGTTTATTTACTTTTACAATTTTTAAATACTTGGGAATGTAGCATCTTAAATCAACTTGAGTTTGTACACACGGGACAGCAATTAACATTATGCATTACAGCCTGCTGTTATTCTATTTTGAAAGATTACATACAAATGGAGAAGGAGGGGAAATTAAGTAACAAAAATTATGGGGGAGATGCTGGGAACGTCTCAGCCATGGAATAATTCCAACTGTGAGAGAATGGGAGGGAACAATCACTGAGGTGAAAGCTGGAAGAGCCGAGAGAATTTCTGCTATACGCCTTATGTACCTAAGTCCAACCACAGTAAGTTCATTTATCCTGGAACATAGTTTACAATTTAGTAAAACAGGAGACCTGCTTTTGTTGCGATATAGTGATGTCTCAGTACTGAGTATTACTAGACAAACCATTCCTATCTTATAAACATGTACTTTAAAGACATGTGTTTTTTTTTTTAAAAAAAATAGCATTAAATTAAAGGTAAGTAGATTTAAGCCTTTCTAGGTTGCCATCACTTCCTCCCAAATGATGAATTTTAGTGGGGACAATCATCCTGGGGACTGCTGTAGTATCCAGAGACTGCCTTGGTGGACAGAAGCAGTGGCAAGGAGCCACATCAGTGGTAACTGGAGGGGACGGGCCAAAGGCGTTGCTAACGCTCCTAGCTCCTAGAGTACCCAGTCATTCTCCACCTCAGAGAATTACTCATTCCAAAATGCTAATGTTGCTGAAATTAAGAAGCCTCGCCCTAATTTCCTAGCTGTGAGCAAAGGATAAATACCAGATTAAAACAAGGAGAGGAAACAGGACGCAAAATGAGGTGATAGCAGAACTATTTATTCCACTTTTAAAATTCTGAGGTTTCACAGATGGCTATAAAAACCTCTCCAATATATAACCGTCCATCCCCAGCAACCTACTGTTATGATTGCATTAAAAAAATAAATGTATCTTCTTGTTTTGTTTTTGAGATAGGGTCTCATTATGTAGCCCGGGCCTGGAATTCAGTATACAGACCAGAATAGACTAGTACTCAGAGAGATCTGCCTGCCTCTGCCTCCCAAGAGCACTTGGTCAACAATGCATTCTATACTGGCTAGAAAGAAAGTCTAAAGTTCTCGAAATAGACTATGCATAGATGAAAATATCGCTTGGAGTAAAGACGAAAAATGTTAAGAAGGGCCCAGCAATGAAACAGAACAATGCAAGAGTGAAAAATAAATGAAAGAACAATACAAACTTCCATTTTCACAAGTTAAGTTGATGTTGATATTATAGCAGTGGCTATATTGAGATGGAGCTATTGGAAAGTCACAATTCTATTCTCTTTGACCACATGAACGGAAACTAAAGCATTTTCAATAGAAAGGGAGACGAATCTGTACAGTACTGTCACTTTGATCAAATCAGCATACCAGAAGTCACTTCTATCATCTGTCTTCATTTTGTGTTGTAACATATTAACACTCTAAGTGTATACTGAGCTCCTATATGGAACACTATGGTGTCCTTTCCAACATTTTCGAAAAATGACATTTCCTCTCTTTCTAAACAGAGAGGAAAAACATGTCCAACACCCACAAAACACAATAAATGTGAACAGAGCACTATTTAAAACAAGCTCAGATATGCTTCTTGGCAGGTCTCTTCCTACAGCTGGATTTGACAGCCAAATTGTAAACCTATCAAAAACTAGTTTGTATAATGAACAGACACAATGTTAAACAGTGAACTGCAGCCGAGAGACTTCAATTAACATAATCCTGGGGAGGGTGCAGCCGAATTTGCTAAGCTCTCAGACAATATGCTGGCATCCGCCTCTGTCAAAAACTCAAGGCAGGGTTGAAAGTCCTCGTTACCATGCACCTTAGCAGTCCACAGCAGCAACCACATTAGACATCCCCATTTCCATAAGCCCTAGACAGTGCTTTGGGTTGCGGGGCTCGGATATGTACATACTTAATGAAATCAAAGCAAAAAGAGAGGTCCTGGAGGCCCCTTTCCTTTGCAGGAAGGAGACAGGAGGGGAAGAGAAGAGGTGTTAAAATTTTTTAAAATCTCAAATCTCTTTAAACTTGATATTTTTCTTTGGAATAGCCCCCAAGTTATAAAAGGTGGTGTTTGAGAGATATTAAGGTAAGGAAACCCTCCATGTGGTCGATACATATTATATTAATACACTAGGAGCTTGCTCTAAGAGAAACTAGACATGATTGTTTTCCTTGGGGGAGGGATCGGCTCCAAGCACTTAATGATTTCTAAGAACAGGAGGCAATCTCTTTTTCTAACTCCTTTATCTTCGTGGAATTGTCTCTGTTGAGTGACAATATAGACTATGTCACATGTAAGAGCTGTTTTCTCCGCCAAAAGCAAAGACAATAGTTTTATGCCTTTATGAAAACACACCACAGTAAGCATTTTTATTTCTAGCATAAAGGGGGAAGAAAAGCTAATAATCTCTGCATTCATAGGAACATGTTTCTAAGAGCGGAAGGAAGGGAGGGAAAAAAGGAGGGAGGCAGAAAATTAAGGAAGATATTTTGGTCTGTCTATTCTATGGGTAGACAGTTGAACCCGCAGTCAGTTTTTTTTCCAATCAGAAATAAGAATGAACTCAACATGAACTCCTCGCTACGCCTTCATTTTCTACCCTAAAGCAAGTCAGATGATTTGCAGTGTCTGTTACACAGGATTTTTTTTTAAAGACATCACCTCCTCAACATTCTCCATACACCTCTCAGTTAACTGCCTAAGCCAACTGGGGCTAATTAACTAGTTTGGCTACGCAAAAATCTTCTCTGCTTTTAATTACATTAACTTAATGTGACTTGAATTCAACAGACCAAAAACCGAAACCACTAATTATATTAAGGGCTTCAAAGTTGATTTCAAATTGCTAACCAGCAAACTGTCCTATAATTTATTCCAATTTCTTTAATAGATTTTTGAGTTCAAAAACCTGTGTCCTTTAGAAATACCATCTAAGAAACAGATTTGAACAAAGGAAGAAAATACTGCTATAGAATGTGAACACAGAAAGGTATTTGAAACAATACATATAAGATGCACAGAAATCCCCTGACATCATTGAGAATTTGTGCAGTGCTTCATTTTCACAGATTTTGAGAAGACCAAAAGCTTGGAAATACTCAACGAATGTCAAAGTCTTGCTAAGTGTGATCAGCACAGAAAGGAGAATTCTCTAATGTACCTGGGCTTAGAGGTAATTTTTCCTTATAAAAAGTGTCTTTCTCATGGAATTATTTTTAGCTTGTAATGAAAATAGTTGAGAAGTTTTAGATGTCAGGATCATTCTTCACTGATTCCCCACTAACTGCTTGAGCAGGATATCCCTACAGGATGAGCTGTCAATTCTACTTAGGTCCTTTAACCATAGACTTGGAACAAGTTGTTGTGAGCGACAGAGATATCCACCATGTCACCTCTCATGACAATGAGATGCAGGTAACCAGGATGGCCGGCCATTTATTCGCGGTCCTGAGACACCTTGGAGACATTTATAAAACATTTGTTTGTTTGTTTGATTTTGGTTTTCGAGACAAAGTTTCTCTGTGAAATAGTCCTGGCTATCCTGGAACTTGTTCTGTAGAACAGGCTGGTCTCGAACTCACAAGGATTCGCCTGCTTCTGCTTTTCAAATGCTGCTTAATAAATATTTTTCAATGTATTTGTTGTTTTCTTTTGTGAGTATAGGAGGCACATAGATACACATGGAGGACAGAGAAACCACATGCATGGTTGAAGATGGGTGTTCATCTTGGAAGCAGTTGTTTTAGCCTGTTGAGGCATCTTCCTGCTTTGCAGAAACAGACTCAAAAGACTACCCAAGACTTCTTTCAACAAGAACACATGAAGAAGAGTTACACCCACTGCAGCTCCTGTCCCTACCCCCACCAAGCATCTCTTCTCTAAAAAAATAGCATCAAATCAATCACAGAAACAATGATAAAATATAAATTAAAAATACTTTAACATGGAATATAGAAAAGAGGAAATAAAAGAATTATATCTTTCAGTGGGTACATATAAGTAATTTTAAGCATTAACGTTGGCCAGTTCAGAGAAAAGCATTCTTATCTAGCCCAAACTAGTGAATTTGTTAAAGACAATGCTAGGATCATTGGCTCTATCAAACACAGTCTGATCTAGCCCAAACTAGTGAATTTATTAAAGACAATGCTAGGAGCTTTGGCTCTATCCAAGACAGTCTGGTAATCAAGCTAGTGAGGAGCAGGGCAGCCTAGGCAACACATGTAGACCTTACCTGAAAACAATAATAAAAAATACAATAGTAATCTTAGGTCACTGCATACTAAAATAAAAAAGTAATGGTAGCATAATTCTACTACACAAATGAGAAAGGACTGAATAAGTATTCAAAAATGTTTCATAGAAATAAAACAATTAGAATTAACTGAAGACAATTTAGGCAATTCTGCTTCCATAGAATATCAAAGAACATAAAAATAGTTCTTTTGTGGCCATTTTTCTTATTCAGATCCTGCGTTGAACTGTTCAAGAAAATCAGTTTAAATCAAGATGACAAAATCTCTTTATTAATTATTATTTAATGTTATATATAGGCAATTTATACTTCTGAATATACACACTACTACCTTTCTCTTTGAAGCTTAGAATTAAGAGTTATTATCAAAAAACTTATTTTTTTCCTGATAATTCAAGAATTATCAGTTGTCAACTCCAAAGCACTGAAAGAACTACTGCCACAATTCCATCAATTTCTCTTGCATATAAGATACACTTCAAGAATTAATTTGTATATATGCTACTTATGTGGGCTAACAAACAAGACTTTCAATGCTATTTGTGCTGATGACAGAAGGATCTCAGGAAGATCTCAAATGTCAAGTGTTTAGATTACCAGCAATACTAAGCTAGAACCAGCCACATCACAGTCCTTGAACTAGCAAAGTTAAGTTACTTTCTAGTTTTCAGAAAACTATTGACATCAGATTCATGAAAAACAACAACAGCAACAAAAACCCTTTCCTTTCTCCCTGTGGCTATTTCAATCTGGGACATAAGAGCCTGACACAGGAATCAGAGGAGGGGACTGAGGAGGACGAGAATGGGGGACGGGAGATGAATTATTTAAAATATTTCCCACTGAGGCTTTCTGACTAAGGGAAACTCCAGTTCCATGTGGCCAAGAAAGGGATCGTTGATAAAACTGTGGTATACTCCTGACCAGACACAAAAGGGAACAGCTGTGCCCTGAGTAGTATCAAAGAAAGATAATGAATGAATACTAATATCAATCATATTTTATTTTGCTGTAGGGTATTAAAAAAATCAAACCAGCCAGATTTTAACCTCATCATAAAAAAAGAGTATTCAACTTGATAGTGCAAACTATTCATCTTTATTTTACTAATTCATTGGCTTTGTCTCTTTCATTTTTCACAGCCTATTTAAAGTGTAAATAGTACTCCTGGGAATTACACACACATACAAAATAAACTTTCATAACCAAAGACCTGGCAACAGCATATACATCGCATAGAAAATATGAGAACAAACTGGAAGCAATCACATCATCTTTCTATATTTAATCTCCTGACATAAGAAGGATAGCGTTCCAAGGGTGGGGGGGGGGGAGGGGAGAGAACACAACGTGTAAGTCTTCAGATTATTCTCTTCAGAGAAGAATTAGGGAAAGCGGGCAATTAAGATCTTTTCACTGGTGTCCTATATTTGCCCAAGCTACAGACATACAAGAGCACATGATCCAATTTCATTTGTTTGCTGGTACACTTTACAACGCCGTTTGAAAACCAACATGATTTCAGCCAGGAGTTTAAACACACTTGATCGTCGGAAAGAAGCAACAAGAGCCTCATGCAGAAAAAGCAATTATCCCAGTGGGAGCACGTGGCTCTCCACACAGCTTGGGGGACTGCCAGCTGAGAACACAGGCCAGGGAGAATTCTGTCTAGGACTGTGGCAGCTGCCTTGCTAGGCGACTTCCGGCTCCTACTAAACTTCCCGGCTTCCTCCCGGCAATTTAGAAATTGGTACCGGGCTACTTGGCGGCAGCAGAAGTGCACCTATGATAATTTGATGACAGACTTCAACTAGCCTAGCTAATTGCAGGCAAGGGGGAGGCACCCTGCGGAGACACCGTTAAGTAGAGGGGAGAGGATGATTTTCCTTGTGAGGGATAAATTATCTTCCGACATAGTGCAAGTATACCCCCAGAGAACCTATTCATGAAGCTTTATTTTAACAAGGGAAAAAAAAGTAGAAACAGGGGCTTCTTAATGCCTACCTAGTTTGCTTGCTTAAGTGGGGCCCAAAGACGAAATGAAGACTTGAATTTGGCATTTTCTCTTGCAAACCCATTTTCTTGGGCCACCGCACTATGGAATCCAGAGCAATCAAGGGAGAAAGTCCGCTCTAATTTACAATGTTCCAAACTTCAGCCAGCAACTGCGGACTGCGGGCGAAATGGAAAGCACTTTGAGGGAGCATAGGCTTTTAGCTGATTTCCAAGGTGTCTGATTCTCAAGCCACTTAGATTAGCCCCCCAAAGTGAATCCTGCAAAACGTAAGCAATTTAAAGAGTGGTTTTTGTCATAAAGTGGCCTTTGCTAGTTGTCCCCTAAAAGCAAGGGAGCTGATAGGCTTTTACCTCTATGAAAATTCTAGGCAGATTATATGGTAGTGTTGGGCTTGGATATGAAAAATTAATTTAGCCCACAGCTATTAAACTTAATGTATTATTTCCTTCACAGGTCTCATGAAACAATGTCCTGCTGTTTTAAAGGGAAAAACAAAGTCTTACGGGCAATTTTCACTCTCCCACAAAACCAGGGTTGCTGTTTATCACCTCAGCCAGCCATCTGGCTGTAATTCTGAATTTACATGTAGTCACTGCTAAGACAGCCTGAAATAAAAGTCTACAGAGGAATTATGACTACGCTCTAGAAATAAAGATGACAAATGTTCATAGTATTTGAGAAGAGAAAAGCTCATTTTCAAACTCTTGGCTCTTTTGAGTTACAAGGACACCAGCTGAAAATACTTCCCCAACAGTCAATCCGTGTTTTTCTCTCTCTGCCTTCTTAGGGTTCCTTGTTCTCTACACTGCGAGGATTTCCTTCATCACCAAATACTTTGCTAAGATAATGCCTTTTCCAGAGACCCGGTGTCATTTGTAACATTACCCTGGAAATTTAAATTCACTTACATTCTGAACACAGAAACCCAGGGCAGAGACAATCACCGCGGAGCACAGCACGAATTCTTGGACATGGAAACACAGCGACCAGGTTTACTTTACAGAAAGAGATTTTTTCATTTCTGAATATAAAAGAGCACCAGGAGTATCTAATATTACTACCTCAGACTCTTTACAAGTGTAAACATGTTTGTTAAAGCTGCAGGTTGAGGTAAAGTCTCATCTATCGCTGGTGGCGTTTTTCATCTCAGAATTTCAAAGAGGAACAAGCTGCAAGTAAGCAGCTTAGTTAACTAATTCATTCATCAGAAGACTGAGCCCATTAGACTACAAGCATGAATTCAAAACCCAAACAGCCAATTTCTCCCTTCTCTTGTCCTGAACACGATACTATGCTAGAATGTATCTCCTTAATTTGACAGTTCTGTACACCTCAATAATGGATGCACACATCACTAGAAGACAAATCACTCCTATATCTCTCAATGTTATGTACATTAATACACACACACCTAAATGCATATTCGTATGAAATGTGATCGTTTATTTACCCACGTGGGGGCTGTAATCATTTTGGAACACAAAGATTGCAGGAGAGTTCAAAATCAGCCTTCAGCTTGAACATTAGCCAAGTACACCTCTTGAGAAGCACTGATGAACTCATGATTCCTAAGGAGTAAAAATAAGTGCTTTCCATGAACTTCTATTTCTATAGTGATCTATGAAAACAAAACAAAAGACAAAATTACTTATTTAAAAATATTTTAAAAAATCATCCGGGTTTGCATCAAAGGCATATTCTTGCAATCATATGCAATTCAGTTCCATGGCCAAGACAAAAACACACTGAAGAAAAATTCATTGCAAAGCATCAAGGGAGGATAGATTGCTATAATGAATCTGATGATTGCGCCTAACCTCAGTCCAGCTAGTCAATGGGTGCTACAATTGCTCTTGACCTATGTCTAAATTATACTGTTCGAACTTGGAGTTGGAAATCAGGATTTTGTGAATCCTAGGTTGCTTCCAGAAAAAAAGGTCACCAGAAGCTTTGGCATTACCAAGTGTTGTGCCAGGAGTCAGTGGGAAGATGGAGAAGCAAACTACAATGAGAGGTAAATGCAGTTTTACCATGACTTTGCTTGTCTCCCACACATGACACACAGTCTGTGATGACCAGGACTTCGTCCTAACTTCAGCATTTAAAAAACACAGCACGTATGTAGAAAACATATTACTTGCATTTTCCTCCCCACAGAAATCAGATGTATAGACTTGTAGTGAAGCCAGCAGTCATCTCTTCAGATAATGCTTAGTATTCTAGAGCGTGGGTTTGTAACAGATTCTTCTACCGTGGAAGACAAATTCAAATCCTACTCACTTTCCCAAACAAATGCATGTAAATTCTCTGATGTTTATCTAGGGATTTTAAATGAGTTAACCGCCCTGCTAGCTGCCAAAAAAAAAAATCACAAAAAAATGAGATTTGAAAAAAAATCCAGTCTTATGTGTAATATACGTTTTAATGGTTTTGTAGGCAAGTAAGTACATGAAATTTTCTTCATCAAGTCTGTAGCAAGTTTAATCAATATTGAAATTATTTCATATAGCAACCTGTGTGGTCCAATGTTCATCTGAATTACAGTGTCTTAACACCTGTGGTATAGCCCACTGCTGCACGAAGTAGGTTATAAAATTGCACATTCTATTATTTTTTGATAAAGCAACTAACATTCAGGAAATATAAAAAATTAGCTTCATGTAGTTCCATCAGTGCCCCGGATCTCATTCTACACACAAACCAAGCAAAGTTTCCATAGTGGGCTTTCTTTTGGATAGAGATGGTGAACTTATATTTCCTTGGCTTCCCATACAACAAGGTACAAATCTACAGTCTCATTCAAAGGTATGGATATAAAAGACTGAATGAACCAAGAAATGCGGTCTGAGGGCTTTGCCAGTATGTTAGACTCAGTTCCTCCTTTCAGCGGGGGTCAGTTTTAAACCTGCCCGAGTAGGAAAGCCAGCTCAAAGGCCCTTAACCCATGTACTTGTCATCAGGATAAATGTGCATGCTCAGCACATATGCCTGTGGATGGCTCTCTTGCTCCCAGCTAAGCGTGAGTTTATTATTACAGCACAGTTAGAGTTGGGCAGAATATTGCTACCCTGCTGCAGTGACAATGGGCTAATCCCATATGATCTTTGCGAGCATGGTGCAGGGTACGGTAGAGTGGTCAGATGTATCTGGCTGAGAGAAGAATGACACCAGGAAGGTGAAAGGGAACCTAAGCAATAATGGATTCCTTTATCCACTCAAGGAGATGAACTTCCATTATTTTCAACCAGTTCTATATAAATTGGGCTCAACTGCTCTTGAGAATTTTCCCATACAAGTGGATTTTAACCTGAGCCTGTGTCTAACATGGTCAGCCTTCTAAGCTTCATAAGCACCTACAGTTCTTAAGATTTAAGAAGAGAAATCCTGTACCATCTGGTAGTAATTCTGTTAATGTACACCAGATTATTTTACAAGTGTATGATTTATCATATTATCAAATTCTTTGGTTTTAAGGAAATAAAAGCTGAAGAGGTCAGACGTTACCAATCGCTATTGACTTTAAGCAAGTGGCCCTTTAAACAAAGAAAAAGCATAAATAGCATTAAGGGACCTCAGCCTAGGCATCAAAATCGAAATTATTCTGAAGAGAGAATCTTTCCATAAAAGTGGTGGTGTGGACATCATGGAGAAATAAAGTTAACTTTGGCCAAGCATAAGTAATGAAAAGGAAATCCCAGGCCCTTTAAAAGGTTCAGATGAAAAGTAATTTAAACCTGAATGGCTTCAAATGTTTCTTTGATTTCTGCATTTGGGACCTCTTTTCAAAAGAAAGAAGGCCTTGTACAATCAGTGAACTTTGGAATGTTCTACTTTAAAAGGGAAGGTTACAATTCATTTTGTTTGAGGTAAACAGAAAGAAACAAAATGCCGCCTGGCCATCATGCGCAATCACAGATAAGTGACGGGCAAAGCAAACGGCCTAAACACAAAGGCTTTACCCACCCCATGCTGATAGCAATGAACTCTTCCAATTCCAAGATAAGGTTTACAGGCAACGCTTTCAAGTAAATACGAAGCTACAATTTTTTTAAAAGAGACATTTCACTAGAGATTAATAGAACATTGAAAATAAAATAAACGGGTCAGAACACCATCCTTGAACCCACAAAAGATTGTGTCTTTAATTTGGCAAGCGACTTCAACCTATAATTAAACAAAATGCTCCCAGACTCCGGCAGAATTCCACTAGTCCACGGCCATGTGGAGAGACTTCAGGGGGCTGATTGGGTACATGGAAGTGCTGACTGAGACCGGGAAGAACTGAAGTTGCAGGGGCATGCACACACTGGTCGCAGAAAACGGGAGGGCAACTGCATTTGTGCCTCTGCTTTCTGGGTTAGGAGAGCAGGCTGACCACAAATTCCTGCCACACGAATGCCCTTGGGCTACCTGGGTCCATTCGGTACAGCTGCCATATTTGGGGTAGATGCAGCTCTCCTCCCTGATCACTTGAACTAGGAAGTCTCAGTGTTGCAGGAAGACCAGAAGAATTTCTGGAAGCCTTTCTCCTTTGATCCACTCTGACAGGAGGATTAAGAATGCTAATTCGAGGGACATGGTGGCTAGATTAGGGCAGCTCAGTGAGGCAGGCCTCTGTGTTGTCTAACATTCTGGATACAACATTTGGGTGGGCCTGGCTTTTTCAGAAAAAAAAAAATAGTAATAGTAAAAACTGTCTTAGAGGAGACCAATTTGGAAAAACCAAATAACCAGAAGTGCAGAATGTTCTCAAGGGATTTAATAGAATATTAAAATCAAAACAGGATAAAATATCAGTGTGGCACCATTTCCAAACTGCATAGAATTATATAGGCTGAGCACATATGTGAGGTCATTTATGCACACGGAAGTCTAACCCATTACTCAGAGTGCCCATGAGAACTACATAACATTACCCAAATTGCTAAAGATTACTTGTTAACCCAGAAATCCACTGTCTGGCAATCTGGGTCTGCCCTTTTACCTCCACATCTGAACACAGTTGCGTGGTCTCTGTGGTGCTTGAGCAAGCTCATGTTGATCTGTAGGGATTTTCCAAGGAATGATAACTTGGTGTCTTAAATGATCAGGACAAAAATGGGCAGACAGACTATACAATATCAAGTCCACTGATATTATACGTCATATAAGATGTAACATTTATATAACTTATGAACTGATGGAACAGGATTTGCTATGGTTTCACAAATATTTGTTTATTTTTTAATCATCTAAATGTTTTATTCTATAAGTTGCTTTAATTTATCAAGTTAAACTCTGCCGCTTTCTCACCATTTACAAGTTCTCACTCTCTCCTACTGATCTTAAAGTCACAATTGCTGATGGCCTTGAACTGCTGATTTTCCTACCTCTACTTCCCAGCACTGGGATTTCAGGCGTGAGCCACCATACCTTGCTCATATGGTAGTTGAGATCAAACCCATGGCCACCTACATGCTAGGGAAGCAATCTATCCTATAAGCTACCTACCTCCCCAGCCCCTCACCACTCATTAGTACAAATTGAACAGGAACTGCAAATCAAGGCAATCTGCTATATAATAACTTACCATGAGTGTTATCATCCATGCTAAAGTCTTGCAACTCCCTTATTTTTATCCTCATTCATTCTATACCTTTTGCTTCTTCCTCTGTCTTCCTTTCCCTGTTCCCTCCCCTCCTCTTCCCTAGCCTCCCTTCTTCCTCCTTTGTCACCCTTCTCCTTCCCTCCTCTTAGCTTCCCATTTATCTTTCCTCTCCTCTCTGCTCCCCTCCCCTCTACTCACCATCTTCCTCTCCTCTTCTCACTATCAAGGAACTAATCTATAGCCATATGTGTGTCATGTAAGTACAATATCAGTGAATTACAGCCCCAGTCAAAGCAGACTGGGCACACTAGTATAATTTGATTTACAAAGAGATCATAGTAAATAGGTAGGGAAAAAATAGTATTATTTAGGTTGGTACAAAAACTATTGTGGTTTTGAACTATAAATTTTAAATCACTGCAACTAAGTTCAAACAATCTTTATTAATCAAATAGGAACCACTATAATCAATACATTTTTATAATGGAGAAATAATTAATCCCATAAAGCTGTCAATCAGTTAACCATCACTTGCTCCTACCAAAAGACAGACACAGGAACACAGGCATTCACTCCAGATGCATCATATAGAAGGGGCAAGTACATATGAATGAGAATTTACAGCAAATCTAAGGAGAATGCTTGATACAGGGGACAAGACCTGAAAACGAAATCTAATGTATACATTTTAGGTAGGATTTTACAGAAGGCTCCTCTGAAGAAACTGCATCAGAGATTTGAGAGCTCAGCAGTTATAGAACATACAGCACAAGCCTCATGACCAGGGTTCAAGTTACAACCCAAATGAAAGCACACGTAATGGTTCGATTCTCCAATCTTGGTATTTCCGTGGTAAGATGGACTGAGGCAGGAAGAGTGGGCAGAACTGTTGCTGGCCTATATGTGTGCAATGAAGAGTAAGGTGAGCACTGCCCACACAAGGAGAAGGTGAGAAGCAAAATTGAAGTCTTCTAACTTCCACATGTGCACTACAGCATGTGTGTCACTACCTAAAACAAACAAAAAAACTGTGTGTGTGTGTGTGTGTCTGTGCACTAGACCTGCACACAGAGAAACAAAACTAAATTAAAAACGTTAAAATGGAATGTGAAATTTTAGTTTAAAGCGAAGAAGAGACTGCAGAGGTCAGAACATACAATAGCAGAAGAAAAGAATTCATAAATCAATAAAAGCTTAGTAATCAAAATTTTCAGTAAGAACAGTGACCAAATTGTCATTAGACTATCTTACTACCATCTGACCTAAAATGGCTATTCTTGGTTGTCACCTTGACTGTATCTGTAATGAACTATAATCCAGAAATGGAGGGCACACTTGTGATCTGGATCTTAAGGCAAGAAGACAACATGCCTTTGATCTGGCGCTTGAGGCTTGATGACACCAGTCTTTAATGCAGACCGTGAGGCTGGAAGGCAACACCTTTAATCTGGTCCATGCTTTCATTGCGAGGCTATATAAGGACAATTGAAGAAGGAAGGGTTTGCTCTTTGCCTGCTTGCCCTCGCCTTGTGAGAGCATCCAAACGACCAGCTGAGACAGCCAGCCTCGGGGGACTGAGCAACTACTAGATTCTTGGACTTTCCATTGACAACTAGCCACTGTTGGACTGCAGCCTGTAAGTCCTTCCAACAAATTCCCGTGTGTCGTCTCTCTCTCTCTCTCTCTCTCTCTCTCTCTCTCTCCTCTCTCTCTGTGTGTGTGTGTGTGTGTGTGAGAGAGAGAGAGAGAGAGAGAGAGAGAGAGAGAGACAGAGAGACAGAGACAGAGAGACAGAGAGACAAAGACAGAGAGACAGAAACAGAGACAGAGAGATTCATTTTAAAAGTCTGTTACTTTAGGAAACCATGATAAAAAGAACCAAAACAGTTGAGGGTGCTGTTTATTGATGACCTGAGCATTGAAACCACAGATTGTAGCTTAAGAGAACATTTTGAAAAATGCAGCAAACTTATGGAATCTGTAGTAATGAGAGATCCCCAAACAAAATAGTCCAGGGGCTTTGGTTTGGTGAGCTATTCTTGTCTTGAAAAGTTTTGAATTAATTCCATTGGCAAAAGAAATCTCAAAGCAGCCTAATATAGACTCTGTCCGTGGTGAACTCTAATGGAAATTTATAATTTAAAAAAAAAAGAGTGAACTGAGTTGGGTAAATTTCAAAATGTAATCCTGTGTTCAAGGAGATAAACAGATTAAGAAAGGGAATAAAGGGGGTGGTGACCTCAAGGGCAAGATCCCACCCAGCTAAGTTTCCAACTTGTGAAAAGGAACTAAAGAAAAGCTTCCAGCTGGGTGTAGTGGGGCACACCTTTAATCCCAGCACCTGGAAGGCAGAGGCTGGTGGATCTCTGAGTTTGAGGCCAGCATGGTCAACAGACCAAGTTTTGGACAGCCAAGCTTAGGCAGGGAAAGACCGAAAGCTGATGAAGAAGTAACTGAACCAGGGGTCATGTTCTAGCCCCAGCAAGTAACAGAATTTGGCAGTTTCGGCCATGTGGTTCTGGCTTTAGAAATAAGGGCAGAAGAAAAGCATTATGGAATAAAGCCACTGAGGCTGGCATGTATCAGGGGTGTCACTGAATGGCCTAGGAGATGGAGCATTGTGTGAAGTCATGAAGTTGAAGCCTGCCTTGCCTTGGAGAATCCCAGATGTTACAAATGCCAGAGTCATGGGATACCTGTCGAGAACGACTAACCAGGATGGGAACCAGCCCAAATGAAAGAAGTGCATTGTAGTCAACAAAGCTACATGGAGCTGCAGATGTGGAGAGTATTATGAAATCAGACATAGAGATGCAGAGTTTGGAGTCTGCCAAGCTGGTTTTGATCTTGTTTTGGTCCAATATATATATATATATATATATATTGCTATGCTCCTTTCCTTGCATTTTGGAATTGTAACATATCCTGTACGATTATATGTTGGAAGAAAGTGATCTGCTTGTGGATTTTCATTTTTTACAGGGGATTCACAGTTAAGAGATTGCCACACATCTCTTTGGACTTTGTAACAAGTTTAAGACATTTGAAATTGGATTGAATGCATATTTTTCATTATGATATGGCTATAGGTCTTTGAGAGTCAGGGGACAGAATGTGGTGGTTTGAAAGGAAATGGCCCCCAAAGGGAGTGGCACAATTAGGAGATATAGCCTTGTTGGAGGGCGTGTGTCGCTGTGGGGGCAAGCTTTAATGTCTCTTTTGTACCAATTTCTTTCAGTATGACAGACAGTTGACTTCCTATTGCCTGCAAGATGTAACACTCTCAGCTTCAGCACCACATCTGTCTGCATGGCCGCCAAGTTCCCTGTCATGATGATAATGGACTGAATAAGTGAGCCACCCCAATTAAGTGTTTTCCTTTATAAGACTAGCCGTGGTCATGGAGTCACTTCACAGCCGTAAAAACCTTAACTAAGACATAGCCTCGTGTGTACCGGGATTGAGAATGTCTCAGTTTCTAGCAATCCTTTAGAAAGGTTTGCGCTTACAAGTGGATGAGAAACACTGGGCTTTCATTAGTTTTGTATTCATGTATGGTGGATCTATGTGAAATTATGCACATTTGAAAGCTTGGGAAAGGCTCCAAACACTCCTTGGGAACATAAACCATAATTTCTCAACCCTGCTTCCTCTTGTGAATCACAGAATTTCTCAACTCCCTGAAGCATGCAGTCTGCCTAGGTGTTCCTGATGCATGGGAAAGAGGTTGATTCACTCTACACGGTAGCTGCCTTAGGCAGTTCAGCTTTCTGTCCTGTGAAATTCACAGCTGATGACTGCATTTCAGAACACTGTTGGCCAAAAAACTCGCATTAGTTCCCTCTTCCTAGGATTCTGCTAAAGTCTCTAAAGTATCTATTATATTCATTTAAAGTATGACTTTATTACATATTCATGAAATTAAAGTTGATACAGTTCAAAAATTTCCTCATTTTTTCCCATATAGTTTTGATAAATATATCTAGGGTCCACACAGGTCTAATAAAGTATTCAAGAATATTCAGAATACTTGAGTGTGTATGTATAGATTATAGCTATTGAGAGTGATGTGCTTTCTCAGCGTGTACCCATGACACAGTGAACTAATACAGATATTAGTAGACAAGTTATTGGACAGATTCAAGAAGAAAAAGAAATTTATACAGATTAAACACCTTTCATAGGGTGATGAATGTAAATGTCGAAACCTGACATTATAATTTGGTCTTACAATGCTCAAGCATGTATTATTGATACTGTGTTCCTATTATAAAATTTGAAAATTAAGCAATTAAATTAAACACAGATTTATTTTTAATTATTTTATATAATCCTAAAATAGATATTTTACCTATACCATGAGTCAAAATTTATTTTTCAAAAGAAATAAAGCACATAATGGAAAACGTCTATTTCTGGCTTTCCACCCCAACTTCCTTTGACCATTACGTAAGAACACTACAGATTTATTTTGCAGGAACACAAATTCAACTTCTCAGGGAAGTGGGGCTCTACATCATCTGTTGTGGTAAATACAATGATTTCCTCTAGAATGGAAGTGGGAGAAAGGAAGCAGTGGACATTGAACAATGAAGGAAACTGGAGAACAGAGCAAAGTAACGACTGAAGGAAGGGAGGAGGAGCAGATGGCTCAGAAGGAGACATATGGGAATTGAAGGAGAGGAAGCAATTGGCAAGAAGTTGGCTGCTTGCCAAATTTGTGAAGGCTCTGGAGGACACAGGGGATTTGGATGGGATGTGAGTCAGCTGCATTTTACCCAAATATCACACCAACATGGGAAATCAAAGAAATCCTCAAAGACTACAGGATGCAGAACAGGCCGAGGAAAAGTTATGACATGTCTCATCACAGCAATTCTGTCTCTTTAGCATGGGGAAGGATGTGTTAAATGGGTGTTTGAATGTATAAATGTATTTCTTCATAGCTGTATTACTACGTCCAAATCTTAATTTTGCTTGTGAAAGAAATAACACAGATAAGACCTATTTATATTCAGTTATTTTTCCTAATCTGGGATGTCACTCAATTCTAATTATACATAAAATAACTCTCTTCAAATATCTTGGATTAGGGTGACCTGCTATTCTTGTTTTCTCAGATCTGATAGGTTTCCAAGGCTAGAGTTTTATTGTTAAATACAAGGAGAGTCCTGGGAAAATGGTGATGGCTAGTCATCATACAAGAAGCAAAACATAAAGAAAAGTTACAAATATGCTCATGCTAACATGAATGGATACAGTGGGATTCTTTTTGAACATTTTTAAAAGATGGGTGCTGTCATAGACTTGAGGAGTAAAGCCCTTGCGTCCATTCTCTTTCCTGAGATTATTCAGGAGATAATGGTGGCCAAGAGCAGATGCAAAGAAAGTCTCATCTCTCCCTGAATATCAATATACAATGGTCAATGGGGGAGGAAAATCCATTTCTTCATGTGGAGTAGCCACTGATGAGGAGCCGAGCTTTCTACAAAATAATTATTGCCCTGGATTTTGTTATTAACCCTAAAAAACAAGATGGGAGACAGAAAAAAGGAAGGGGGAGAGGAAGGAAAAAGATAGAGTAAAGAAAGAAAGTAGTACCGAAAGAGGAAGGAAGGAAGAAAAGCAAATGAACTAGAAGTAGGTGGGAAGAGTGATGGAGGAAGGTCATTGGTTAAGTAATAAAGCAACTGCTTGGTCTGCTTGGTCTCATAGGTTAAAACATAGGTGGGAGGAGTAAACAGAACGGAATGCTGGGAGGAAGAGGAAGTGAGCTCAGAGATGCCATGCTCCTCTCTCAGGAGCAGATGTGAGATGCAATAGCTCTGCTCTCTGGGGCACACGCGATGAAGCTCCAACCCAGGATGGACGTGGGCTAGAATCTTTCCCGGTAAGACCGGGGCTACACAGATTATTAGAGATGGGTTGATCGGGATATCAGAATTAGCCAGTAAGGGCTAGAGCTAAAGGGCCAAGCAGTGTTTAAATGAATACAATTTGTGTGTTGTTATTTCGGGGCATAAGCTAGCCAGGCAGCCGGGGTGCTGGGGACGCAGCCCGGCTGCTCCAATTATTACTACAGAAGAGGAAATCGATCAGTAAGTAGAAGCAGAGGAGGACAATGGAGTGAATATGATGAAAATATGCACTACACATGTATGAAATGTCACTTGGAACTCGTGATTATATAGCCAATTTTACGCTAATAAAATGGTTTCTGTTTGGTCTAGTGCTAATGAAAATAATTAGCATAGAATTATTTGATTATTGTCTCAATTACTTTTCAATCCTGTAGAAAATAGAAAACAGAATATTTGTGATATGCTCTCTGGAGGACGGCCAGAAAGAAGAATAAAAAGTTCAAGGCAAAAATTATAGGAGTCAGAGGGAATAGAGGACACCAGGAGAATACAGTCTACGGAATCAACAAAGCGGGGCTCACATGGGCTCACAGAGACTAAAGCAGCAAGCACAGGGCCTGCATTGTCTGAACCATATATATTATGACTGTTAGGCTGGTGTTGTGGGACACCTAACAGTGGGAGCAGACGTATCTCTGGCTCTTTTCACTGCTTTTGGGAACCTTTTCTGCCTATTGTGTTGTCTTATCTAGCCTCGGAATTAGGGCTTTTGCCTTGTCTTATTGTATCCTGTTCTGTCGTGTATGGTTGTTTTTCAGAGGCCTGCACTTTTCTGAAGAGGAACCAAAGAAGAAGTGGATCTGGGGGAGAGGGGAGGTGCAGTAGAGTTGGGAGGAGTGAATGGAGGGGGGAAACTGTGGTCGGGTTGTATTTCATGAGAGAAGAATCTATTTTCAATAAAAAGAAAAAATTATATTAGAGAAAAGTTTGACACAAAGCCCCAAACTGAGAATTTCAAATATGAAAGCAAATAGTCTTAATCTATTATTTAAAAAATATTGCAATGAATTAATCGGAATCAATCACAGAGGGCATTATGACAAATTAACTGAGGTTTGATTCCAGACAGAACTTAGGCTTTATCGGAAGCTACTGTGTTAGTTTTTGTACATACTATCCAAACCCACACAAAACAGCCAGATTGGTGTGTCTTCTCCTCAACACAGCTTCTAATTCAACATATAACTTCTCATAATGCTCAAATCTCTCAGCAATATCTTCTGGCATGTACAACAATGGTGATTTTAGAGCATGGACAGTCTAAATTTTGGGCTAAGCACTTAAAGCATATTCAATGATTTTTGTTAATTGGGCACAGAATGATTTTAAGTGACCTTTAAAAATACTAAAAAGTAAATAGTGATCAGTTAGTTATCCTCTTCCACAGAGCATCTCCAATATAGAAGGCATCTAGTGTTAAAAACAGATAATCTTAGTTTAGCAGAGTTATAATCTTTGGTTGAACTCAGCTGTTCTTAACACATATTTTGTGAAACGTTTAAGCTTTTCAAATGTTCTCAATCTTAGTTACATTACAGATTTCATTTCTAGAAACAATATGTGCTAATTCTTGAATATAGCTAGTCTAGTTTGCGAAAAAAAATCATCATATCTTGCAAAAAAAAAGCTGGATGTGGCAACATGTGCCTGTAATTCCAGCAGCCAGGAGGTAGAGATAGGTAGACCCTGGGACCTTGTTGGCTAGTCAGACCAGGTTCAGTGAGAGGCCCCTCACTCAAAAATGGTATGGAGTGATGGCAGAAGACACAGGACTTTTACATCTGGTCTCCACAACCATGTCCACTTGCACATGAATGCATACACGAACAAATCCATACAGATACAAACATAAAAAAATAAGAAAAATAAAGACATTCATAAATAAAAGGCAGTTTTACCATATGCTAAAATATCAGATCATATGTCACATAATCTATAAAAAGTTATCGATTAATAAAACAAAACATGGGTGCCAGATAATTGTTCCCTAACTCCACTCTCAGCCTATTTGGAATCGGCCACTGCTTCAGCAAAATTACTTAGTAGTTACTTGAATGTGTTGTTGTTATCATTTAAAAAATTAACACAGGGTGATGAGAACACAGCAAGGATTCTAGAAGCTGGAAGATTAAGATTTCAGCTATCATCATCTTCTTATCTTCCCCCAAGAAACTGAGTTGAGAGATATCTCCTCCTAACTTGAATGAAGAGTTTATGACAAAATAAGACCATGTAAACATGTATTATATAGCAAGTAGTCATTACACAATAGTTATTAAGATGTTGATGTTTCTATAATATCTATTTCTAAACTTATAGATGTGTTGAAATCTTTCAGAAGAAATGTGTTTTAAAATTCATTTTCACAGTATTGAACAGAGGACTGACTATAAATAATTCTTTAGATGCTAGCTTTCAACAGTCAATAAGTATTGCCTCCATATATTTATAATTTACTACAATTTTTCCTGTTAATACTCATTTATTAGCCTACAAAACTCTTTATTTCTAGTCATCACATATTAGATTTCTTTCATAAACACGTGCAGAAATATCTTTTTTTTTTGCTGATGATTCAGTATGAATTTTCTATCTCATCTTTATCACATCGTTATCTACCAATTTTCTCCAATTTGGAGAGAAGGCCATTATGGCACAGAATGTTTTAAAAGATGAAACACATTCCATCCTGGAGGGAAGTTCATTGCTCTTGGGAAGTAAAATATTCAAAGGTTTCAGGACGTTCCTGAAACTGACCAGATTCACCAGGTTCTTCCCTCTCCGTGCATAGCAAGCAGTGAAAACTGCTGACAAACATTCTCAGACAAGAGAAGCTGCTTAGACATGGCTCAGATCAATCAACCTGACCGGAAGAAGCTCAGACCAGCTAAGCTATCTGGAAAAGACAAATCTCCAACCTGTAGTCACTTGTAGGCTGTTCACGAAGCTTCTGAGTTACAGCTTTTGTGAGCTGTCTCTCTTGCTAGGGTGAGCTTTTGGTGAGGCATGCGTATTTGAATCAGTTCTGTTCCTAGGAATAATCTCTCACTCATACTCCTGTGAGGAACTCTAATTAAATTTGTTGGTTCACCACGTTGAACTCTAGACGGTATCCTTACCGGTCTTTCATCAGTTCTCTTTCTGGGCCAAGTAGACATTAGTTCACTTCTTTCAAAAAACAGTGCCAAACAACACATGCCTTAACTTAAACCATACAATTTGTTTTATAGTGCTCTAGTACATAAGTTTCAGAACCAACTACAGATATCACAATTTATAAATGCCCTTGTTGTATATGTGAGATCACCAAATATTAGCACATAACCCATTTTAATGTCTGACATATGGTTAGTTAAGTCTATGTATGTGGGATTCACAGACATGGAGGGTTGGTTATACTTGAAACTATTTTCTTAAGTACTTTACAGGTTCTATATAGTACTTTAATGCTTTTTAATAAATTGGTCCTTTTAATAATCAAGTCAACAAGAAATTTTCATGAAAAATGAATTTTATTTTAATCTTTGTGCTTGCAGTTCCCATTATGACCACTAGAATGTCATTTATTTCAACAGTAGGTTGGGAAAGTCATGCCAAGGGCACTGTATAATTGTGTGGCACCCCCTACCCACTATAAACAATAAAGAAATAGGATTGAGTTAGGGAAAACTTATCTTATAAAGAGAATATGAAAACTACCAAAGTAGGCAGTCATGCAGTAAGTGAGAATCTTACAAAAAAGTCCATTACCTTTGATAGTGTTTAGCTGTCACTTTTTCCTTTCCTATCCACTAATCATACATTTAGATACCCAAAATTACATCAGAATATTCTTGGGGCATTTAAGATCTACATGTTATCATTTATTGTAGTTAATTTTGTAAGTAAACAGCTTAATGAATTATTGAATTATTTTATAATCTAGAACAGTATTTGTGATAACTACTTTAACCTTAACTTTTCCTTTTTTCAAAAGTAATCTAGTTGTCTTAATGAACACAAAATTATTGCTTTATTATTTGGAATTAGTTTGTTTCTCTTTTTCCTTTTTGGCAGAATTGCAAAGTATCTTTAACTTAAATATAATATTTGCAAAAGGTAGTGAAATAAAATAATATATCACTTTTTACAAGGCTTATTTTAATATTGTTATACATTAAAAATAGTTTTAAGAACTCTTGATACATCAGTATGAGAAAGCAGCATTTATTAATCATGATGGTTATGACAAACTCTCAAAGACATGAAGCAAGTCAATTTTATCCAGTTTATGGCAGTCAAACTACTTCTACAACATTCACTTTAAGAACTTGTATTTATATTTTTTTTTAAAAAAAGGAGTACTTGAGACAAACACAATGTGAAGCCTCTTTTATTCTAAGGGATACATGCCAAAAGAGTTTGAAAAGATTCTCCTGTCATGCAGGAGAGTAAGGAAATGTAATTTATACACCCCTGGTTTATGAGCATCATGGATCTAAACTTTGGCTCGGAATCTAGGTCATTGTGAGAAGAAATGGCTAAAGAACATCCAAAATACAGGTGCAGCTACAATTCAATTACACACTTTCCCTTTGTGCAGGGTGTGTCTTTGTTCTCACAGCTGGAAGATGTGTACTTTAATGTTCAACAAAGGAACGCCACCACATTAAAGAACTCTAAGAATTCCTGCGACCTGAACTGAAGCAATAACCATGCACTCTTCAATGGCCTTGCATAAGAATATTGACTACTTTCATCTCCCGCTTGTCAGTTCTCAACACAGTTGGCAACGTGAATTAATGAGAGAAATGAAAACAATCATTTGAATACAAAGTTTAGGAAAAGAAACCAAATAAAATATCGGATAACCAGCATCTCCTGAGAAATGTCTTTTCAGATCTTGAAAAAAAAAAGAGTCAGAAATACAGTCATGCATTCTACTGATAATCAATTTTTTGCTTTCATCATTCAATTTAATTTTGCCTATAGGAAGACAATAAAACAGAAACAAGTATGATCTAAATAAGAACAGAGATTTCGAAACCCAACTACTGATTTTTACCGGCTCATTTCTCTACGTGTAAAAAATATGATTCTTACTTCTAGTCTTCTAACAGTTCAATGGTCATAATTTAGACAAAATGCACAGATGGTCTTGGGAGTAGTAAAATTTCAGATCTTAATACTTCCTGGCATATGGAACACTACTGTGGATCAGCATTTTGGCAGCATTTAAGTGATTTTAGAATTATTTATACATTAATATCTTGGCATCATTTCACAGCCATAGGTTATTACATCCTTAAATTGTCTGACTTCTGATCAGAAGTGTTTTTCACGTTGATTCTTAACTGCTGAAGGGATTGAGTGGCTGGTATTTTGAATTAGAAGGCAGTATCCCTGTGGGCATCAAAAATAAATATGATTCTCTGATAAATTAAAGACCAGCAGAAATCATAAAATTGTCAAATACAATATATGATGCAGGAGGACTTTCCAAGATTTTGCTTTAAAAGAAAGCTAACTGACAACAGAAAGTTTAAACTGTGGATGGTTATAAAAAGGAACACACGTATTGACACGTATAGGAGAAAACCTTAAAGATTAACCGGCAAGTTTTATTTCTTTATCTACATCTATATCTATATCAAGATACAACCTATAAAGAGTTCTGTCTAGTCTGTGCCCAGTTTGTGTATTTTAACAACCTACTCCTTCAAACAGGCCTCCCCTGAAATGCCACTTGTCAGGTCGTCTTTGACTGGCACCAAGTCCTTACATCTCGTGGGCAACCCTTCGACCTCAGGCAACTTGAACTGCCCACTGCACTTGATTCCTCCCACACCCTTTGGGCAGCCCATGTGGTTTATTTTCTTCTTCACTTTAGGTTGCTGCTCATTTTTCATTTGCCTTTCTCCTTGAGAGCTAAGGCCCACATCTTTTCCTTTCTGCCTAGATTCATCCCCTAAAAGATGTCAGTTTTTAACACTGAAATTGTAGGTAAACCCTTGTGACTCTCATATTACATCAAAATAGACTACGTTAAGAAAACTTTAGGCCAGGCGATGGTGGCGCACGCCTTTAATCCCAGCACTCAGGAGGCAGAGGTAGGCGGATCTCTGTGAGTTCGAGACCAGCCTGGTCTACAGAGCTAGTTCCAGGACAGGCTCCAAAGCCACAGAGAAACCCTGTCTCGAAAAAACCAAAAAAAGAAAAAGAAAAAAAAAAAGAAAACTTTAGGACTTCTTTTAGCAACAATGCAATCTATATCCATCCTCTACACTCATAATATATTATCCTCCATGCTCTGTGGTTCAAAATTCAATTCTTGGGCCATGAGCTGTGTTTCATGGACTAACTTGGCCCATACAGAGGTTGCTTCTTGGTGGTAACGACATGTAGCTGAGGCTCACTGGTATTTAATAACGATTTGGTGTTTTCACTCCAAATACATGCCGCTGAAGTTGTCACAGACATCTGCCTCGGAATCTGGATCAGTCTTCCTTCTTTTCAAAGGGAGGGGAAGGCTGCACAGTAATGACTACTTGTATGCTTACCACAACTTAACTTATTCTCCAGCCTCAACCTCAAGTTGCAATTTCTGACTCATACACACAACTGCCTATTTCATATATACTTAGATCTTTTATGAGAATTTGGAAATTACTATGTATAAACCTCTGCTCCTGACATATCCCTAATAGTCTACATTCAATGCACTATCGTTAATGGCACCCACATATTCTGACTTCCTCAGGCCAACCCATAAAAGTATGTCTTGACTCTTCACACATTACGGGCTATATCCAACATGTCTGAAACTTTTGGGTGTAGCACTTTACAATATATTCAGGATCTAATTACTTTTCACCACTTCAGCTCCCAATGGACTGGTTCAACCTACCCATTCAAGTCTGGATTACTGTAAAAACTCCGAATTAGTCTACCCACTTTTGAGAAGGCTGCTATGGATAACCCTTCTGTATGCTGTGAATATATATTGTTCTCATTGGCTGATAATAAAAGCCACTTTGGTCTATAGCAAGCAGAATATAGCTAAGAGGGAAAGCCAAACTGAATACAGGAAGAGAGAAGGGTAGAGTCAAGGAAGGTGAGAGCCAGGAGTCCTAGAAGTGAGATGTCAGCCAGATCCTTAGAGCACAAGTAAAACAACGAGAAAAGTGGCAAAACATAGATTAATAGATATGAGTTATTTAAAGGCAAGAGCTAGATAGTAATAAGCCTGAGTAACATGCCAAATAATTTGTAAATAATATTTAGTCTCAGTGATTATTTAGAAGTGGATGCAGGGCAGGGTGAGACAGAAAAACTTCCATTTACAGAAGGCCACCATTCGCACTTTCTGATCTCATAGTGACAAATGTCTCCTAACATTACTTGGAGGAAAACATGAAATATTTGCAATATCTGTAAGAGCCCACATAATGAGGCCATTTGCTGTCTCCAGACATTATCTTCTATGACTCTCCTTTGCTCGCTCTAGTCAACCCGCACTGATTCTTTGCTCCTTAGTGAAAATGTCATTTGTTTCCCAACTTAGGGTCCAGTATCAGATCAAAATGCATATTTCCTGAACATCTTTCCATTGCCCCACTAACTTCCCCCATATTTTTATTGAGACATTTTCTGATTTTTTTAACATTACATACATACCTAATTTCTAATGGGTCCTTCTCTATCTTTATATATTTTGCTTTTAAAATAATATTGTATAATTTGCAAACTAGTTATCTAGTTGGTTTTGTCCAGAGTTCTCTCTCAACACAACTTAATTAATTTTCTGTGTTGAGAATTTTGTCTTTAATCTGTATTAAATACAAATAAGTGATTGGGAAAACTTGAGAAAGTCAGATATAATAACCATTTAAATGTGTCTGAATTATTAAGGCTTGGAAGTGCGAGGAATAGAGAGCATGCCCTAATGTGATCTGAAGTATGACATTAAGGTAAAATGTTTTTATGATAATGGTACACAGAATCCAAAATAATTGTTGTCACTAAAGAGAAATATTCTCATTCTCTATTTCCCTGTGTTCTTGACTTCATTCCCCCAAGCAAACTTGTCACACAGAATTTTGTTTTGGAAAATTATTTTAAGGTATGTTACATTTGTTCATGCTGTGTGTAGAACATTTGTTTTATAGATGAAAAGTTGTGTTGCATTTTTTATATTGTGTTTGTTTAACTCTGTGAAGCTGTCTTACTTTACCTGTCTAAAACAAGTGATGATCTAATAAAAACAAGAATGACCAATAGTAAGGCAGGAGAAAGGATAGGCAGGGTTGGTAGGTGGGGAGAATAAATAGGAGGGGAAATATAGGAAGGGGGGAAGATAGAAAAAAGAGGACATCAGGGGCCAGTCAGCCGGCTACATAGCAAGCCACAGAGGAAGAGTGAAAGCAAGATTTACACAAGTAAGAGAAAGATAAACACCCAGACACAGAAGGTAGACACGATAATTTAAGAAAAACTGGGTAGAAATAATCTAAGCAAAGGCAGAGCATTTCTAAGTAAGAATTAAGCCCGTGTGTGTGATTTATTTGGGAGCTGGGGAGCTGTCCCACAAAGAGTAAAACAACCAACAACAGAATTTTCACTGTTCCTGATTTTTCAATGTCTCTTAAAATTAGACAAAGTATGGTGTACTTCCAGTTTCTTGACTTAACAGAAAACTAGAGATATTCATTGAAGTCAGATCAGTGCTGAAAAAACAAGCAAGCAAACAAAGAAACCAAAAAACCCACATTTTATTTCCTTGCCTAAACATGCATCCAGCTGGTTCCTTTCTAGCTCCCTCCCAGCTGAATTATCATGCTACTTGGTTAAATAATTGTTCAAGACTAGTGCAAGCATTTGTTAGATGCATGTGATGGGTATTATATCTTCTTTGATAAATTAGCAGAAGTCTTTGTGTTACATACATACTCTCCTGGGCCAATCCATTCACAGCAGAAGATTCAGCATACACGGAACAAAGCAAATAAAAAGAGGACATACCCCACAATCATAGAATTGATGAGAGCATGCTTGTTCACTGAAAACCTTATAGGACAAAATACATGAAAAAAAAGCCACGTGGAATCATGAATTCAAAATGATTATGTGTCATATAATTTTCTATTTAAATCAGGGACTTAAAATGTAATCTATAAGCATAGGATGTCTTTTTCTAATAAAGCCAAGTCATCATTTACTTAGTAAGAGTGAGATTTTACTTTTTTAGAAGCAATACTAAAATACATAGAAGGAAAAGCAAATAAGAAAGGAGAGTGGGCAAAAGCAAACCTTGCAGTAAACAAGGGGATCTTGCAAATATGCCTTCTGTAAATGACTTTTGTAATAATGGTAAATGTAGTACGTGGAAATGGTCTAAGTCTCAAGTCATCGTAATTAAGACTACATAAAAGAGTGTGAACTCTTACACTTTAGAATTGGAAGTACATTTCCTGCCTTTTATTAACCTTTAAAATCATACATTTTCATCACTTATTTTCATGTCTTTACAAGAAAAATTGAAATATAGTTCTTTTAAAAGAACACCAAAGTAGAGCTAATGCAAGGTTTTATCGCTGAGAACTGATTTCTATGTGCTCTTTTGCTTGGGTTACAGAAGCACGCAGTTATCTGCCGGGTGTTCCCTGCCAGTGGACTCAGTACTCACAGTGATTCTTTCATCTTTATCATCCAGGGGTGAGCCATCCTTTTTCCAGGAGATGGTGGGTTCTGGATGGCCCCTAGGAGGCTGGCATTCCATTACTGCAGGCTCCCCTACAGCCACCATGACATCTGAAGGGTTTTGTCTGAAGTCATCCCGTAGTACTGTAGGGACAAGATTAAATCATCACACTCAATGATGGAATATGCAGTCCTTATCTCCGAGCTGCAGCAAAAGTGACATTTATTAGAATATACTCCCACTAAGAGCTATCTCAATGCAGCTTGAAGAATTCGTATCTATTACAGGCATTTGCCGATTAGAAAAGGTACTTGTCCCTTAAGCACACTCAGAACGGATTATTTCCTATTCTTCACAGGCCAGCAAGCAGGTGCACGCTGCTGCTTCTTGCCCTCACAGTTAGCATTTCATTTGAATTGCATGTCTTTTCTGCCCACTGCCTACATTTCTCTTGTCCAAACACTAATAACTATAAATGAATCCTTTAGTTACAAAAAACACCAGGACAATGGCTTCTATCTATTACTACATCAATTACACACACACAAGCAAAAATATGAATAAGGACATTTAAAAGCCCACATTTGAATGATTTTATAGGTATTTAAATTATTGTATATAAACATATTATTAATGTAATTTAAATATAGTCACTGTAAAAATGTCACACGCATTTGACAATGACTGAAATCCGAGCATTTTTCTATTGTCAGAGGATAAGAAAGAGTTAGACCGCATGTTATAATTAGCAATGGCATCAGAATTTATGTCCAAAGTTATTTTTGTGAGGCAGTATCTTATTAAATCCATAAACTTATTTAGAATGAAGTATACTATTCATCTCTTATACTGTGAGTTCTAAATGTTAATGGAACAATCTATTCATGTCATCGCAACTGGACAGGAATGTACTATTTCCATACTATAAAATAAGCAGCATTATTTACTTAGTGATGGTAAGGAAGAAATGTGGGAAATTAAGAAAATAATGTGCTCTAAAAACAGTTCATACAGGAAAACTGTCCTCAATAACTTGATAGTATCAAGAGGTCATGAATTAAATCACAACTGTGTCCTTTGCTAGACAACCCTGAGCATACTATTTATATTCTGCATTTTAAAGTACAAAGCAAGGAAGAAGACAAATGCATTAACACAATGTCTAATAAATCGTTAACTTGCGTATAGTTATTTTCCTTCATCCTGTGTAAAAGATACAAACCATCTTATAGAGGAATTGAAAGGAACACTTAAAATGCATATTTGTAAGTGAAGTACATACATCTGCAGTGAATAGTGTTTCTCTTTAAAAACTACTGATTGAATTTTAAAACTACAGTTGTGTATTGGAAGGAATATATTTTCATCCAAGTGGCCTTTAACAATGCTTTAATAGATGAAGCACTATGATACTGAAACCCAGCAGTCAAAGTAAAACCATCCCTAAATTTAGCTCTCCTAGCCTCAGACAAACTTACTGGCTTGCAGAAGTTTATATTTTTTCCTTTCATTTCTTTCCCTTCCCTTCCTTTGTGCTAATCATGCTCATGTAACTCAGGAAGCCATGATACTCATGGAAAAATGGTTTTCTCCTGCATCTTGAAACAACATTGGCGCAATAACAGCAGGTCAGCCTGTGGAAATCCCTGATTCCAGGAGGAGTCCGGCTTTCTATCTCTGGAAAGAACAGTGAAACGGAAAAGAAAAGAAAAGAAAGTATGGCTGGACCAACTGTTCCAACAGTAACTTTTATACTACATGGTCTTTAATCAACACAAAGACACAGTGCATCTTGTTGAGTTGAGATGTCTTCATTACCTCATTAACAAAATAAACAGAGCGTGAAGGCTTTCATCAATTAGAAGCTATATTGTTATTAGGTGTTAAGAATGAATAACAAACAAAATGTAAAGTTTACAGAAAAAACAAATTAACTGGCCTTAACAGGCACACTCCCACTCTGGACTGTGTTACTAATCACTGACAGCATCCCTGAAATGTTTTAACAGCCCCGAAACACACAAAAGTAAAATATCTTTCAGATGAAAGCAACTTCTCTTTGCATTTCTTTCCAAGTGGTAGACTTAAAATAATCTTGGTCGTAGTTTATCTTATTTATAAATTAAGATCATAATCTCCAATAAGCCAACAAATAGTAAAAAGTTAGGTTTACGTTTGTTCAAGCTATTGTTTCCATTTATCATACTATTCAGGATTGTTTTTATAGTGTAGACTAGAAAGCTAATAAAGTATAATCCAGGAAAGATTGCTGCTTAGATAATGCTCATGGAACCATTTTACAGCTGTAAATTGTAAAAATTCAGGTTGCATATGGCTGCAGGCAATGTTTCATAAATGCATGACTTTAAGACTTTTCCCTTGTCTATAAAAATAATATTTCTTACCTATATTTGTCTTGAAATTTTCCTTTTTAGGATAATATTATGTCATATTATTAAATGGCATTTTTACTTAAATTGTCCAATTTTAAAAGCTTGTGTATAGCCAGGTGGTGGTGGTGCATTCCTTTAATCCTAGCACTCTGGAGGCTGAGGCAGGCAGATCTCTGTGAGTTCAAGGCCTGTCTGGTCTACAGAGCAAAGTCCTGGCCAGTCAGAGCTGTTACACAGTGAATCCCTGTCTCAAAAAATCAAAACCCAAATGAACAAAAAATCTGCGTGCATATGTAAGCGATTAAAAATTACTCTCTGTATTGTCCAGAACCTGACAAAGAGCACTCCAATTAACGTAGAAATTAACAAATTATGTGTTGGGGAGATGGCTCAATGGGTAAAGTTGCTCGCTGATAGGCTGATTACATGAGTTCAATATCGAGAATCCCAGTGGTGAAGCAAAAGAAGCAACTCTCACAAGCCGTCCCCTGACTTCCACACAGGAACACACACACACACACACACGGAGAGGGTTGGAATAGGAAAAAGCCCTTGTTGTTCTTGCAGAGGACGCAGGTTGAGTTTCCTGAATCCACATCCATCTGTAAATCTAGTTCAGGGGGATCTAAAGCCTTCCTCAGCATTAATTATACAGGTGGTACATGGACACACATGCAGGCAAAGCACCCACAGACATAATAAAAGGAATGTCACATTAAATCAAAGTGTAAAATGATAATCTACAAATCAGAACTTCTCAAGGGAGAGGAGCATGGCACAAAAGCGATGAAAATAATAGCTTTTATTATAATCTTAGCCATGCTGGACACTTAGCAAGTGGCCAGTGCTCAGCATCTGCTCTTTTAATCATTTGCTCCTCAGCACAGACTAAGGCTGGAGAGAGATTACTGGCTTTCTAACCCACATGGAGAATGAGCACAGAACCAGGGCCAAGCTTCAATCAGATCTCCAGCCACAAAGGAAGCTTCCCCACCAAAATGCATGTCTACCAGTCTTGTCTTAACGCTATGTGCAGAGACAAACCCGTAAGTGTCATAATGCAACTGATACTTCAGTCTCCTTCCAATGGAACAGAAGTTGGCGGAGAAATTTCCCTCCCGACAGTCATACGGCTATCCTCTTCACATTCTGTACTCTACTTTCTCAGATCGTCCCGTCTTTGGAAGGGACCTCTTCACATTTTGAGCAGCACGCTGCGAGTCAGAATTCATTATCCAGAATACATATGATGTGTTACTTCTCATCAACAGTTTATTTCAACCACAACCCGGTTGAACAGGCTGTATAATAAGAAGGCTTTTAATTAAACATAGGCATTTTAATTAGAACTTGGTGTCTTGGGGAAAACAAAAGAAGGTAGTACGCAGTCTCGGGACCTATTTTCCTGCACGAAAGGCAATATTATCAATGAAACTTGGCAGCAAGTGGTAAAGTTGTGTTTATGAGGAGAGAAAAAAAAACAAAGTCCTTAAAAAGCAGAGGGTACTGGAGAAGAAAATATGTTAGAAAGTATGTACTTAATTACAAAAGCGTACTTCCAAAGTATTACATGCCTAAGTAAAGTATATCTTTTCTGAATTATTAAACCATGTTCAACTGGAGGTAGAGTATAAATGACCTATTTTTACAATACATACGCCATGACTCTTGTTTAAATGTCAACTCACAGGCTTGCACTAAAAATTGTTATTCAATTTCAAAATTAACTCTTTGATATAAGACATCTGTACTAATTACAAATGTTGTGCCTGTTAAATATGCTATAAAGCTTTTCTATTTTCCTAATACACGATAAAAATATATTGAAACAGGCTTGAGTTAGGGAGTTGGCTCACTTAATAAGACACTTACTGTAAAAGCATTAGGACCTGAATTTGTTCCCCAGTCTCCACATAAAATGGGGAGAGAAAAGTGAGAAGGGGAGGATGGGGAGAGCTTGGGGGAATGGGATGGTTGGGATAAAGTAAGGGTGGATATGGGAACAGGGAAGTATATATCTTAATAAAGGGAGCCATTTTAGGGTTGGCAAGAGACTTGAATCTAGAGGGGTTCCCAGATGTCCAGGGAGATATCCCCAGCTAGTTCCTTGGGCAGCTGAGGAGAGGGAGCCTGAAATGACCCTATCCTATAGCCATACTGATGAATATCTTGCATATCACCATAGAACCTTCAGCTGGCGATGGATGGAGATAGGGACAGAGACCCACATTGGAGCACTGGATTGAGCTCCCAAGGTCCCAATGAGGAGCTGAAGGAGGGAGAACATGAGCAAGGAAGTCAGGACCTCGAGGGGTGCACCCACCCACTTTAACAGTGGGGCTGATCTATTGGGAGCTCACCAAGGCCAGCTGGACTGTGACTGAAAAAGCATGGGATAAAACCAGACTCTCTGAACATGGCGGACAATGAGGGCTGATGAGAAGCCAAGGGCAATGGCTTTTGATCCTACTGCATGTACTGGCTTTATGAAAGCCTAGCCTGTTTGGATGTTCACCTTCCTAGACCTGGATGAAGGGGGGAGGACCTTGGACTTACCACAGGGCAGGGAACCCTGACTGCTCTTTGGACTGGAGAGAGAGGGTGAGAGGAGTGGGGGGGAGGGGGAGGGAAATGGGAGGCGGGGAGGAGGCAGAAATTTTTAATTAAAATAAATAAATAATAAAATAAAAAACCTAAAAAGATGAAATATCAAAAGAAAACATAATTTATGTTTCACAGATATGACAAATTTGTACAAACTACAGATTTAAGAATATTAAAGATTAAAGACTTTCTATAAAAAAAACTCTAGTGGTATAGATTCATAATCTCATCATTGGCTTCTGAAGAACAACACTAGGGATGCCCTTTGACCTTCAGAAGCATAGGCAGCCAACCATACACAGCCTCTCACAAGTGAAACAGACAGACAGACAGACAGACAGACACACACACACACACACACACACACACACACACACACACCAAAAAGAAATCCTTGTCAGAAATAGCAATTGAATAGGATTGCTGCAGGTTATTTTGAGTCACCAGACATATTTTGGGAGCTGTACAGGAATGTACAGGAATATCTAAACAATTTGTCTTCTGAACTTTTAGTTAGGAAGTGATATTTATAGGACAAAGAGGTTTAAACATCTTAAAATACTCAGAAATAAATTATCAAGTTTTAGCTTTAAATAGTCAGTATGCACAAGAAGAGAGCAAAGTAAGTATGAAAACTAAAGTGACAGAATGTAAAATAATATTCCACCAAGTATTGTTCATTTTAAGCCACCACCTTGTAATGCCATTAACGAAACTATTATTTTCAAAGATTAGGTCTATACAGAACTTTGAATTCATAGGGATAGTTTCTAAAACACTTTACTTTTTAACGTTGACACCGAATCAACCTGTGGGTATCCTACCATACTTTGGTCATCGTCTACAAGTGCTTTTAATGCAAGTCACTTTAATTTTGACTGTAAAGTTATGCTTTGGTTAAGACTCTGGGGGGAAAGCATGTGGGAAGAAGCACTAACTTCTTAGCTTCTGAGATTTTACAAACTTTTGAATCTCCATCTTAGGAAAGAAGTACACTTTTTAGTCATCTGGAGCTGGTAGATGCCACGTCTCAGTTAATCTTAGAGAACAGTTATGTGCAAACCACTGCAAATAGAAAGAGATGCTAATACCAGAATAAAAGCAATCCACGGTCCTCTGTTTCTTTATATAAAATATCCAGAAGGAGCAAGCTAAGGTAACACATATGCACGCTCCTGTGCTCTGTCTCTGTTGGGTTACAGCCTTGGGAACATACTGTTCTTGAATCCTCCTTTTTTCCTGTCATGGTGCAGAAGGAAAAAAAAATCCAAGACCTTTTACATGCTAGGCAAGAGTCAACTTCCAGACTGGACCTAATTTGGATCTGTATTTCCATTTTGCAGAAGCACAGACAGCATTGGGATGCTTCCTGCTCTGTGGGTCAGGAGGCTCGCCAGGACTCATTACAATGGCGCCAATTCATGGAGTCAAATGAAAGGTAAGTTTGGCATGCTAGGTTGGAGTGAACATCTGTAACGCATTCCAGAGAAAAGTGGACGTTCACAAGAGTCGACGTTTAAAGAGCTAAAACCCAGTAGATTCGAAAGTCTGAGACAACAGAAAAATATGTTTTACTAAAGGAGCAAAACATCAAGGGGCTAACTCGTGTCTGCTATATTAAAAATGTCAGTAATCTACTAGAAGTGTATAAAGTATAAGTGAAATTAATTTACTGCTAAAAAATACTTCATTTATGGAGCAGGATTTTATTGGCCCGTGACACATGTGAGTTAGAAAATGGAAGTCACAAATTTCAGAATTACCAGTGATTCTTGCAGGACTTCATGACTGTGATAAGTATACGCACAATGACTCAGTTATTTCCACACAAAACATAGTTTTACACTGTATCTTGATATGGTTATTATGAAAACTAATTATTTAATGTTTATACAGGACTTGCCATTTTTATGGGGCATTACATCTACAAAGAAGTATAGCTATTAGTCACTATGTAAGGAATTGCCAAATTTCTCAGCTGCCAGTACAAATGGGAAAGAGGACAAAGAATGCCATTGATGAGAGCCTCTAAGCACCAGAATAAAAGTCACACTCAGGAATACCCTGGCAGGGTTAAAATAACACAGACAAAATGAGGATATCTGAGCTATGGGACCCTGATTAGAACAAGACAGGCAGGCATTCTTTCTTTCATAAAATCAACTTTATATTTAGTACCCTGCACTCAGAGAGTCCTTAAGCGAAAGAATATTCTTCTGTATTTACTGCCTGCCCATATCTGAAGGTCAACTCCATGAGAAGGAGGAATCTGTTGTCATCACCTCCATATCACACTGCTTGGAACAGCGCAGAGGATACAGCATGCACCAGTCAGTGTTTACAGTGCACATTTTGTGCATTAGATATAAGCTATGAAATGGTGAAGCCATACTGCATTAGTCCTGTTCTCATGAGGCTTGAGATAACGGAAGGTGGACAGACGCTATGTAAGTAAATGCTACACATATAGAAAGAGGGGGAAATATATTGCGGTAAATAGACAATTGTTATTGCACCTTATTATAAATAAATGTACATACATATGTAAATATGGATGATATACAATTAATAGGGTATATTGTTGTTCATTGTTATATATCTTATTTAATATATTGCATATATGCTATTATTATGATACATGTAGGAAGGAAAGGATAGGGAGCTGTGTAAAAGATGCTATGCGGGAGCTCTGAAGAAGGAAGTGGTGGCTGAAGGCTAAGGAATAAGCAAGAATTATCCTAATAAAGCATGCTGCAGGAAGAGGAAATAATCTGTGTGTAAAAGGAAATCTGGTACGGTAAAGGAATTCCAGAGACTCAGTCATGTTGATAGCAACATGACTTGAGTTTGACAGGGGAAGCTGGAGCAGCTGTGCAGGGTGCACAGCGCCCTACACAAGGAACTAGTTTCTACTTCATGCCCCAACAGGACTCTCAAGACCCTATCAAAGATGTTTGGGGATGCATCTGTTATACTGGAATACTCATTGTGGCTGCTCTGTGAATGAACATGGGATGGGAATATGAACGGAAGTGGACACAAACAAGGAAAAGGCTGCTGTATTAACCAAGAGGAAAAAGGCAGTGGTGTGTTTTCTGACGTTACTATCAGGTTTGGAGCAAGGAGGGGCAAATTAGAAGCTCATCTGTAGGTAAAAATGAAATTGACTTTATGGGGGTGAAAGTGTACAGAAATATATCAAAATCGATACCCACATTTCTTGTGTGTCAGAACATGCCTTTTTAATGTACAGGGGAATACACAGACAGTGCACAGGTAAATTCTTCATGGAGAAGAACAAGAATGAAAATGTTTACTTTTAGATAAAGAAAACATAGGGATAATATAAAATCATTTAGGTGATTAAAATATTACAGTTTCAAATTCTGCTCCTTACTGTATAAGTTTTACTGACTGTGTTACGATACCCCAAATCTCAGTTGCTAAGTGACAATATATCTCAATCAAATTAAACTATATTGTGAATTTTGAATGACTGATTTTCATTTAAATTGAAGCATATGATATATTTTATCTGACTTAAATACTTAAAACACACTTGAGCATCGCCATTAAAAAACAATTACAACATAACAGGAATATCATCTTACATCCGTGGCCTGCATAAGAAGTGCTAACACGATTCAAGGGACTTTGTAAGTGGCCACAGTAAACTAGTAGGAAGGATTTTGACCACAGAGAGCTGATATGACTTAAAGGAGATTAGTTTTCTCTAGCTCCCATAGAGAAGTCTAGCATGTAGCCAGTATGTAGTATAAGAAATTTGAGATTTTTTTTTTAGTTTTTTTTTGTTGTTGTTGTTTTGTTTTGTTTTTCGAGACAGGGTTTCTCTGTGGCTTTGGAGCCTGTCCTGGAACTAGCTCTGTAGAACAGGCTGGTCTCGAACTCACAGAGATCCACCTGCCTCTGCCTCCCGAGTGCTGGGATTAAAGGCGTGCGCCACCATCGCCCGGCCGAAATTTGAGATTTTTGTTAGTAACCACAAATTGAACATTTAGCATTGATATTGACTGGCCTTCTGGGAAATGTCCAGAGTTGAGAATGGCTGACAAGAGACTTCTACTTCTGTGTCGGTTTGAAATATACTCAGCTGAGGAAGTACTGCCACTTGAAGATACTACGTGAAGAAGTATTATTCATATTAGCTCACATAGTTCCTTTGCGTAGTTCTATACAACTGTATTTTATATACTCATAAAGTCATGCAATCTAAGCATGAAGTTCCTACTTCTATTCCCACCTGACATCACAAACAAGGATACAAAGTCAAACAGTGAAGGGCTCAAGATTTTTCTACAAGTCATTAGATAGGCACAGCATTAGATCCCAGCAATAACTACTTCCATACTAATTGTTACAAGGGCTTATATATTTTACAAATTGCCTGTAAAAGACCAGCATGCTTTCTAAACAGAATATTTGATGGGAAATAAAGCCATTGAAGAGAGAGAGAGAGAAAAAAGAAAGAAAGAAAGAAAGAAAGAAAGAAAGAAAGAAAGAAAGAAAGAAAGAAAGAAATGCATAGTGTTTCTTTATTTCTGAAGCCCCGAAGAACTAAAAGGACATTTCAAATGTTCCTAGTGAGTAATGGGCGGGAGTGCCTAGCAATGCCTACATTCTCAAGGGAGAAAAATCCTCACAGTTTAAAATGATCTTGTTAAAACCGCCCTGGCAATTGTGAAGCACCAGAGAAAACAGCAATTGGATTTAAAAAAAAAAAAAGCCTTCTCACCAGTGTATCTTTGTGCAGCATAATTAAAGTTGCCAATTATAACATTTCTCCCCAAACCCAAAGGAATATTTTCAATGATAGGAAAAAGCCAAGTCTAAACAGCACACAGAGGGGCACATCTAAACAAAAAGGTCTTTAATTGGTGACAATTTGCCCTAAATCACGATTACCATTGTCGAACATAATGCCTCTCAGATCTGCTCATTCCTTGGATCTTCCCCTATCCAGGCTGTCTAGGACGTCAGAATAATAATGGTGAGCACCTAACGGGGCTTTCAATCTCCGAGGACTGTAACAAGTGTGCAATTGTGTAGCCGTCCGAGCGGCCTTTTCCTGAGAATGCAGATCCCTTGGGAGAGAAACTCAGCCTCCAGCTCTCTGGCCAACAGGGTTTCAGACATTTAGCTTTTGCTGAGAGCTGCAAACACACTAACTAGCTTTGTCTAACGGAAAAAGGAACTAAATTAGCTGAAAAGCATCATATTATAAATCATCTTAATGACGCTAATTTTATCAGTAATTCTACTTTAGGCAATAAGCAACTTGGTCTTCCTCAGCAAGTATTAGGTGCAAAAGAAAAATATCAAACATGATAAGAAAATAACTACTCATAAGATTGTTAAAGGGGGCTGGAGTGGTTAAGAGCACTGACTGCTCTTCCAGAGGTCCTGAGTTCGATTCCCAGCAACCACATGATGGCTGACAACCATCTGTAATGAGATCTGGCACCCTCCTCTGGCGTGAGGGCATACATGGAGGCAGAATGTTGTATACTTAATAAATAAATAAATAAATCTTAAAAAAAAGATTGTCAAAACATGTTATGGACCACTCTTAAATGTGACTGTGTGTATTTAATTTTTTTAATTACATACTGGAACTGAAACATCTATAATCCAAGGAAATTCCATTCTGCAAAATGTGTTATTTGCAACAACTCCCCACAAGAACCTTCGTGTTAGTCTTCATTGAGTTAACTGAAGGCAAATCATACTTAGCCAACAATCAGGAGGTCAGTGCATGCCTTGGAGTCCTGCTCAGCCTGTGAGGCAATGACAACACATGACACCTCTTTCCCTAAGGCACCTGGCTCACATAGAAAGAGAGTCACAGTTTGGCAGAGTAAGGTATGATGAATATCTAGGCTGTTTGACAAAAGGTACCGATGATGCTCTTCTTCTTGGACAGCCTGGCATATGGACTTCTTGATGCTTCCAAAGCCTTAATGAGCACCATATCCACGGATGTCAATTTTAGTTCAGTTACTCACTAAGTAGAAATGTTTTTGGGGACACTGTAAAACTTACACAGGGAAAAGTGAGATAGCGCTGAAGAGATGCTTCAGCTGTGAGGAGCACTCAGGGCTCTCCTAGAGGACTTGTGGTCACAATAGCCTCTTAATCCAGTTCCAGGGAACCTGACATCTTCTGGCCTTAGTAGACAGTGTACCACATGGCAACAACAGAGGTACACCTCCCCCAGCGCCTCCCCCGAACATACTTTAAATAATACTGCCAAGTTTTTGACTTACCACAGTTTATGTGATAAAGACTAATATAAATAGCTTAAACTTAGAACTTCACCAAAGATGGCTTCAAATGCAACAAAGGAACAAATAAAAAACGTGGTGTGTGTGTGTGTGTGTGTGTGTGTGTGTGTGAGAGAGAGAGAGAGAGAGAGAGAGAGAGAGAGAGAGAGAGATACAGAGGGAGGGGGAGGGGGGAGGGAGAAACAATAGACAAAAATCTAGTCAAAATCGTCCTTCATAAAATGTAGTCTATAATATAAGCATTGACCTAAAAATATGTTTTAAAAAGTTAGAGTTAAAGACATGACTCAGTCTGTAAAGTGTCTTGTAAGCACGAGGACCTGAGTTCAGATCCCCTAAACTCATGTAAAAGCTGAATAGAGCAGTGTAGATCTGTAACCCCAGGCTGTGGAAGATGAAACAGGCAGATGTGCAGCACTTCCCAGACAGGCAATCTAAGCAAACCAGTGAGTTCCAGGCTGAGAGAGAGAGAGAGAGAGAGAGAGAGAGAGAGAGAGAGAGAGAGAGAGAGAGAGAGAGCCCCCAGTGCCAGAGTAAGCTGGAGAACAACTGAAGAAGACACCCCACATGGACCTCTAACCTCCAAGTATACATACATACCCACACTCATATGAACACACCCACTCACCCCACACCATGTGCCCCCACACCCTACAGAGTTCTGTGATCCTTTGAAACAGTTCTACTGAACCACTGTGATTCACGATTTACCCTACCATTTAGCTATGCACTTTTGCCTGTTTATCTCTGGGTTTACCCCCAAATGTTTAACCAACTGCAGAGGGGAATTTTTTTTAAAATTGCATTTGTACTAATGTGTGTGTGTGTGTGTGTGTGTGTGTGTGTGTATTCATGTTATTCAAACCACAGGGTATAAACAATTTTCATAGCATCACAGTAGGACAACAGGTAAAAGAAGTAAACTAGAGATAATTTAAAGCATACTGCGGGCATGCTTAGGTTATATGCAAACACTCCACCATGTTGTACAAGGCACTTGAGCATCGTTGTATGCTGGTGTGTGTGTGTGTGTGTGTGTGTGTGTGTGTGTGTGTGTTTGTGAGTGAAACCAACATTTCTAGCAGACACTAAGAGCCAGCTGTAAGCCTATGTACAGTTTAAGCAGTAGACTTGCTCTTTACTTCCTCATCTTGATTTCCTGTTCTCTAGTCCACCATCACTACTCCGCTGTACTAAAAATATAAAAGGAAAGGTTTGTTTGTAGTGTCTATTGATCCTGCTTGGTCAGTTTTCTGGAATACCAAAAAACTGTGGAACTCGTCCTACGTTTGTTGTCTTGAAGCTTTGTTTACCTCTGAAAGCGAATCACAGAAAGATCTAGAAGCTTTATGAGACAAAAGATGTAGAAACACAAAAGTCACAATGGAAGGAGTAATTTCATAGTAAAGGCATTGTCAGGAAGCTGCATGAACAATAGAAAGGAAAGTTGGAATCTAGAACATGTAAAACCACCACGAGGACTCCCCTTTGATATCTATGGGGATCAGACCTGGACCAGTGCCCTAAAAAAGACCCTCCTTGCTGGTGGTGGTGGCACATGCCTTTAATTCCAGCACTCCTACTCAGAGGCAGAGACAGAGAGGCAGGCAGATCTCTGAGTTGAAGGCTAGCCTGGTCTACAGAGTGAGTTCCAGGACAGCCAGGGCTACACTAAAAAACCTTGTCTAGGAAAGTAACCAAGAGAAAACAAACAAAGCAACAAGACTCTCTTCCCTCTCCTCTAGGAGAAAAGCTTTCCTAATAGCCCCTGCCCAGTATCAAGGAAAGCACAACCTCAAAGCCTGGCTGGCTTTTGTAAATGAGCCACATAAAGACTGATAAAAACCATTAGCAACTTGAGGTGCAGAAACAATACAAAGGAAGCTCCAAGTTTAGCTGCTCTGCTGGCTCATTGTGGATTAGCCTCTCCTTTAACAGACCCCAGTTGGGGTGGTAACATCTTTTGTAATTTTAACAACTGTAGATGGTTTTAGCTTTCAAATAGCACCTGTGACTTTCTTGACAACTAAAAAAAAAAATTCCTTTGATTTTTTCTAAGCATTGAAAGACAGTTCTGTTTTTATTGTATTGTTTGTAACTAGTCAACAATGTTCGTCATATAAGTGTGCCTATATTTTAAATATGTTGATACACATGTTTTATGTGCAGTTCACTTGCTTTTTTGGCACACATGCAATAAATTCCCTCTCTACAACAATAAACCTTGAATTAAACAATAAGAGCAAAAAACAATCATTTTAGAGATCACTTTATGAACTGTTAGAACAAAATCTAGAGCAACTGGCTTTTGATTGTGTCCAATTTTCTTAGCTGCAATTGTTAATAATTACAAGAAAGCATGTTGGTAACACCATATTTAAGATATTTATTAAGGACACAATTTTCAAATTGTATAATTCAAGATCTTTGAAAAAATGTGATATCAAAGTTAATGCATCTATCCTTTATAATATAAACTGAATTGTAGCAAACTTAACCAAATTAAAAAATCAGTATGACAAAAATCATGTTTAAGTTTAAAAAATGCCTATTTCTATTATTATAAATAATAAGATAATAAACTAGGTTCTAGTAAAATAGTTATAAAACAATTTTCCTATGTCTAAAAAGGTTTTCTTTGCCCTTTAATAGATCTCTTAGGAAACTAGTAACTGCCTTAACTTAAACGCCTGGTGGTAGAGGCCTGTAACCCCAGCAATAGGAGTCAGATCCAGGCAGAACTTTTGAGCTTGAGTCCAGCCAGAGCTTCAAAGAGAAATCATATCTCGAACAACCAAAATAATGAATGAATGAATGAATGAATGAATATGTGACGACTTTTAGTAAAAAATGACAAATGATGATGAGTAGATAATCCTGCAGTCTTACAGGCATCAAGGAGAAATTCTATGGTTTTAATGAGCAAAATGAAATAAGTTTAAAAACAAAAAAGCATGGTTAAAACACAAAATGCCTTTTTACCTAAATGCCAAAAGCCAAGAAATAATAAAATTAAAAACACAATGTTGCTCCCACTTTCAATTGCATTTTAGTCTGCTACTCGTGCATTGATTGGTGTGCATTGTCCGTAAAGGGATGCTTATGTAAACAAACAGTGAGAAAGGATGTACATCCGGGAACACAGCAAGGCCTGCAGACAAAGAAGATTCCAGCATTTCTCAACTTGGTATCTTCCTTTTCCATTCACAGGACATGGGGAAATAAGCTTACTTGAGTCATGTATATTTGTGCCCTGAAGTCCTCTTAAATTCCAAAAATTATAAACGCTAATGACCTACTTCCTATAAGAAAATTTGGTGATGCTAAATTTTAATGATGAGAATTTTAACGAAATTAAGATAGACAGCTTTATGGTCTCTTCTGACCACATAAGTTCGGCAGGATCTTCACTAAAATGTTACAAATGGCACCATTTTTCTTTCTTTGGAGAACCATCACAAACACCATGTTTAAGTATCTTGAGCTTTACACTGTTAAAGTTTTGTTGATAGAATTAAAACAAAGGCCTATGCAAGCATCATGAATAATACACTGAAGACCACTTCCAACATTTATACATGATCCTAGGATTACAGCGGGCATGTCACAAGAGCTAATAAATGCGGAGATCACAAGCTGAGCACCACCCAGCATCTGATAAAGGGCACGCCAGGCACGCATGCATTTTACTTCAAACTGTATAAATAATTGAAAGGCTCTATAACTATGACAGAGTGACCTAAGTAGTACTTGGAGAAGCGTATTGCTGTCACTAGCAGGAATAATGGGAGGCCACTGGAAAGAGTGGCAATTCAAGCATTCCCCCTGACCCCACAGGCTGCAGACATAGAGTATGAGCAGCAAACTAGCACTTAAGCAAAATTGGAGATGCAAGAAAACCGAAATTACTATCTAGGTCTCCTTTGGTTCCCTAATGGCTTGCAAATGAACTAGTGAACATATCTACACCAGTTGCAGAAGGCTCGGGCACTGACAGGCCTGAGTATTTTAACCCCTGAACAGTGCCCCCAACTGAGTCAGTAAGGCACGTGTCACTTCAACATCTGCATCATTAAATTCACATCCTAATCTGCCCGATTATATTCAATGTTGAAGTATGTTTTGAAGTTACTGTGAATTTTAGCTAGCTATGTTTAATGTGCTTCAATCCAAGACTCCACAATACATGTGCATAAGACTTAACATGAAATTTATCTTCTCCCTAACACAGAAACCTCACCATTTGGTATTATTAATTCGCTGTTGATCTTAATCCAGTACGCAGACATGCAGACTCTTATTATAAGGGAACATAAAACACAGTCTCCTTTTTTTTATTCTTCTTATCATGAAACTATATTTGTTCCACAAGAACAATTTGGCTAACCCTCCACCTCACTTCACCTGCACCCATTCTGCTTTCTACCCTGTTCCTCACCTCTAACCCTAGCCTTAAAGCCAGTCAGACTGTATATAAGAAAATTTAAGTCCCGATGGAGAATGTGAGCCCTTTAGTTGGGCAAGGTTATTGTGACACATAAAATCTTCTAGAGGAGAGTGGGAGTACATGTGATGTCTTACAGGATGCTAATTCAGTTAGAAGAAAATGGAAGCTGCTTGTGGTACGATTTTTTTCCAAGCATAACGGTGCATCATTAAGCAATATCAACTCATATATATATATATATATGTATATATATATATTTTTTTTCTTTTCAAGAGTGACAGCTTGTCAGCGAAGGATGACCGACCCACTCTAACAGCTGAAAGGTTCAAAAACAACTTGATGGTATTTGACTCATGTGTATGCAAGGGTGGGGAAACACACGTGTGTGTCCTGGCACAATTGTAGACATCAGAGATCAATTTACAGCATTGGGGTCTATCATTCTATCCTGTGGGTTCTGGAGATTGGAATGTGGTTATCATGATTGGCAGTGAGTACAGGAATCCACTCAGCCATCTCTCTAGACCCATAACTTTTTCTTTTCAGGAAAAGATATACATTAGTTCAATTAACATAGAAGGACTTTTTAATACGTTCTAAAGCATAACAGTTTAGGGATGTGATAAAACATAAATAAATGAATATATAACTTGGGAACTTTTTATATATTTATTATTGTGAATGTTTCAATAAAAAAGTGCTTAAATGTGTTTCATTCTTTTTAGTCTAAGCATTCATTTTACAGATGGAAAAACCAAGTTTCATAAATTAAAGTCATGGGTTAACTGAAAATGTTTAGAAGTTCACTGACCTCCAATTAGACTATCTTTGCTCTGTGACAGCTTGAACAGATTCCAAAGATAACTAAAAGCTTTAAAATTTAAAAGGGTCTAACAAATCTTTGAGAAGCAACGAAGGGGCCGCATGGAAAGCCCCTGGCAGACAGGAGTAGATCAAGGTGGTTCACTGGGGAAGGATCCGCTGATTGTGTGGTTTCCCCATTAGATCAGCCTCAGAAAGTTCAGACTTAGAAGACAATTATATTAATACAGTGAGTGATCGTACAGTTGGAGGCAGCAATCGCAGGAGGAAATTAGCTAAACCAGCCCCTAAGAGCTACCTGCATTTGCTGTGGCATCTGTTGGTTTACATTCCTGCTGAACATCCTTCCACCTTAGGAATTCCACTCGCGGGCTCATGAATTTAGGTTGAAGACAATGTCATCCTAATCTCTAGCTGTCACGGAGATATAAGGACTGTGATGATCAAATAATGGTTCATTCTGTCATCATGACAGTTTTAAAAATGACAGCCCTTGTAGAACCGACTACTTACTTCAAAAAGAAAAGCTGCAAACTTAATTGAATGCTTATGTGACTTTTTTTTTTTAAAGTAAAAGACGTACTTATGGGAAAGGTACAGCTGTAATGTTAATTTAAATTCAAGCACCTCAATGAATTAGTATACATTTTATATTTTATTTCTGAGACAGGGTCTTTATGAGAGGCTGGTCTCAAATGTTCTCTGAAGCTGAGGTATGTATCATCGCATCTGGTTTATGTGATGCTGGAGATTGGACCCAGGTTTTCATGCATGCTAGCAACAGGACTACATTTCTACTCATGTTTCATCTCTTTCAAATGTTTATTTTGAAACTATAAAGACTGCAGCTTCCTATTGTAAGCTAGTTTCTGTAATCAATAGCTGGGGTGTGTGTGCTTGCAGGAAGTACAACGCATTGAATTCATAGCACGGTAGTGTGCTCGCAGAAGAGACAAGGCATTGCGTTCAATCTCCAGCACTGATTACACACACACACACACACACTCATCTTACATATATATATATATTATATATATATATATATTATATATATATATATATCTTAAGTTTAAAGAGAAGCCCTTCTATTAATTTTCATAAGATACAGATATTATTTCAAGGTTTACTTAAATAGACCATGAGGTGACTTCGATGTGTACCCAAAGTCTTACAGAAACTTGACCATTACTTGGGACTTAATCAAATAGCTTAAAACTAAAACTATATGTGGGTGAAACAGCAGACTAATGTCCAAAGGTTGGGTCCTATGTAACTCAAACTTCACAAGGAGATAAAGGTTATTTTAGTTTTTGTTTTAAATGTACATTAAAATTTATTAGTAAAAGAAAATTTGATTTTTCGAAAACATTTCATTCCTCTAAATACAACAAAATCACTTTTCATCAAGAATTTATCTTCAATATACATTTCTAGTTTAATGTAATTATTATACAATGCAAAACTCTAAAAAAAATACCACTGAGACTTGGTGTAAATAAAGAGATTAACATGCATTAATTCATATTGAAACAAACCAAAAGACATTGCCTAAGTTCTGCTAAAACATTGAAGGTTATGCTGTTTAGTCTTCACTCAATTAGGCTTTTGAAGGAATGTCTTTGTTATGCCTTTATCTTTCTAATATTTTTTTAGTATTATATGTCTCAATTCTTTTCAATCATACAATTAAATAAATCAACAGCAAAGTATTTTTTCATTCATACAATTAAACACATCAACAGAAATATCTGATGGAAAAAATACAACAGCAAAATTTTTCATTATTTATTTCTTTCAATGAAAACCAAAAATCTACTATTTGCACAACCAAATGCAACATTAAAGGAAAATTCCTCTAAATAAATCTTTAAGTGCTTATTAAAAAAAAAGAATTTATCTTCAAATTATGCCTGTCAAACAGAAAAAGATAATTCCTTATGATGTTTATAAAGGGAAAGAGTAAGGAAATTGTCTAACATAGAATAGGAAAATGTACTTTAAGATTATTGTACTAAGTACTAATAGCAACACAATAGCACACTAATAGGGCAGTCATTCAAAATGTGAGACGGATGTTTGAGGGAGCCTGGGAGCAGCTTATTTTATCACAGAGGGCAAAGCTTGAAGAGCAGATGGTACCCAGGATTTCTCAATGAGCCCAGCATCTGTGTGTACAAGTTGCATAAATGCCAATTAAAATGTGTCCGAGTAAATTTACATCCCTTGCTGATAGAAAGCAAGCCAATCTTGCTGGCTCAGGATCAAGGTTAAACTTAACCATCTGCTGAACTCACAGCAAGTTGCTCTCAGATTGTATAGAAATTCCCCGGGAAATAATAAAAACAGGACTCCTATTGATTTGTATTTATTTACATTCATAAGTCATTTCTAAAGCATTGGGCTAGAGCTCAAAGGGGGTAAAAAAGTTACTATTTGTATGACTTGGCCACGTATATTTTGGGCCCCATTTCTAACAAATACCTCTTAGATTAAAGTGCCTGCTTGAATAAATTTCCCTAACCTCCTCCCAACTTCCTAGTTGAGGTAATTTTGTTTAAAATTTATCCTTTTAAAATGCTCTTGAACAAAAGAAAAAGGCATGCAACAGCAAGTCTGTCGCTTCCACAGGAAGGAAGGGCAATGCACCTCAGATGGACAGGCGACCATGAAATCATTGGCAGCATTTTTTTTTCTTGAACTGCAATAAATAATGTTCACTAGGATTTCTCTTTCTAGATTCTTTTTCACCATCCGTCTCCTAGTGCCAGTTCATTTGTGCCTACAGGAAAATCTGTTGGGTCAGTGTAGGCTTGGGATTTTTAATTTCCAACTTCCTGTAAGTATTCTGAAATCAAAATCTTATCTTGTGAGTAAAACACTATATTGCAAAGGAACATTATAAGGCATAAATCTGGAATTCCAAAATAAATCTGGTAATTTCTGGGTGGTGGTGCCTTAGGCCTTTAATTCCAGCACTCAGGAGGCAGAGGCAGGCTCATTGGACTCAAGATAAGCCTGGTCTACAGAGTGAGTTCCAGGGCTAACTCCAAAAGCTACACAGAGAAACCCTGTCTCAAAAAACAAGCAAACAACCAAAACATCCTGATAATTAATATTTAATAATTAGTGCTTATGTATCTAGCATGTGTGTTTCAAAACCTAACACTTGGTATCAAAACTGTGTTGGGAATGAGGTTAACGACCCGACAGATATTCGCACCAGAGCCATATGAGCTTTAGTGGGAGGAAAGCAGAGAACTACCGAGCCTTGAAAACCAGGATGCTCTCAATGTTTTTGTTCATTATATCTGAGTAATAGCATGTAGAGGGTACAGCGTACAATACACACAAACACACACAACAGTCCTTTCTCAGAATAATTCTTACATGATGTATTTGGTTAAAACTGTTATCTGAAAGTTTATGAGAAAAATTAACACTATGTATCATTTCACATTTTGACATTAAAAAAAACACTTCTTCCAAGTACCGTATGTTTTCAGGACAAACTGGTCAAAAGTTACCTCAAATATTAATAGCCTATAATTTTTGATTGATGGCTTTGGATAGAAAAGAAAAAAAAGAGCATTATGAAAGGTGGGCTTCCTCTAGAATCAATGTGGTGTGCTAGGCAGTCCATAGTAGTTGTTTTCCTTGCTTAATTGTGTCTCCCTCCTTCTATTTACCCATAACAAACTGTCTTTGGCACAGAATATGTGCGAAGGACACTCTTCATTCATGTTTGCCAGTGTTAGTGCTGGAATACTTTGATATTGTATGGCCCTTCCTTTACTTACCTCCAGTCAACACCAATGTTCTGTTCTTGCCTGAATACCTTACACCAGATAGCTCTTCCTCACAGAAGGAATGCAATACCAATTTCTCAAGGTATAAGATAATGTCATTTAGATTTCCATGCTCTTCTGGGAGGTATGCTCATTTCTTGGTCATTTGCAGCCATGAAAATTTTCCCTAGGAATAGCAGCCAGTGTACAAGAAACAAGGACAAGACAACACACAACCAACTCCCTAGTGTAGGCTTTGGCAGTTGTCCATTCCCTGGTTGGGCTCTAATGCTCTACGTGGCTGGAACTGTGACAACCTGAAATCATTAGTCAATTTAAGTATCCCCACTGCCTTCAATGTTTACATGCATTATGATTCTATCAGCAAGGCTCATATGGGAAATACCGTTAAGTGCTGTATTCTTTATTACAACAAAAATATTTGTTAAGACATTCTTTAATAAAAATTAAATTAGCCCTTTGGAAGCTTAGATGAAACTCACTTCCATAGGTTGGGCAGCACAAGACTTTTTAAAACAACCAAGAAGGGATACTTCAAATTATGTTTTTTGTTCAACAAGCATTTTAGAACAATATTTATTAATGCCAATAATTGTTAAGGAGACATTATTTATTCTCTGTAAATAAAAAACATCCAATGGCCTTCTATTTTCCTTACTTTGAAAGTCTTGAAAAGATATTGAGTATTTTCTATTTGACACGTATCTGTTAGATACACATTAAGATGAGAAAGACTGGCAACCGAAAAACATTCACAGTATTTCATAAAATTTTAAATGTTACTAATAAATAAATGGATTGGTTCCATTTACCATGGAATTTTATTCTCAACAAATTACCAACTTCTGATAAAGAATGTCATAATCTTTGAGGGAGCGCATTATTTGTATATTCCTTGGGATAAATAGCTGGTAAATTTGTACCCATCACAAGACAAAGCTGATTAGCTGGTAAACCATCCTCTGAAATTATGGCCAGCTTATCTCACAGAAGGTTTTCCACTAAATTACCCAGATGAACACAGGCCTGGGACAATTACACTCTAAGTAGCTCACGTGAGCAATTCCTGGGGGTGAGGGTGAGAAAACTGAAGCTCTTAAGAAAAACAGAGATGTCGATTTTCCGACAAGCAAACAAGATTGCAGAGGGTGACTTTCTGTTCCACACTGAATTCTTCTCTACATGTATCATGTGTACTTAATAGAAATATCGGTGAAATGAAAGGAAGTGGGGCTGGGCCGACTCCCAGGCATGTATGGAAGGAAAGACGGCAGGCACACACAGCAACAGCGCTTCCTTCCCTCAACAGCCAATAATTTAGTCACTCCTCTGTAGTGAGAGGCGGAGTCCCAGGAAAAGAAGCAAATGGCACATGGCTCCAAATAAGTGCAAAGACTTTTTTCTTCAGCTGGCTGAGAAGAAAAAAATTACGAATGACTCCACTTTCAAGCATTCAGGACTTTTCTCTCTAACAAGCCCGCCTTGTTACTCGTACTCTGGTACAGTTTCAGGCCCTTCATTTTAATTTTGTCTTTGGCCCAAAGTTCTGCTCTGTTGTTGAGAGCACAATTTTTATCTGGGAACTACTTCAGGCCTTCAATTAAAACTTTTCTTTTCCCTAAGCTTTTGACTTAAACAGTTCACGTGAATGTCTCACGCAGGCTCTGCCGATGCAGCTCCTTCAAGCTCAAGGCCACCCAGGATGGAGGAAATAGAAAAGAGCATTGCGCTGCAATTCTTTAAACTCCCCAGCTAGGTCCTTGCCTACCATGTTGAATTTAAAGAAGTCTCTCGGATTCTCAATCTTCTTATGGTGATTATAGCATCTTTTCCCTATATGCTTAACTTTTGTTTTCCTTCATTGATTCTTTCCCCTATTCAGCAATAGCATCCAAGAAACCCTGTCTCGGAAAGAAAAAAAAAAAGCTCTTGTGTGCAACAGAGCAAAGACTCAGTGAGTATTGTTTGTTGAATGATGGCAGGAGTGAGCTTTGTCAGTTACTCCCTTGTGTGAAAAATTCCTTAAAAGGGTTTTCAAAAATAATTGGTCTTTGGTGAATTTTAATATGAGCTTATAAACATCAATCAAAGCTGTGGTAATTAAAGTGTATTTGTGTGTGTGTGTGTGTGTGTGTGTGTGTGTGTGTGTGTATTCACGTATGCTCAGGAGGATGAGGGCATGTGCATGTGTGTGCTTGTAGTGAGAGCAGAGGTCAAACACAGGTGTTCATCCACAGGAAACTGTACAGCTTTTTTTTTTTTTAAGACTACACTCCAGTTCACTAGCCTATAACTCAAATGCAAAGACCTGGCTAGGCTGGCTTGCCAGCAGCTCTAGGGATCTGTCCCTCTAGTGTTGCAATTACAAGGAAAGGCAACCAAACCTGGCCATTTTCTTGAGAGGTAAGTGACTTACCTACAGAGCTATCCTCAGTCCAATCATCATGACTACTGCAATAAAATGTCTTCCAACGACACTGATATTTTTATATGTATATTAATCTGCACCAGAGTATGGATTACAATGTGAACGGTACTGTCTTTAAGAACAAAGACCATAGAGTTTCATCACCTGGGTGAAAACAGCAGTTCTCCCACTTACATTGAACATGACTTTGGCTAACTGGATGCTCTGCTTTTGCCCTTGGATTTATATATATATTGAAGGGTTATAAATAGGAATTAACAATACAAGTGATTAGAGAATTTCTATAAAGAATTAAAAGTGATTAAAAAGCTGGAACTACCACTTCTGGAGCCAGTATTAAACAATTGCTTGTTAGTCCTTGGTGTGGGAGGTCATTCTGTCTACGTGTTACTTTTATTGCTTAATGAATAAAGAACTGCTTTGAGCCTATGGCAGGGAAGAACAGAACTAGGCCAGGAAAGCTAGTCTGTATGCTGGGAGAAATGAAGGCGGAGTCAGGGAAACACCATGAAGCCACTGCAAGAGTCAGGCATGCCAAAACTTTGCCAGTAAGCCACTGCCCCGTGGCGATACACAGATTAATAGAAGTGGGTTATATTATTATAAGAGTTATCCAATAAAAGGCCAGAGCTAATGGGCCAAGCGGTGATTTAGTTAATACAGTTTCTCTGTGATTATTTTGGAACCAAGCTAGCCAGGCAGCCAGGAAGAACAAGCAGCCTTCCCTCCAACAATCCTTAGATTCATCATTATATTAATTCCATTGGCTGAATGAAACTGGACACAAAGAGATGGTTGTTTTTTGTTTTTTAGTTTTTGATTTTGTCTTTTGGTGGTGGGGGTGGGAATAAAATCACTCCTTGCTCATGGTAAACTGAGGAAGGAATTCTTAACATGTGCTCACCCAAGTAGAAGAGAGATAAATGGTGGAGCAGCCACCTTTCGGTTCTAACTAAACCTTCTTTGTCTCATCTTATCGTAATAGGCTACTCTAACTCCAGAAGGGCAGAATGGGAATTCCAGAGAAAGTAAACAGAAATGTGAATTTGAGGAGGATTTCAATAGAGACACAAAAGGCCCTGAAAGAGAAATGAAGGCATACTTGTTATCCAATTTTTCCACAAAACACATATGCATTTATCACTACTATACATGCTGAAATTAGGGTCACTTATGCCAACATTCTCTGCTCTTTGCGTTGTTTACAGTGGACAGCCACTGAGTAAAATCAAATCATATATTTCAGTTGGAAGATCGCTAATTTGAAAGTTCATCATGAGAAATGCTTTATTCTCTAAAATTTGGGGTGCTGACATGACATTACGAGTGGAAATTTCCACACCAGACACAATATAGCTGGTAGCAGTTGAAATGCAGGCATGCAGTATGGCTTACTCATCCTACCTATGAAAAATCCTTCTGCCTTCCAGTGGTCGTTTTGACTGCCAACTTGACAGCATACAGTATTATCTAGAACACTGATCTCTGTGTAGGTGTAATTGATCTCTATGTAGGTGTATCAGTGATCTGGGGTTCTGAGCTAAATAAAAAGGGGAAAGAAAGCACCCACTGCTCTCGGTTTCCTGACCACAGACAACAACGCTACTAGCTGCCTCATGTTTCTGCTGCCATAACTTCCACATGACGAAAGACTGTACTGTTCAGTTGTTCAGTGTAAACCAAAATACACATTTCCCTCTTCAACTGTTTTTCTCGTGTCTTCTGCTATAGTAAAGATAAAAAAATAAAAGAACCCCTCACTAGGTTGTCATCTATCATTTTGCACATGCTCAGATTTTCCACCCAAGCAAATACCCATAAATAGAATGGAGAGTACAGTCTGTGTGCACGGTGACCCATGTTTCACTGGTTTTGATTTTATTCTCATAGAACTTTCTCATAGCATCTCATTGGTTTTTTTTTTGTATGTTGTCATTTAGAATATTATAAATGTGTTCTGATGATTCTACTTTATTGCCTGCTAAACTTGATTACAATATTATATTCATGTATTCATACATGTTATTTTTTCTGTTAAGTAATTATGAAAGAACATAAATGGTGGCATGTTAGTAACATGTGTTACTAACAAAATACTGATGGCCAACAGAATACTTCCATGGGTGGCTGAGATAGCAACACTTTTAGTTTATACTGTTCAGTGTGCAAAAACTTGCTCATGCACAAAATCATTAAACTAATTAAATTATCTTCACTTTATTTATATAATGTTTTTACAATACATAAATCAATCTTGTTTATACTTGAGTCTCATCCCTAAGACACACACACGTGTGCGCACACGCACGCACACACACTTAAAATTTTTGGAATCACTTGGAGCATATGAAATCTTAAAAAAAAAAAACTGAACCAGTAATAATGAAGAGTTTTTTTCCATGTGCTTCTAATACAACAAATTGCTTTTCTCTCCTGTTTTCTCTGTACTCGGTATAGAAGTCACTCTTCTAATCCCTTTAAGTGGTTCTTATCCTGGGCTGCACACAGAAATCCCCTGGGGACACAGAAAAATTTAGATGTCTGAGTCTTCTGGGAGAGATTTAGGAATAATTTTTCTGGGAGGTACCCTGGTGATTCCAGTATACAGTCATGGTTGAGAGCTACCATTCTAATTAATAATATCTGAAGTCAGGGAGCAATATTTGAAAATTACAGGAAACAATCCATCAGTAAAAGACATGGGTATTTTATTGGTCTGAATTTCTTTATAAATTTTAGTTATTGTTTTATCTTATTACATGTGTATATGTGTTCTTATGTAAACATGTGCATAAGGATCTGAGTAACGTAAATTTTTCATATTGATAGTGGTATTGTGTATATATATGTTCACATGCAGACATGTGCATGCCCATGTTACCATGTTGTCTTTCCTTTCTCCCTGAGAATAAAACATTCTGTCTTGGAGGGAAACTTAGGAAAGGTGAAATGGTTGGGTGTTCTATGGGATGATGAAATAATGCAGGGCAGCTCCTTAAAACAGGAAGTAAACTAATCATTCAGGAAGTCCCTGAAACTGACAAGATTTATGGTCCTTTCCTCCTCAAGTGTATACAAACAGTAAGGATAGCTGAAAGAAGACTCTCAGACAATTACAGCCACACGAAGAAGCAGAGAACAACTAAGCAGCCAAAGGAAGGGCTCAATGAGCTGTCTAGGATGAAGAAAGAAATTAATAAGAACTAGATGAACTTACTGAAATAACTTAAAACGTGATTGTGCTGTCTACATAGCAAGAGTCTTTAGTCACGAAGGATGAAAGACTGAGGGGGTAAGAGGTTTTGTATGATGTTTTTGGAGAGCCTGTCAAGACAGGCAATAGCACAGCCATCCTGCAAGAAAAGACTAAAAGACTGTAAGACTGTCAAGTTCATGAAGGCTATGTTGTAGCGAGAACCTAAAAATGTCAGAAATGCCACAGCCACGGGATGTTCTCTAAAGAAAGTTCAGTGCATGGCATGGAACTGGCTTAAGGGGTGGGGTGTGTGTGCTGTGGATGAAAGAGTTGGAGAGGGGCAGCTTATGAAGACCTTTGAAGGCCAAACCATTCCAGCACGCATCCTAGATACCAGGCACAGCATTTTGGGATTTAATGCTTCCTCTGCTGGGTTTCAGTCTTGTTTTGTTCTGGTATTTTCTTGCTATATTTACATTTATTTCTTTGAGGGTTGTAATGTTTACTTGGTGCCATTGCTATATTGGAATTTTGGAAATAACTAACTCAGAAGAAACTGTGTACTTAATTAGTCAGGGTAGAAAACTGTGAAAGAAGGTGGGATTTCTGAAGTTTTTTCTGAATGCATTTGGCATTGTGAGAAGGTGATGAGCCTGGAGGGTGACATTTGGGAGGATATGGCCTATGTCATGTGTCAAGTTGACAGAGGAAGAAGTTGTGGTAGTTAATATTGATAAGCAACTTAACAAGATTTATAATCACCAGGAAAATAAACCACTGGGCATAGCTTTCTAAACTGGGTTAAATGAGGTAGAAAGATCTACCATAAGTATTGGCCTTGGTCCTTACCATTTTTTATTATAATATTATTACCTTATAATTTATCATTATCATTTTATAAATGTACATATAAGTCTTGGAAACTCCAGTAATGCAGTCAACATCCCATAGTTAAGAAGTTAAAGAGCTGCACCTAACTTCAGATTGGTCAGTCCTAAAGGAGTGATACTCTTACTTTGTTCATTTGCTTTTAATTAACACATGAAATAGGTTTTGTTGGGTCACCTACAGATATCCTTTTCTTTGGTCTTCCATCTCTGTCCTTCTCCACTCAGCTGTGTCCCTCTTCCCCTCCTTGATTCTCCTAGCACTTGCATTTAATGTGAATTCTGCTACTCTCTTCCCCACTCCCCTTTCTCTCAATGCTTCTTTTCCTCTATGAACACCCCTTTTCTACTGTGGATCTTGAACTGCTGTCTCTATCAGAATCATCCAGATGGTTCTCATGAAAAGATGGTTCTGGAGATTGTCCTCTGATTGCTTTCCTTCACTTATTCTTGTAGAGGAACTGAGAATCTGACTCCTTAGAAGTTCTTTCTTTCTTCCTGCTCTGATACTGATTTTTGGAAGAAACTGTTATTATTTGCTAAAGGGAATGCACTCACCTAAGGCACATTTTTTTTTTTCGAGACAGGGTTTCTCTGTAGCTTTGGTTCCTGTCCTGGAACTAGCTCACGTAGACCAGGCTGGCCTTGAACTCACAGAGATCCGCCCGCCTCTGCCTCCGGAGTGGGGGGATTAAAGGCGTGCGCCACCACTGCCTGGCTCCAAGGCACATTCTTACTATAACTTCTTCCCATGGAAAATGGATGGAGTTTATTTTGTGTTTGTTTACTTTCATTGTCTTAAGGAACACACACACACACAGATGGCAAAGTATCAGCTATGTACAATTTCATAATAGAGTCACATACACTAATCCTAGAAAATTTGAAAGAATTGGAATTAAAAGAAAATCACTCTGAGAGCTTGCAGTAATCTATGTTGCCAAGAAAACAGCATGCTGACATCAAAGCTGACATCCTTTTACTTTGTATCCAATTGTTCTTCCTCATTTTTTGAGGCATTTAATACATTTAATGTAACATATTTCTTAAGAAGACAGAATTTTTACTGATTCAACTGGAAATAATTTCAAACTGTTTCGTCATTGACCATATCTTAGTGGCGTTTCCTCATTTAGTTAAAAAGAAAATGATTGAATTCCCTAGATATTTGCTTTTATAGTTATAAGATATCAGGCTCTTTGCTTAAATTGACAACACTGGCATTGCCATGACCAAATCCTAAATTTATAAGATGATAAAATAACTGAGAGATAAGAGAAAGATATGGGCAAAGCACTCTACAATTTCATAATTTCTAAATGTTCGACTGTGAGACGACAAGATTGCACACTATAAAAAAGTTAATACTACCACAACTTACAGTATCGAGGCAGGTAAATGCCTCTGGAAAGAATTATGAATGGAGCCATTTCAGTAATCCAGTGTAGGCTGGGCCTAACAGTAAGACATAGAGATCAGTATTGTCATCCAAAATAATAAACCCCTCTTGGTAAGTTTGAATAAAGTGCTGAAAACTATTTCTAATAAGTGTTGAGTGATCTTGGCAAATCTAGAGCAATAGACCACACGAAACGAAAATCCAACAAGTCATCACCGGCTTTGTGTCTCGGGAGAAGAGGACTAATAAAAGTAAGATTATCAGTTTTAATGAGAAAATACGACAAAAAGTAAGGTCGGGTATTGATATTGATAATAGTGGTCACATTTCAAAAGCATTCACTTGAACCCGACTTCAGCTTTTTGGCTCAAATTGACGAATGAAATGAGAGTTCCAATACGGAGCAATCTTTTAATGAGTAAGAATGTGGACTTCGCCAGAGTCTCTCAGCACCTTGGAATAAAGAAGTAATGGGTTCGCAGCAATGATTTGTGACTGACGTTTAGAGCAGCAGGGATTATATTTCACATACCAATAAAAATAAACCACATCTTTAAAATAGAAATGATGGCTCCTGCCGTGCTCTCAGAATTCCCTATCTTCTATTTTTACGGTATCCTTTGAAAAGTCATAAATGATAGGCTCTTTATTTCCATCATTTCCTTGCGAGCTTTGCACACACTCTCTCTCTCCTTTTTTTCTTAAGTAAAACCTCTTAACCTGAGGAAATGCTGGGGCTCCCCTCCCTTCCTCAGTTTTCCAGCACAATAAAAGAATACTAATATTTCTTTCTTTTTTTTGAGGCCTTGAAACTTTCAGTCCAGTAGATAATGTACTGGAGAAAAAGTCCCCCATTTTAAGGAAGCTGAACTCTTCATGCAGCCCTCAGTCAATCTCACCTCAGGCCCCACACTTGTGAATCCAGATCTGGCAACTTCAACCCCATAAGCTCTTCTCATGCCACGCCAGACTCTACTTAGTATTTTGGACTAGTTCGGTATCCACAGAGAGTAAGTACTTTGACAAAATCCCACCTTTCTTAAAATGTTTGTATCAAAGTTAAGCTGGGCTTCATTGAGTCCTGTCCACCACCATAAACCATGACAAAAACTGGGAGGCCACAGGAATACTAAGAGATGAACTCCAAAATCTCCCTGACATGGCACAGACTATTTTTTCTAATTTCTTTTCTTCTCCCTTTCCCTCCCCTCCCCTCCCCTCCCCCCTATCTTTCCCCCCTGCTGCCCCCTCTGATGTCCAGAGAACATTATTTTCCTAGCAGTTTCTCCTTTATAGTTTGGAACTTGGATGCATTGCCTTAAATATTTCTACCAGAAAAAGTTGCAGATCAAAATTACATGCTTGATTAGATTAGATTAAGTAAGAAGAATTATTCCACAAACCAGAATACGCAGTTGCAAGGAAGCTACAGGAACTATCCAGAACAGGGGTCATAAGAACATGAGGGCCCATATTTCCTTAGCATTCCATTCTCCAATTTCAACTTTTGTGCTTCTTTTCTCTTGGTGGCAGAGAGATGACAGCTAGAATTTGGGGTCTTGCGTGTGGGAACAGTACCAGGAGGTAGGCAAAGGAGGGAAAAGCCATCCTGATCTGATGAAGTAGCTTCCCTTATCTTTAGATGTGACAAGGAAGAAGCCCTGTGATAGGGGGATGGTTTAACAGAAGCAGGCATTCATTTACTTGATGCTACCTAGAGGATCCTCCATTTCTTTCTGGGGCGAGAGAGAAAGATACAAAAGATCAAAACAAAGGTTCTGGAAGCATAACCGAATGTAGAATGGCTGGGAAACACATCACCCCATGAGCCATTTCCTCACTTCCTTGTCTTCATTCAGCTCCTTCTTGCTACTTTCCTTCCTACTTTCCCCTATTATAAGTACCCCGTTAGATTAGAAGATTGGTTGAAACACAATATTAATGGTTTCTATGATGGTACCTTCTTTATATAAGTATAGAATTCATATAAAAATGTTTAGTGAAAAAAAAAGTAGCAGAGCATGGCAGGAAGAGTGCATTGCTTCACAAAAAGAATAATACCAAAGTCTCACAGGTATGGTTTAAGTCTTTATACTGACATTTCTCTGTCTTTGAGACTGATACCAATTTCAATGGCCAATTTGCAGACCTGGGCAGATATCCTAAGTCTAATAAAGTTCAAAATTTAAGACTTCAGTGACACGACACATCTGGTTGCACAATCTAGCACTATATTATCTTTCTTTAAATATTCTGTAATTTTTATCAACTTCAAAATCCATGAAAATCTGCATTTTTTTTAACCATGTGCTACCTACATGTTTTAGAACATGTCTCTTGCCTCTTTATCTGCCCATTTGCTTTTCCTCTAAGCGGGCTTAATAGAAGGCACCCTACCATTCTTGCAAACCTATGACAGAGATCAGAAATCCATACATCAAAGTGCTAGGTAGCCACGTTCTCCGCAATTATTCTAATCATCGATGTATGCTGTTCTCTTGTGGCCGCCACTTCCTAGCAAGAGGCTGCTGTCGCATCTGCTCCTGCCAGTTTGTCTCCGGGATATGACAAGAGTAAAGCTCTAAATGAGCTGAGCCATCCCTGATCGCTGCCCAGAATACCTATTCAGCTGCAGGTATTTGCCAGCTATCTGCTGTGATGTTACATCGCTTCAGGCTGTGCTACAGGGAACCCTCATAAGGCTTCATCTGCCTGCCATGTGCTCAGCTCTCCTCCAGCCCTGGGGAGTTGACTTTCATGTGAGCAGGGTTTCAACTTCTCAGGATCGCATGAATCCTGAGCCCTCGTTGCGGGAAACTATGCCCTACCATCTGGCGTGAAATGTGCCACTAAGAGATGCTGATAGACTTTGTCTCGTAATTGAATGTGCCCCTGGTAGGTGTCATTTCCATAAACAAGACTGGGCAGCACAATAGCCTGGTAGATTTTCATTTTGGTCTGGAATGTTTTTCTTTGTTGTCATCATCCTGTCATTCTTGTAAATGTTATGAGTTTTAAAATATGATTTATTGCCTTACCTGTTAATGTGCCTTTATTAGGGAGTCAGCTGCTGAAGTAGCAGAATTTGGTAACAAGCAATTTCACAAGGAATTATGCAGCCACATGGTTGAGAGCATCCAAGTGCTGCAGGAGTTGAACAGACTTAACAAGTAGAAAGGTATAAAGGGCAAGTCAGAGGAAAAAACTGAGCAGGTGAAAGTTAGGAATATATATATACTTGTATCCATGCAACAATAATTAATGAAAAAAGAGGTCATGGATTTAAAAGAGCAAGGAAGAGTATAAGAGTTTGGAGGGAGGCAAGTGAAGGGATAAATGATGTAACTGTACTTTAATCTCAAAAATAAAAAAAAATGATTTAACAAAAAGAAAGGAATATTGTTGTAGCCATCACTGTGGCACTAAAGAGAACATCAATCAAAGTAGGGGCTCCACCCACAACAGACCCTCATTTGCCCACCTTCCCTGGCCTCCACATTCATACTTCTCAACACAAATGCCAACTGTGGTCACTATTTCACACGGACAATCTGCTCTTCTGGTATCGCCCCATACTTAATCTTCATAACAAATTTATGGCCCCGACATTGTAAATAGAAGTCTTAGATTTGTTAATTATCACAAGGAGCTCATGGAATTGCAATGCAAATGAGAGTCAATGAGTTAATCCATTGTTTATAAATGGGAAATGCATAATTGGATGTAAGTGAAGAACCGAGGTTTTCTTTTTGTTTTCTAGAAAGTTCCTGATACACTCAATAATGTTGTCCTCATAATCTGAGCTCTGACGCTTGAAAATCCTGATACCTGTGATTTTGACATGTGTTTTTCACTGGGATTCTTTGATGATTCTTAGCCTTAAACTCTGGACTCGAAGCGCAGGTACAGAACTAAACAATGTTAGATCTTGCTTTCCTGGCAATATAAAGCCAGACAGGAGTCTACAGAAAGAGAGAGTTCCAGGACAGTCAGAACTACACAGAGAACCAGTGTTTCAAAAAATCACAAGGTACTCAGTCATCCATATGAATATACCAAATGGTATTAAAATTATTTTACATAAGCATCAGAAATTCTCTGTGACCAAATTAAATTAAAAAAATCACCAAAATATTCTTTTCTTCAAGGAATATATATATATATATATATATATATATATATATATATATATATATATTGCAGAATCACTTTTCCACTGAACTGTAAGCTAAGTGTTCTGTATTGATTACATTTGTGACTTTAAATTGTAATACTTGCACAAATTTCTATGTGTAGCCCAAGCTCAGTACTCCACTGTTAACCCCAAAATTCCCAAAAACCCAACATATAAATGAGAGGTCCTGATGTGTTGGAGAAGAGCAGGGTTGGAGGAACAGAGCTGTGGGATTTGAGCCCTGCTCTCTATCCTGAGCCAGCTCTATCTGGGAGAGGTCCCCTAACCTCCCTAACATGCACTGTTCACCAAGAAAATGGAATAATAATCAGTATGCTTATTTTACTACATTATTATGAGAATCAAAACAATGAAAATGCATAATGAAATCATTCTGAATATTATTACTGTGCTTAATAAAGGTTTCTAACAACATTGTTGCCATAAAAACTTGAAAGTGATGTAGAAAGTGCCCCTTGTCTTACATGCAGGGGAAGACAGGCTGGGCTGCCCAGGAAAGGCAGACAAAGGGCAGGGATACAGAAGACTCCCCCATCAAGGGCAGGGAAGGGCAACAGCTCCGCCGCACTGGCATTCTTTACCAGTGAGGCCATTACTGGACTTCTAAGCGCGGATAATTTCCAATGACTCATTTTAAATACTCTTCCCAAATTTTGTTTATAAACAGCCCATTACAGCACTGGTAATGAGATTTAAGAGAAGGCAACCTCTACTGAAAATTACTCAACTGAAATTGTGCTGTGCGTTCAAAGGATTGATGCATTATTTATGTTTTCTTTGCAGAAAATAAACTTTGACTGCATAAAAACATAACATTTCCATCTAATGCTGCTACGGTTCGGAGTGTTTCTCGGAGCCCCAGATATGAATGGGTTAGTGACCGGCCTGTGGAGCCCTGGGAAGTTGGTGGAATTTGTAGGAGGTAAGACCCAGTGGAAGGATGTTGGCTGGGTCAATGGAGGTGTGCACTGAAGGAGCCATAGGAATGACAGCTTCTTTCCCCTCCCCCTCCCCCACATTCCCTTCCTCTCTCTCTCTTTCTCTCTCTCTTCGGCCCTGTGTCAGTTAACTGGCCAAGACAGAGTAAACAGCTGGTCTGCCGCCACTCCCACCATGATGTACTATAACTCTGCAGAGGCCCCAAGTAACAGGGCCAAGTGACTGTGCATTGAAACCTCTACATTTATGAGCCAAAATAAACTTTCTTCCTTTTAGTTGTTTATCTTAGGTAGTCTGTCACAGTGACATAAAACCGGCTAACGTAAATACTTACCCTAGATAATAATATTCTGATCTAACTGTATTCCCCAACTACAAAGGGGATCAATTACACAAGATAAATAATGAAATATGATAAAACTCAGAGCTCTGACTCATTCCTTCAAGCACCCATTGAACTAACCCCATCTGTATACATGAAATTTCTCAACAGAATAAGAGGGCTTTTTCTTAACATAAACTCAAGGTCAGAAGTTACAGATCCCTCCCATTACAGAAATATACTAATTTATGCATCCTTGCATATGACAGGGATCTTGAAAAATCTTTACAGTTTTTGGAAGAGGCTTGCTGTATATAGAAGAAACTAAGACAGAAAATGGCCCCCAAAGGGAGTGACACCTTTAGGAGGTGTGTCTTTGTTGGAGTAGGTTTGGCAATGTTAGAGGAAGTGTGTCACTGTGGGAGTAGGCTTTGAGGTCTCCTTTGTTCAAGCTCACTCAGTGTGACACTCAGACCACATCCTGCTGCCTACAAGTCAAGATGTAGGAATCTCAGCTCCATTTCCAGCATCATGTCTTCCAGCACACCACCATGTCACACCATGATGATAATGGACTAATCCTCTGAAAATGTAAGCCAGATAAATTAAATGTTTTTCCTTTATAAGAGTTGCCATGGTCATGATGTCTCTTCACAGCAATAGAAACTCTAACTAAGACAAACATAGACCACAAATATTCCACAAACAATTAGGCACAAGTCAGATAAATATCCTCAGCTTTAATATCACCTAGGAAAACAGAACTTCTATTTTTCTTAACCAATCTCTACTTTGTTTCTCCTAATTCTGTTGTATTATTTCTAGTTCTGTCTTCTCTATCCATCCGAGTCCACAATCCTTTGGTCTGTCACAAAGCCCTGTCACGGTCAATTTTAATGCGGCTTTAACTGTGTCCGTTTGTCACCTTTACATCATATTATTTAAATTTTCTTTTCTCTAACCTTGCAGCTTTTTCAATTTTTCTCCTCTTTGTGAAACAAGAATATGGTGTCCAAATAAATACTTGAAAATTTTCACTGACTTGGTTAATATTCCAATAGTTTGTAATTTTCTTCAGAACGGAGTCCAAAGCTTTTTATCATAGTTTAAAATTCATAATTTAATCCTTTTGACCCTGCCTTAGCTCTCATCTTTCCACTCCATACACTGCTCCGAGAACCAAGGTTCTAGGTAATTTAGTGATGCTGCAATTGCTCATTAGCATCTTCTTCATTGCTACCCCAGTTGTCAGTCCAACTGGACAAAAGCCACTCTTGGGGAAAGTTTAGGTGTCTGAAGCCTGTTCCCTATAGAAGACACTACTCAGAACTAAAGGCTTCATAGCCTTTAAATCCTGTGTCATTCTGAATACTGTGTGGGACACGAATATCTCTTTGCCCAGTGTTTCCACACTGTATATTGAACCTTCAGTTTTGTTGGTTTAGGCCATTTTAGGAATATTCTTACTGGTGTGTTGTCCCCATCTTCAAGTTCTAGAACTTTTATTTTAATAATTCATAGTCCTTCATTACAACTGTACTGGTGCTAGCAATTTGGATAATTGTGTGACAGAGAAATTGTAAAGTACTTCCTTTCAGTAAAAAGATTAAAAAATAGCATTTTTGGAGAAAACATATTTACACTTAATTATAGAATATTAATCATTCTTATTATCAATTGCTGTTATTAATCCCTTGCTTGAGTAATAAATTAAACTTCATTGAAGATGAAGAAAACCATGTATGCTTTGGCATCCTCTGTGGTTTCAGGATGAAATAAGGGATCCTAGAACCTCCTTGAATACTCTAAATACAAATCAGTAGAGATAAATTTTACACAGTTCAAATCCTATGGGATCAATTCAATACTTTCAGAATATTTCTATTTATTTTTAAACTCCATAGTGTTCTAAACATATGTACTGCAAAAGAAGGCCCTGCCTTCGAGTAGAAGCAGGGCTCTGGAGCTCAGAGTGGTACAACACGGTAGGGTTTTTTGTCGTCTTCCAGTGGGCTTCCTCTCTGTTTATTCTAGTGTACAGTGGAGTCTGAAGAGAACAGCTAAGTAACAAGAAATAACAAGAAAGCTTTCACAGACTAGCAGAGGGGTTACTGGAAGACTGTAACAGTTGAGTAACCTGTAAAATAACTAGATATTTAACTATATACAAAAAATAGAACCATTCCCAATTTTCAGTCTTTCTCAGTGTCAACATTTTCCTATGGAAAAAAATGGTAATAAATTAACACAAAAAATTTTTCAGCTTTTAACCAAACATATTTAAAATGAGATTGCAAACATCAACAAAGCAGAAAGTGGCTCTGCATGGTTGTATTATGAGGATTCTGGGCAGATGAGATGGTGCAGTGGGCAAAAGAACCTGCAGCCAAGCCTGGTGACCTAAGTTCTAACCTCAGAACCCATAAATGACTAGAAGTGTGACAAGCCCCATACTTTCCCTCTCATGTCCAAAGGTTCCCTGACTCCAGTACTCCCATACACGTACACTCATTCATTTTAAATATCTGTAAAAACCAATAATCTAATGAGAGTTTGAGTGTTCTTCAGGATATAAGGAAATAGAAGAGTAAGCAATGTGCTATCAAACACTTGGTTTTTAATTTTCCTTCTTTTTCTAAAAAAAAAAAAAAGAAAGAAAAAGAAAGCTTTAAACATACTTGAAATAATTAAACCACTAAGAAATGCATCAAATTTTTCTCACATATGGGATTCAGGATAAAGAGGGAATCTTTTATTTAGAAAACATTCTCTAAAATTCAGGCGGGTTTAAAGACTGTGGTTTATTTTTTCTTTCCCGAAGTATGGTATATTGTGTATTATCACTTGGGGGAACTTTTTTTTTTTTTACTTAAAATGACTTTCATTAGCAAATCATACTGTCGTTAGAACAGGTTCCCCATTCAGGTTGCTCACGGGTGCTAAACATGATAATTTCACCAAAGTACCAAATAAACATGTTAGAGCAGATGCCCAAAATACATAAAATTACTAAGTGCCAGGCACAGATACTATCAAAAATTTTGATTGACTCAGACTTTGTTTGCTTTGCATTGACTTACCAAAGCCACAGGCTTAACAGTCCTGTTTATAAAAACAAAGTTAGGCAAGCTCGGGGCAGAGAACAAACAAATGTGAACTCATTTTTAACTTGTGGATGCATGCATGCACATACATCTTTTTATTATCAGCGTGCTCCCAAATTAAAATTGTTACCACATGCTAAGTAAACTTTTTCAGATGTTCAACAGAGAAGATCAAAAGAGATTTCATCATATATTTTTAGGTCTCCAACTGGGCAAACATATAGAAACACAGACATGTCAAAACATCAAGTCACCCAGAGGTAGAGCAATTTGGAAATTTTTAGTTCACTGAAATGTCCGTGAAGAGTAGCTTAGTGGACTTTCATGCTTTCCTAAGGGCATCTCACAGGTTAGACTATTCATGGGGATTGACTTAGCGCTTGTCTGGAGGGAAGACATTAATGGGTACCACAGAACATCGGTAAACAGGGAAGAGAGACTCCAGCTATCTTTCCACATAGATAATAATGAAACAATACACGCTGGTGGCAAGGAATACTGGGTAATGAGGATCCATCTGGGATGGTTTATCTACTGAGTTCTAGGGGTGATGATGTGATAGATTAGTGTCATGTCCTGAGGTTTAAAGACATTCTGAGAATTCTTTTTGCCAGCTACAAATCTCACAGCTTTCCTTCAACCCTACTTGTAGGAAAGGGAAATAAAAGATTTGTAGAATCTATTCTATTATGGGTAAAACACAATTGAATCTATAATTTGTTTCAATGAAGTGTAATTTGGTTACCATTACCCTTTGCAAGCTTCTACCTTCCTCACCAGCACCCCATACCTTCCTCACCAGCACCCCATACTTTCCTCACCAGCACCCCATACCTTCCTCACCAGCACCCCATACCTTCCTCACCAGCACCCCCTTACCTTCCTCACCAGCACCCCATACCTTCCTCACCAGCACCCCATACCTTCCTCACCAGCGCCCCTTACCTTCCTCACCAGCACCCCATACCTTCCTCACCAGCGCCCCATACCTTCCTCACCAGCACCCCATACCTTCCTCACCAGCACCCCCTTACCTTCCTCACCAGCACCCCATACCTTCCTCACCAGCACCCCATACCTTCCTCACCAGCGCCCCTTACCTTCCTCACCAGCGCCCCTTACCTTCCTCACCAGCGCCCCTTACCTTCCTCACCAGCGCCCCTTACCTTCCTCACCAGCGCCCCTTACCTTCTCACCAGCGCCCCATACCTTCCTCACCAGCGCCCCTTACCTTCCTCACCAGCGCCCCTTACCTTCCTCACCAGCGCCCCTTACCTTCTCACCAGCGCCCCATACCTTCCTCACCAGCACCCCTTACCTTCCTCACCAGCGCCCCATACCTTCCTCACCAGCGCCCCATACCTTCCTCACCAGCACCCCTTACCTTCCTCACCAGCGCCCCTTACCTTCCTCACCAGCACCCCATACCTTCCTCACCAGCACCCCATACTTTCCTCACCAGCACCCCATACTTTCCTCACCAGCACCCCATACCTTCCTCACCAGCACCCCTTACCTTCCTCACCAGCACCCCATACCTTCTCACCAGCACCCCATACCTTCCTCACCAGCACCCCATACTTTCCTCACCAGCACCCCATACCTTCCTCACCAGCGCCCCATACCTTCCTCACCAGCACCCCATACCTTCCTCGCCAGCGCCCCATACCTTCCTCACCAGCGCCCCATACTTTCCTCACCAGCACCCCATACCTTCCTCACCAGCACCCCATACCTTCCTCACCAGCACCCCATACCTTCCTCACCAGCACCCCATACCTTCCTCACCAGCACCACCACCACCCCTCATACTTAGTCTGCTTTGTTAAGCCAGGGATGTTTCTCATAAAATTTGTCAGAAAGTACATAGGTGTATTGTCATCAAAAGGATTCTGGCTAGAATGAGTGAGCGCCTAACATTTTAGCTGTCTGACTGAAAGTTTGTTCAGCCAATTTTCAATTTTAAAATTGCCTCCTAATACTCCAAGGTTAAAATATAGGATCTACAGTTCATCTTTTTAATCATAAACCCTTACAGTATCAGATGTATTCAGTATTCCAGTATGAATGAAAACATTATGTAAAAAAATTGATCTCAGGCCTAGACACTTGGATGAGCAGCCAAGAGTGCTTGCTGCACTTCCAGGGGACCTGAGCTCCATTCCCAGTACTCCTGTCTCATGGCTAACATGCACCTATTAACTCCAGCTCCTTTCTCTGACCTTTATGGTCATGGGCATTCACATGCACAAACCCACACACAGACACACATGCATACACATAGTTAAAGTTAAAAAAATCCTTAGAGAATGTTGGTATCAAAACCTAAAATTACAATGTTATTTTTCATTAGTTGTTTATAAATTTCTATTCTAACTCAGTCACTAACAAAACATATTTAAGCAAAATTTAAAAATATAGGTTATAAATATTCAAACAGGAAAATATTACAAAATGCTATGTAGAACATGAATGTAAAAATTGTGAGTTAGATATATCATAGGGAAATTTAAGAGTCATAAATATGCTGTGTTATCTACATATTACTTTTTTAATAAATCATTATTTTAATCATGTTTATTATTTTTCAAAAAATAAAAATAAAATTGGTTTGGAAATGAAATGCTTTTAAGTAATTTAAGTACTGGAGCATTCTAGAAACATCTGGAGGTATGTCTGCAGATGTGAGGCACATGGAATGACAACAACAAGAAAGGGAAATACTTCTCTGCATTCATGATGATCCACTTTCCGGCTGCATGCCACTGTGTGAATTTTTAGAGTGGTCATATTTAACCACATTCAAAAGATATTTCCTCTCATACCTATCTGATTCCATCAAAAGGATGAAAACTGTTACATCCTTTCAATGGTAGTCACTCTTTCCAGTCCTTTGCCATGAAGATCAGATGATCCAAGAGGCCGACCCGTGGAGGCAGGAAGAGCTGTCCTGGGAAACAGTACACCTCGACAGCCAGAATGCTACTAAAAGAATTCCAAAGACCGCCCCAGCCTGTGGTCTAGTTAATTCTCTGCGAAAAGCAAGTTTTCCTCTGCTAGCTCAGTTCTACTGTCTCTTTACAAAGACTGACAGTTTGCGAAGAAAATGGCCACAGATGACACAGTGCGCTGCCATCCCTGCTACTCCATACAAGAGTGTAACAAAGAGCTTAAAACCCTTGGCTTCTTTTAAAGCACAAACTGGGCAGGAAGATCGTTAAATTGAGACGGAACACACTGCAAAGTTCCTAATCACTGGAAATGGGCAGAGGTCTCAAATCTCTCTTTCCTGTGTGATAGCAACAATATTTCAAATATGCAACAAAACATGTCTAAAGAGTTAGATAAACTCGCTATTGAGCACAAAATAAAATAAAAATATTATGGTTTGAAGATGCCCTTGATTTCGTTTATTGAGCCCACAGTTATTTTAAGCTCAACGAAGAGAAGATTTAAATCTCGCAGAAGACTTTCATGTCACAGATGCTAGGGAAAGCACCTTCGCGGTTCAACACAAGCAGCAGCATCCATGCTACCATCGGCAGTTATTGCATTTCTTAAAGTTCTTCCCAACATTGTCTTCCCCTTTTAAGTATAATATGTGAGATATAATAATAATGATGATTGTGTATAATACATAAGAATTAGTCTTTGTCATATTTTCTTATAATTATTTTAGCTCCTAGAAAACCAACTGTGTTCCTCTCTGGAGAAGACCACCTTGCCTGCTCCCAGTTTTCCTACATTTCTTTGTGTAGGAAATTTCCTACATTTCCTACAGTTCTCTACATTTCTTTGTGTAGGGCTGAGCCCTCATGGGTATGCCCTATTCCCTTGGCCATGTGCATTCAGCTTTGTAAGCACCATGAGGCATTATTTGTAGACTTCTGTCTATTTACTTTCAGTGTTTCTAGTATTAACTCTATCAGAAATCTAAACATTTAAATAAATGCAATATGAAAAAAAGCTCTGAAGTTCCCCCTTCCCTCAAACACACACGCAAAAATTATTTCACATTAAAATCAAGTTCAGCAAGTCTTGTTTCTCAAGCATTTCAGCCTAGGCTTCTTTCTTTCCCTCAAACATCTTTTGTGTATATAACATAATTAAGGAAACCACAACAGTTATTCCGCGTTTTGCCAGTGGGAATGTTTTAAAACTAAGACTTCAAAGTCACTTCTCCCTCACACCCTTCCCCGCTTTGGAAAAGTATCTTTATTATACCCGCTGCCCCTCACTGTCATGCCTACTCTGTACCCTTACACATACTGAAACAATGGTGCCGAGAGCAGGCAAGAATGAACAAAACAAAGGCAAGTTCTCAGGGAAAACATCAGCTTTCATGGGTAAATGATCTCAATAGAAGAAAGCTTAGTACCCATTCCTTCATCCAACTAAACTGGACAGAGAGTGAAAAAAAGAAGAAAAAGGAAAGGAAGTAAGGGGAGAGGAAACAGGAACTGTTCAAGGATCTCTGCCCAGACTCCTCTGGCCTGAGGCTGTACTTTTGTTAAGACTTCCAACAGCTAGTGGTTTCATCTGCTGGCATTTCCTCCCTGCACTCGGCACCTTTTGGATTTGTAACACCACCCTCAAGGACTCACTTTCGAACCTTCCTTTGGTCACTAGAGTTCCTTGTGTTTTGTCTTTTGCAGAGCATCTCAGGTATGTGATGTAATATACAACAGCATTGTGGTCCACATAAAACGTCTCGGGTTCTTCAGAGAGCTCAGGTTTTGGTCTGGTATCTAGTACACTACATTTCTTTCCTAATACCTAAAAAGCATATAACAGGAATGAGAGTTCTGATAGCTATGGCGGACATCTTGGCATTTCCGTGTAGTGTTAGCAGTCTTCTAAGACTACAGCCTGACCACCAAGTCAGAGACAAACCTGTGCCATATAGGGAGACCCAGTTTCATGCAACATCAGCCATAAAAGAACTTTGAAATACTAATGGAGACAAAAAGGAAATTGTACTCAATTTGATTATTAATTTTCTCTGTAAATGTGTATTTTTAGTTTACAGGAGTTTGTATAGAATCCATGCCATAGTCTCCACATCTGTCGTCCTTTGGTCCTACTTGTAACCTAATGTAAAAAGGTATCTCTCCCAAATGAAAAAGTTGCGGTGATGACAAATAGCACAGGAAACTGGCTTTCTAAGCAAAAGGAATTTTCTTCCCATAGGGAAAATGAGGCTTTGCGTAGTTTTTGCTCCCTCCATCCTTGATTTGAAAAGATGTTGCCATGTTTCACTAAACATAAGATGCCTCTGCAAACATTGCCCTGATTTCAGAGCCATTAAACATGAAGAAAAACAACTTTTTCCAAGTGCTCACAATCACAAAAGCTACAGAGTTAAGCTACCAGGCAACTTTCTCACATTTTTTAGGACCAAAGGGAAAATGAAGTTTGTTGTATACAAACAAAAGCTTATAGGAACAGATGGCTGCGTCCTCTGAAGTTTAATTTAAACATTTAAATGCATGCATTCAGTATATGCATGTACATTTGCTCATACGTATGTGTTGATGTGTCTTTGTGTATGTCTGTGTATGTACATAGAGCCAAATATGGGGGGTGGCCAATACCAGAAACAAGAGGGGCAAAAGTATAGGACACTGATCTAGTTAGTACCGCACACAGTAAAATGAAAATGAACTAACGCAGTCCCAACAATATAGGTAGCCAACGACTGGCAGGTAAACCACTGCTAGAAATGTTAGCAACATTCATTTTTAAA